>NW_028318083.1:35322500-35640300 GCF_062004578.1 Staurois parvus | reverse complement strand
AAAATATATCAAATTTGTGTTGTTCCTCTAAAAAATTGGAAGAAAAGTGAATATTAGACTGTTCAAAAAAATAGCAGTGTTTGTATTCTTCTTTACAAACTCAAACATTCACTATATAAACTGAAAAATGTTTGAAGATTTTGCTTTCCTTTGAATCACTTAATTAATATTTAGTTGTATAACCACTGTTTCTGAGAACTGCTGTACATCTGTGTTGCATGGAGTCAACCAACTTCTGGCACCTGTGAACAGGTATTCCAGCCCAGGATGATTGGACTACATTCCATATTTCTTCTCTATTTCTTGGTTTTGCCTCAGAAACTGCATTTTTGATGTCACCCCACAAGTTTTCTATTGGATTAAGATCCAGGGATTGGGCTGGCCACTCCATAACGTCAATCTTGTTGGTCTGGAACCAAGATGTTGCACCTTTACTGGTATGTTTGGGGTCGTTGTCTTGTTGGAACATCCATTTCAAGGGCATTTTCTCTTCAGCATAAGGCAGCATGATCTCTACAAGTATTCTGATGTATTCAAACTGATCCATGATCCCTGGTATGCGATAAATAGGCCCAACACTGTAGTATGAGAAACATCCCCATATCATGATGCTTGCGCAACCATGCTTCACTGTCTTCACAGTGTACTGTGGCTTGAATTCAGTGTTAGGGGGTCGCCTGACAAACTGTCTCCGGCCACTAGACCCAAAAAGAACAATCTGACTTTCATCAGTCCACAAAATGTTGCGCCATTTCTCTTTAGGCCAGTCAATGTGCTCTTTGGCAAATTGTAACCTCTTCAGCACGTCTTCAACAGTGGGACTGTCAAGGTCCTACCTTTTCCCTGAGGTTATGTGACTCCATGTGCTGGCGTCCATCTTGATTTTCTGCTGTGCATGGTGGGAATCCTTTTATGCCTTCAGGTCTCTGAGGTCCATCCCCCAGAGGGGTGTGGCTGATGACATATAAGCCTGTGGCCCGCACATGCTCTTTGCACTTGTGTCTTGTGTCTTTGTGTTGCTATTACTCTGTTCTGACTCTCGCGACTCCTGGTATCTGATTCGGCTTGTGACTCGACTATTCTTTGTATTCTCCGGTATTAACCCGGCTCGTGACCTGTGATTCTCGTCTGCTGTCCTGTACTGTTTTGTCCTGCTGTTGTTGACCCGGCCTGTCTGACTACTCTTTTGTCTCTTCCACCAGCTACACGCCATTGGCGGCGGCCATTACCGCAGCTGAGGTGTCTCGGGGGCCGTGACCTGGTTCCTGGCTGCGTCAAGTCCATCCCCACCATCAGGGGCCCTGGTGAAGGGCAGTCTGGGACTTAGACTCCGCGCCCTGAGGGACTTCGGTCTGTGGGTGGTGGTTGTCGTCAGCCAGTGCGTTACATTGTTAGGCCTGCCTGTCCGTTTATTGGTCCCTGCCCTGACAGGGACTTTGCGGGGGCTTCTTGCAGATAGCTTGGCTTCACATAGACGTCTTCTAATTGTAACAGTACTCAAAGGTAACTTTAGACCTTCTTCTTCCTGGAGCTGATTGTTGGCCGAGTCCTTGCCATTTTGGCTATTCTTCCATCCATTCGAAAGGTAGTTTTCAGCTTTCTTCCACGTCTTTCAGCTTTTGGTTGCCATTTTAAAGGATTTGCAATCATTTTAGCTGAGCAGCCTATCATTTTCTGCACTTCTTTATATGTTTTCCCTTCTCCAATCAACTTTTTAATCAAGGTACTCTGTTCTTCTGAACAATGTCTGGAACAACCCATTTTCCTCAGAATTTCAGAGAGAAATGCACTGTAACCAGCATGTACAACATTTGCTGCCTTCCTTCCTTAAATAAGGGCAATAATTGCCACCTGTTTTTCAAAGAATGAATGACCTCACTAATAGAACTCCACACTGCTATTATTTTGAACATGCCCTTTTCAATTAGTGATTCAATTACACAGAATCAGCAGCATGCATGTCATGACTGTTGAGTCTGTTGGATTTCTATTACTCTACTACACCTGCTAGTAAATTATTTGCCATGTAGAAATATAATTTCTACCAAAAACAGTGATTGATCAAATTAGTGATGTCTGACTGCTATTATTTTGAACACAACTGTATGTTTTATGTTGTGTACTGTAAAAATGGTGAACTAGTCTTAAAAGTTTTGAACAAAAGTGTTATATTTTTTTAACAACAGCAGCCTATTTTCTGAGTAGAAATGGCATATTCTTAGCAAACATAATTGTCAAACTGGAAAAAATTAGACAGAGAAAGAGGGAGAGGCTTATATGAAGGAACTTTGTACTCCACTGTTGGAGTGCCATACTTACTGTGCAATTATATTTTCAGAGTCCATTTGCACCTCTTTAAAAAAAAATATGGCACATTGCATTAAAATGTTTTTACAATAGCTTAAAACCATTGGAAACTATTGACAAATAGCATCTCAGAAAATGTCAAATTGTCAAACACCCTTGGTGATCAAAAGCAAACAACATACTTTTATAAATAAGATTCAAAAATAGGTAATGTTCCATAAAAGTGTAGCAAACACAGTTATTCAATCATTTAGAGCATATTTGTTTGTTTTGAAGAATCATTGCCACTTTCTGTTGAGATCACATGAGGATATAGGGTTTGCAAATTAAAGAAAATGTTGCAGTAAATGGATTAATGCCATGCAGCTGTGATTTACATCTAAGTGATTTAGGTTAATACAGATCATTAAGACAACATAAGTGTCAACACAAAGACATTTTTTGCCAAACTGCTTACATTTACCAATTTCTGCAAATTTCCCATTAACAATGAAGTTTCTTTTTTTACCTTTTTTCTATGTACAACAGAGCTATGAAGGTCCTGGCTTGATATTGTCTTCTCAGAATTCCGTTATGTTTTCTGGGAAATATGTCAACAGCTAAGAACACTTTTCTCTGAACCTGAAGCAAAATTATTTTGCAAAGTATGAATAGGTGAAGATAACATCACTTTAGCTACTTTTAATGTAAACAGTGTGATTCTTTGAAGAGTATATTTTAATATAGAAATACAAAGTATTTCAGATGAAGCATTGATGTTATAACTGGATTCCTTAGACAGTAACCCGATTTTAGCACAAATTAGAAGAGATAAAATCTGAAGGCTACATTACCATTACTCACTCTGAAAGGTAATATTTTTTGTGGACAAAAGAAACATCTTATTGAATTAGTGCAAGTGAAGTTAATTTAAAGCAGCACTTTCTAGTTAAGTGTGTCTTGGTCAAGAATCAAAGGAATTGTAAAATTAAGTAAGGTAACATGTTCACAGTAAGAACCTCTATTGTGTTGCAGCAAAACATTAAAATAAATGGAAAATTGTGCTACTCCAGAAAGAATTTAGCAAAAGGTTGGGAAGTTGTCTTATGCTTAAGAAAACCTTTCACTTTGCTTATGCAGAGCAAAGTGACAAGTTATCTTATAAGAAACTAACTTTTCACTGTACTTAGTTTAGTTGTGCTCCCCTACTCCCAGTCCTTTTGGGTATGGAAGAGCATGTAACCCTCCCCCCAGGATGCAGTCCTTGGGTGTGAATGGCCAATCACCAGGCCTAAGCATGGTCACCTGACTAGAAAAAGGAAGAAGTATACACTATGTATGCTCAAA
Source organism: Staurois parvus (assembly GCF_062004578.1). Taxonomy (NCBI): domain Eukaryota; kingdom Metazoa; phylum Chordata; class Amphibia; order Anura; family Ranidae; genus Staurois; species Staurois parvus. Next base: position 35,636,667 of record NW_028318083.1, on the reverse strand, counting down.
TACCATCCAACAATGAGCTTTCACATGGTTTGAACACAGCACTTTGATAAAGCAATGGAGAGACAGTGGAGTGTAAGTGAAAAAGAAAGAAAACTTTAAAATTGCTTTGCAGAATGTGAGACTGGATACACAGGCAGGGACCTGCCACAATTTTTGGCTTGCATACAGTGTGTACACAAAGGTTGGAGTTTGTCCTGTTTTGAAATCTGCAGGTTTACTCACTTGTCCCTGGAACTATGAACTTCATTGCACTGCTGCCACAGCCTAATGTTGGACCCCCCTTACCCCTAGACAGATGAGGAGGACCTCCAGGTGACCTATTAGGCTAACAGTTTAATTATCTGAGTAGAATTCTCGACTTTTAGGAATGTGAACAAAATTGGGCGCCAAATATTTCAGTACAGTTAGAGAGATTACTAAAGCACAATAAAATTGAGAATAAAGGGTATGATACAGGATATCCAAATAATGGTTTTAGACTCCTTGTCTATCAATAGTCATACTGGGCTATGGGCCTTCAGGTTGAGACTTAAATTATTTGTAGACTGTTAAACACAACAAGGTAACACAAGTACTTCTGGGATGAGTAGCTAGCACTTCCTGCAATGTTTACCAACAGCAGTTTATGCCCAACTCTCCAGGACACTCTTCAATAAAGAAATCACTTTTCTAGATGTCCCATATAGGCCATCTTTCTGCTTTACTCACTCTGGATGTACCCTCTAGCTGGGAAGCATAAATATCCTAAGTCTAGGCTTAGGCCCCTCTTTCAGCAAAGACCCCTAGCGTACTATCTACAGAACTATAATATGCTAAATACAGTGTTGCATAGTGCCACTGCTACATTACAGTGATTTTCACTGTGGTGGACTGCATTCTCCATCTGCTCAAGCTTAGAAAAAAAATATTCAACCATTCACACAGATGCCCAGATTCTGAATCTGAGCTTGCAAAATTGTTGGCTTTATAGCTGTGGAATCTGTAGCCTTCCACAAAATTTGCAGCCTGTGCTATACCATAGTAGCAGGTTCCTGGTTGCCATTGTTTCGCCCAAAAATTCATCTCTACTTGACACCAGCATGTGGAAGGTAATGTCTTATTGTCTTTGAAGCATGCAGTCAGCCATAGTGTCAATATGACTACAGGAACATGGTCCATTAAGCATATTCAGGAAAGTTCTCCTTCACAGCCTGTTGTGCAGATTTGCTGCCCAGCAAGAAAGGATGCATGATGGCTGTTATGGTACTCGCAGAATCCCTGCAAGGACTTCCAGAACTCCTATTCTCAGAGTTCCTGCGATGACTTCCAATGTTGCTTGCAGAACCCTTGCCAGGACTTCCAATAGCCCTCATAATATTCCTGCCAGGACTGCCAACCAATGTGCCCTCTGACCTAAAAGGTGTATAAACTGCAGCCCTTAAAAAGGGCTAGTGCTGTCTATTTGCAGGTTGCCTTGCTTTGTACTAAACAACTTTACTACACTATTTATTGCTTGTTTTATTGAAGACCTGAATTGACCTGATTGCTTTCTTTCCTGCTGCCTGCCCACAACCTCCACTTGAACCTGATCACTCTCTTGCCTGGAACTGAATACTCTTTTGCCTGTTGATTTGCTTACAGTTTCCACATTGCAACTTTTCTGTTCTGGCAACCACCTTGATGGGGCAGTCCTAATGGTCGCAATATGGTGAAAGCTTATAGCAAAGTGTACTGGAACCATTAGGGATTTCGCCCTTCTCCACATCAGAAGCTCTGTTGAAGACCAGCAGCCACTCAGACATTGACCCTTAAAAGTATTCAGATGAACTAGTAGAATGTGCCATAACAATGGGGCAGACCTTTGAAACTGGTTGTGACAACTCAATCACCTCTACCCCCTTCACCTCATTAATCTCCTCTAGTTTGACCCTCCCTCTTTTAGATTGTAAGCTCTAATGAGCAGGGCCCTCTGATTTCTACTGTATAAAATTGTATTGTAATTGCACTGTCTGCCTCTATGTTGTAAAGCGCTGTGTAAACTGTAAGTACTTTATAAATCCTGTATTATAATAATTATAGTGAATGAGTAGAACCTCTGGTCACCCCCAAGCACCCCAGAGCCTATGCAATGGTCCAGGGAAAATTCTACCATGCCTGAAGGAGAGGAGCCACAAAAGGTCAGAGATTCTCTCAGCTCTTCAGAAGCAATTTGAGAGGTGGGTGACCCTACACCATCTTGGCCAGGGAAAGTTTGTTTGTGACAAAGGCACCAACCTGCTGTCCACTCCTTGGCAGAGAATGTTCACTTGCATGGCACACATCGTCAACCTGGTGTTGTAGTAGTTATTTATTTTGGCTTCCTTTATATCCTTTAGGAAGCCAGAAGAGCGTGCAGAAGAGTGTGCAGTTACTTTAGGTGGTTCAGGTGGCCATATTCAGCCAGTGTTCACCTGGCTTTTCCCATTGAAGCCACATAAAATTGAGTACCATCTGCCCTCTGAACAGTATTTGTTTACATTTGTTTTTGCTCTGGTACATGTCCACATGACAATGCCCAGCTCCCAATGTCCTTTGTTTAACAACCCTTTTAATATTAGGCTTGAAAATGGTCAGAACTGATTTTCAAAGTTTGCTTCTTATTAAATTTTATTGGTTTGCTTTAAAGTTTGCTAACTTTTTTACACTAAACCTCCAGAAAGTTGAACCTGTGCAGATTAGTCCATCTCTACTAGTGATTTTCCAAAGAGAAATAAGCATTCTTTACTCAGTAGTATTTTTTCTTCTTGCTCTATCTGGTAAGGGCACTCCTTAACAACAGAATCAGAATGCTTGCCATACTATTACAGTCCCGCTATAAGTCGCCACTCACCACCATTATTATTATTAAAAAAATTCAGTATATATATATATATATATATATCATCATTTGTAGATGCTATAATTTTCACGCAAACCAATTAATATAAACTTATTAGGAATTTTTTTACCAAATACATTGTGGCCTAAATTTATGAAAACAAATATATGAGATATGTTTTATAGCAAAAAATGTAAAATATTTCAAAATTTTCTGACTTTTTTCATTTGTAGCACAAAAAGTACCACCAAAAGAACACTCTGTTTGTGTGAAAAAAATGATATAAATTTAATTTGTGTACAGTGTTGCACAACCACGTAATTCTCAGTTAAAGTAGGTCAGCACTGTATAGCAAAAAATGGCCTGGTCATGAAGGAGGGTAAATCTTCCAGAGGGCAAGTGGTTAAAGGATAAGTTCACCTTTTGTAACATGTTACATGGTACACCCATATTCAAAGTGTAATATGTTATGAAAGGACTGGCCTGCACCCCCCGATCCCCCATCGCGGCAACTAGCGGGGGATCGTCTCCCTTGTTATCTGTCGCAATTTTAAAAAAGTGTCCATGCAGGACTCCGCCCACCTGGTCATATTACTCATTCACAGTGTTCTGTGAATGGGAAAACTACAAGTTCCAACAGTCTTTGCAGCTGTCAGCTTGTAGTTTTCAATTAACTACCACGGCGTTGTTGAGCGCAGTGGTAGTTCATTGTTTGTTCCTGTCATTGTGTATTTGCTTGCCGTATGAGGTATGAGCACACAGATGCAGTACACTGACAGGTCTGCAAGAGTCCTGCATGGCACCAGCGATCTGCTGATCACTGGTGCAATGCTTTCCATGCCAAAACAAAAAATAGTAAATACACATTTTTTTTGTTAAAAGGTGAACTTATCCTTTAATTCTTCAAGGTATTCTTGAATGCAGTTTTTTAGGGAACTTGGAGGATATGTTACTCCAAACGTGCAGAACTAACTGCAGTTCTTGTTTGTTTTAAACTGCCTCATTTGCTTTATTCTCTTATCTTTTTTTCGCAGAAATAGTTATTTGTGGCTGTATGCTGTGGATCATTGTCCTGCTACAGAATACATTTGGGACTCATGTGCCTCCTAAATGGCTGTTGATCACATCCACAAGGCTGCAACTAGTGTCCATGTGTCTCTACTTTTGCCCCCCCCCCCCCATGCATCTAGCCCATCTGCATTAGATCCCTGCTTTGGCTCTCCCACCCCCATTCACTTTGCAAGCTCACTGATTGCTTCAATGAATGTGCTTGTATAGTTCACAGTTCTAATAGCCAGTGTGTTCCCCTACTGTTCATCCCTCTCTGTCCTTCACCTGTCCTTTAGTCTGCTCTTATATGTAAAGTGACAACAGATTACTGTCCTGCTGTGACAGTGTTCTGCTCTACTATGGTGTTTAAAGGGTTTTGTGCTACCCAGGATACTCATCTAGGCTGGTTGAGGAGCTCCAGAGTGCTTGTTTAATTCAGAGGAAACTGTTTTTTTTTTCAGTTTGCTCAGTAGTTGGTAAAACCTGGTTTGGGACCTGGATCCCTTAACATTTGGGAGGGAAGAAATCTCCAATCCTGGGACAAGGTTTTGCAGATATCTGACACATTGATGGTGTTCACACCTGTTACAGTTTTGGACATGACAGTAGATCCAGGCTCCACCCTCCTGAGGAGTCTGTGTTGTTGCAAGGGAGCAGCCAGAGGAATGTATGTCTATAACAGAACAGAAAGAGCCCCTAAACTTGAGGGCCAGAGCAGCAGAGAGCTGCAAGAAAGAGAGAACTGTCAGAAGTACAGTGTTGGTACATGAACAAAAGGATGATGAGTTAGATTGGAGGACCAAGGAACAAGGCATGTGCAGTGGTGCTGCTAGAAAGAGCCAGGGGACTGAATATTTTTTATTTTGTGTTTATGGTGGAAACCCCATAACTATGTCAAAATAATGTCTAAGTTATTCTCTCTTCCTCTCCCATTATATGACCATGAGTGAGATCTAACATCATCCTTCCTAATGTCATCATCCTACTAATTGTTCCCTAATTCCCTCAACTTGCTTTGCCACTTGATACAGCAAATCATTTTTAAGAGCCATGTAATTGAAAGACAGCTTCACATCAGGATCAACAGGTTCATCATCCATTATTTTTATGTTTTCCCTTGCTCAAGTTACCATGAGATGTTTCAATTATTCCATACCAAAATTATCCTTTCTGATTTCCAAGTCTGGCACATAATCCTGTTTACTTTCACTATTAAAGCCAGGCATAACATTTTGTACACTACTCATAACCTTGGGACCAGGCTCCAACTCCTGCTGATCCCCAGCCATTACTGTAAAAGTGAAAGGTCTAATGCCTTTACTGAACATATTAACAGTTTCCCCTTCCATTTTACTGTCAAATGGGTCAGGGCCGATTTAATCTTTTACATCTGTAGGGGAGCGCTATGCTCCTGACTAATCCTATATTCCCACATTTTCCAATGTGCAGAAAAAACATCCCCATGAAAACTTTATGCAGTAGAGAAGGAACTTCAACAACATAATGTGTTGTGGAGCCCCAAGGGGTATCAATTTTAATTATAGCCGTCTGGTAGTCATATGTCATATATGCAAATTACCCCAAGAGAGTTAGAGTGGTACTTAGAGGAATTGTCAAAATCAGCTCTGAATAAAATTACAATGCTACTCGAGTCAAGCAAAGCTGAAACTGACTTTCCATCAGCTGAAATAAAATATATTTGCTTCTCAAGCCTTCCCTGAGATGCTTCTCAAGCCTTCCCAATGATCCCTGCATTAAATGTCTTAGTCCTGAGCTCCAGGTAAGTAATCCTTTTGGGTTTCCCAAATTAGGAAAGGTGCAATAAGCCCCACTCACTGTGCTTTCTGCCATCCTACCTAGACAGCTATTCTTGGCGAGATAGACATCCACATCATAATTTTTACAAAAGCGACATGCATGCATTGCATTGGATTCTACATGTATTATCATGGAGTCCTCACTTAAATGCATGCATTTATATTAAGTCACTTTTTGTTGGACCACCTCCTTCAAGACATCTCTATCCACTTGTTGGTCCTCACTCACCTGCCACAGAGCTTCTTTAACTGGACCAGTCTAGACAGATTTCAGTTTTGCTCATAATTCCACTTTAAATAATGTTTTTTTTTTTCAAATGATCATGAAGAACTATAGTTTTTTTTTCTTTTTAGCAAATAGCTATTGTGCCATGTTTGACCTAAAACAGTTCATTCGCACCAGGTGAACTGTGGTGCATATGTGGTGTGGTGGATTTGTTGAGAAAAATGCAGCATATCTGTATTATTCCTCACTACACATCACAGCTGCATTATGGTGTGAACAGAACGCATAGACAACACAGGCCACTTCATGTAATGTGAACGAGCCCTAAACCTTTTTTAGGATCAGATATCAATCAAGCAATTCAGCTTTTCAAATAAAATATCTACCTAATATACAATTTCTTATTGTTTTAATAATGCATTCAGGGTTTGCAACAGACACTTTTTTTTGCATGTCATATTTAAGTAAACGCTAATAATTAACATACATATTAACCTAGCTCTATCTGCTTACTCTTGGGATTTTTTAGGCTAACTTATTTAGCTTCTTGTTCTAATTCCTTTAAATACTGTACATACTTCAATCACAAACATCAACATATATACATATACATGTTACAGTTTGGTTTGAGTCAAGTTTATACAGTAAAATACACAATATGATTAATTGCAATTCTTTATTAAATCTGTTCCAAAAACAAGATACAAGCTCCAGTGTATCATAATTCTTGTTTCCTGTTGCTTTTACAATGTGTTTTAATTATTATGAAATTAATGGGACAGCACATTAAGTTGATGTCTGGATGACTAATGTTGGCATAGACAGCTCATTTGTTCAAGAGGGCCTCCATATGCAACATGCACCCATCTGTCAACGGTACAAAAAGTTTCAAAGATCCTCAGATAGAAACTGACGTTTTATGTACACAGTGTGTCCTATATTAGGTAACCTGAATTTAAAAAAATCTAACAGATTTTATTGAGGATGAAAGGTCATAGAATACTCATTAAATTTATTTGGAGTGAAAATTGTAACCCTATTAAATATGGGTATTGTTGTAAACGACAAGCTGTTGAAATGAGTGTAGTATTTCTTTGTTAGAACTGTGTTAGGGCCTTTTACATTGACAATCCAATCAGGTCCCCCTGTCAGTTTTTCAGGTGGACCTGATCGGAAAGTCCATTCAACCCTATGGACCAGCGGGTGTAAACTAACTTGTCCGATCAGGCCCACAAAGAAAAATGGTGGAGGACTGCATCCTCTGCTGTTTGGGCAGACCAAATTGAAGGTAGCTGGTTGTAAACAGAAAGTGGAGTCTGTTTATACCTGGCCAACCACAGAGCAGAGCAGGCTTATTATTTATTAGAGGTACTTATATAGCGCTGTCAATTTACACAGCGCTTTACATACATATATTGTACATTCACATCAGTCCTTAACTGTCAAGGGGTGTACAATCTAAGATCTCTAACTCATATACATACAGATACTAGGGCCAATTTCGATAGGAGCCAATTAACCTACCAGCATGTCTTTGGAGTGTTTGTAGGAAACCGGAGTACCTGGAGGAAACTCAGGCACAGGGAGAACATGCAAACTCCAGGCAGTTGGTGTCGTGGTTAGGACTCGAACAAGCAACCCTAATATTGCCAAGCGGAAGTGTTAGCCATTTTGCCACTGTGCTGCCCCATCCATGTCTGCTCTGCATAAACTTAGTGGCCATGGACCTGTCATCTGCCCACTCTGCTCTTATTAGCAGGGTGTCAGTGAACAGAGGAGCAACAGCGTTGTGACAATACGCCGCCTGCACCACGTGGGTCCCGGTGGCCATTGTGGTCATCATCATATGGTCAGTTCCACCGTTTTTTTCCCTGTATCACACTATTGGCCTCCTCTCAAAACGGTATCACACTATTGGCCTCCTCTTTTTCTGGGCTCTTTGTGAGTCATCAACAACCCACAGAGCCTTATTGAGGAGGACGTGAGGCCACTTTGCCAGCTGCGGAGAGCAGTGAGGGGAATACCTGACCAGACCAGATTTATAATGGGAGCCTGGAGCGTGCCCTACATGAGCATTGTCTCTACATGCGCAGATTAACTGTGCATCTGCTGAGTGCACAGCCTTATCATATATACCGGTCACCTCACTATTTGGTTTGAACGGAGCACCTATTGCTGGAGATATCCCGATCTCTCATATTCACATTTGGACTATTCATTCCATTATTATTGTTCACCGCGAGTCACTTCTGCAGTGATACATGATATCACTAAAGTCACTTTATATGTTGGCACCTTGTCACAAGTCACTTTATGTATTTTATATAATTCTCATCTCTAATTCTCATGATACATTGATTATTGCTTGAGCGCCGCACCCTATATATGTTCATGCTCTTCCATGTGCACCTTTCTGCTAAGGATGGTTACAGGTTGGGACGGTCGCCATTTTTGTGTAGTTAGCTAATTTGGATGCAGGGATGCGCTGGATGCCTTTGCTGTCATTTTGGTAAAGCTGGGTGTCATGTGCGTCCCTGTACCTTTAAGGAGGGATGGACTCCTCCAGGCACACCTGCTCTTAACCTATCCATTGATACATGTGCTCATACTGTGGAGGCTTTGGAAATTTTAGTTAGGTCCACAGTATACAGAGGACCCTTGACGCTGGTCTGTGGCTTATGCATGTATTTGCAAATATGTGCAAATGAAACCCTCTGTTTTTAACACAAACTGTTAGACAGGGCCAAATTGATTGTTTTGCAGGCTGGCTGGTAAGTGTTACTGGGAAATCCTTTGCTTGTTTGCGATGTGCATTGACCTTCCATGTGCACCTTAGTTAAAATGGAAAACTGATTGCTCTCATTGTGTCTATATGGTATGCTGCTGCCTTTCACTATCTGTAGTCCTGTCCACATTATTGTGATGTTTACTATATATTGTTCTTTATTATTTTACCTAAATTATGGACTAATCTTAATCGTTACAACTCTGTCCTCTTGCAAGTCTAATTGTGGTGTGGAAAGTTTGCTCTGAAAGCCAAGCTTCCTTTATTAACGTCTGATTGACAAATTGACAAATAATCACCCCCACCCATAACTCAGTAAAACTTTATGGGAAAGCGCATGGCTGGGGGCATGAGCTGCAGTTCTTTCATTAAGTGGATTCTTTAATTATGTGGGCACACTTCAGCTCTGCACTTCAACACTTGCACAAAGTGAAAAATCCAGAGCAGACTACTAGGAAAAACACGAAATAGACTGTTTCCCCCATTCAACCTTCCTTTCTCTCTGTAACATGTCCTTTCTGCCTCTCCTTCTCACAGTTGTGTTCTCTCTCCTTAAACTCTCTTTCTTTCACCCCTCTTCCCCACCCCAGCTTATCTATCACCATCGCTTCTGTCCTCTCCTTATTACTGTACTCACCAACTCCTGCTAATTCTACAACCACATGTTAATAAAACCACCAGGACACGGGGAATATCCCTTCATATAAATCACACTCCCATATTACCTCCCTCACTCTTCTGCATCTCCTAACCTCTGAAGATATATCCCCTTAACCTGGGCCTCCATCATTAAATTGTGCCCAACGCACCCATCACTCCATGCCCTCTGGCAGCAGCGGCAATCCACACAATTTAATTTCTATCCCTCTTCTTCCGAAAACCAGCTCCCCCCTCTCTTGCACCCTTTGGAATGCCCAATCTGACTTCATGAATACACTGCTTCTCCTGTTTTCTCTCTCATTGTAGCCTTATCTGGACTCGCTCCCCCAGACTCAGTGGACAGAAGGGAGGTGGAGTGGGAATTCTTCTATCCCCGCATAGCATCTTTCAGATACTTCACTCATCCCCCTCTCTGTCACTCTCCTCATTTGAGGTACATTGTATTCATCTTATTTCTCCAGTTTCTTTAAGAATTCCTGTGATCTACCGACCCCCTGGGCCCATATTAACCTTCCATGAGGGCTTCTCTGCATGGCTTCCCTACTTTCTCTCTTCTGAAATACCCAAAATCATTCTCGATGACTTCAACATCCCTGCCAATACTAACACTCCTGCTACTTCTAAACTTCTCAGTCTAGTCTCTTTTGACCTGAAGCAATAGATACATGCTTCTATTCAACCTTGTTTTCTCCTACCTATGCACTCTGTGCAACCTCTCCAACAATCCTGTTCCTCTCTAATAATCACTACCTTATTAGTTCCGTTCTCTTCCCATCTTCTACCTCCTCTCCTTCTAACCCCCTCCTCCCCCATAACAGTTACCTGCAGAAGCCTTTGTCACCCCGAATCTCTGCTGACCACCTCTATGACCAAGTCTCATCTCCTGCCCCAAAATACAACAGTTAACTGTCATCTGTCCTGGACAAGCTCTCCCCCCTGAGATCTGTACAGATACCTCCCCCACTTAACATTCCATGTTCACAGGTACAGGCATTACTTCCCTCATTAAACCCCACTAATATAGATGAGGTTGCTAAACTTTTTTCTAACACCCACCTAACCACCTGCCCCCTGGGCCCTGTTCCCTCACAATTACTACGGTCACCCTCTAGCTCTATCCTACACTCTCTAACTCACATCTTCAATCTCTCCTTCTCTTCTGGAATCTTCTCCAACTCTCTAAAACATGCACTAGTCACCCTCATAGTTAAAAATTCCTCCTTGGATCCTACCATATCTTAACAACCTACACCCCATCTTCTTGCTTGCCTTTCCTCCAAACTACTTGAATATCTGGTCTACAACTGACCGAGCAACCACCTCACTCTTGATCTCCTTCAGTCTGGACTTCGCCCCAAACACTCCACAGAAACCTCTCTCCGAAAACTCACAAGCAATCTACTAATAGCTAACACCCATGGCCACTATTCCGTATTCCTACTCCTGGACCTCTGCTGCCTTTGACACAGTTGACCATCCACTCCTCTTCATAAAACTCCACTCCTTTGGCCTCTGTGATTGTACTCTTCATTGGATTTTATCCCACCTTCCCACTGCACCTTCAGAGTCACTTACAATTCTACTTCCTCCTCTCCTCTTCCTTTTTCTGTCGGGGTCCCACAAGGTTCTATTCTTGTACCTCTCCTATTTTCATACTACACCTCCTCCCTGGGTCAACTGATAACCTTCTATAGCTGTCAATACCATCAATACCATCTCTACACTGTTGGCACCCAAGTCTATCTCTCTACCCCTCAGCTCACTCCAGCAGTCTCTTCACGCAACACTAATTTATTAACAGACGTATCACTTTGGATTTCACAATATAAATCAAGAATATATATATATATATATATATATTTGTGCAGTGATACACATCAATTATAAGTGCATAAATTATATGAATATATTAAATACATATGAAAAAGTCCCAATGAATTTCTTCTGAAATCTTTCCTCCTGTTGTGACCACCGATGCAGCAAACACAGAGATAGTGCACAATTCCTCCACCAGATATCTGCTCACCTCCAGCAGTGTGACCTCTCATCATATAATGTTTGGTCTATCCGCACTTTTGCTCCCAATAATTGGACTCTGAAGATCAACTTGATGAGTAGTAGCTCCAAATGGCTTACTCCAAAGAACCCCTTTGATTGTCAGTAATCCTCATGAACAAAAAACTTAACATAGTGTTTACCCTTTAAAAACTATATTAATCACAAAGACTTCCACATATGCACTCACATGTGACAGGTGCCAGATTGCACCAAGTATAACAAGCATCCACTGAGAATCTCCACAGACCCAAGAACCTGTGCTAATCCAAGTCAGCTAACAACAGTAACTTAGGTATATGCTCCAGCCAATCACAAGATCATGAATAGTTAGCAAAGTGCCTCACGATCTGGAGAGTCCTGGAGCGATGTATACCCCTGCTGTATTGAACGCCGACCTTCCGTTGCGTCGTGACATCATCCGCAAGGAGCTTGGAGATGACGTCACGATGCAACGGAAGGTCGGCGGATCCCTTTGATAACGTGCGTGTGCACGAAACGCATCAGGAAGGAGCCTACGTGTTGATGTCATGCCGCTGCATCCATACAATGGTCCGGCGACCATCTTTGTAAGTGGTTTTACCTTTGTTTATGCTCCACATGGATGCTTTTACTACTTTAATAAAAATACTGCACCATTAGCGTTTTCTCTCTCTGGGCTCTTTTGTGAACTGTTCCCTTCAAGGTGTGGCTAATTTTTATGCCGAGGATTGAGCATCTACCTGTGTCTGACTGTGAAATAGGCTGACCTGTTTTGAAGGATTTTGTAATCATTGCTTTCTATTGCGCTTCTGGTGAGTGCATTATAAAGAAGAATTTGGTATGGATTCACTTAGCACCGGATGTCACGATCTTCTTTTGGACTTTTTTTTACACTATTGATTGGTCTTTGATTTTGTTTGGATTTGCCATATCTGTTGACTTGTTTCACTGCAGTCACGATATTTGTCACCATTGCTCTGCAATCTAAGCGCTACACTATACTCATGCATATTATTTTGCTTCTTTTTACATCACCTTAACACCGATATAGAGCTCTTCACTTATATTTTACTATTTGTCTCTGCTTGTTCACTCAAGTCACCAATTATTTATTTTAGTCTATATAACGCTAAAGCGTAAAGAGTAATTTTCTATTATTTTATTGTTTCATGTTATTTTCACTAGTGCTGCACTTTTTTCTTATCCAAGTTGCTAAGAAACCCAAGCTGCAAGTCTCTACTGCAACTCTACTAACTACTTCTTTGCAGAACTGCAACCACTACACCACTACAGATATATCCTAGCAGAATTGCCAAACTGACATGTTAGGCACTTCTACGCTGTATATTCAAATTCTATTGTTTTGGCAATTCGATGATATGTTCACAACAAAATATGCTTTTAATTAAAGCAGGATGTCTGTAAGAGGTGTTTATAGAAGATTCTGTCAGAATTCCCCATGAGCTAAAACTTACATTGAATAAGGAAGTGCTCATGTTTTGATTTCTTAAGTATTTAACATGGTTTGCATAATGAGTTGGCATACTTGTATGTCTCTAAGAATATATCTTGCTAAGCAGCTAAGCTACTTAAACTTCCATTCAAGAGGGAGGCTGTTTGGACTCAGAAGGCTTCATATCAATTTAAATAGAAATATGCTGTACCCTCTGTGTTAATTAAATATGTAAAGCATTACAGAATAATAGTATATTCAGTCAAAAGCCTAGTAAATGTATGTCAATCTTCATGCTCAGTTTGTAAAAAAAATTCACCCGACACATTTAATTACAAACTAAAATCATTACAATCCATTCATTTAGAATCTTCTAAGAAAAACAACACTCTATGTTTTATGTGTTACAGAAATTTATAATTTTCCCCTTGCACATGTTTCTGAAAATGGCCTGATGAAGGCACCCTGCTTGACTCGACATATTGCACTTTTACCGCTATGATGTGATCACTTCAATAAACAGTTGGACAATATTTCGAGGATCCATAGTGTGCAGCTGATATATGCTTCAACATGCTTACATCCAGCCATAAATAAACAAATCTGCTATCATTTACATCTAGGAAAACAGGTACCATGTGGTATATTTCTTGTATACTCTTTGTTGAAACATAGGGAACATTTAAAACAGAAAAGACTAGAGAACAAAATAGAAGCAAAACTAAAATCTGAAGGTTTTAGGGGTATAGGTTGCTACCTGGGGGGCTGTACAATAACAGTATCTTACAAGGTGATGACAATGATGCTTGTTAAATATTTTATACAATTAGTTTAACCACTTGCCCTCCAGAAGATTTACCCCCCTTAATGACCAGACACTGTTCTATTTCAACTGGTAACAGGGTCATGCAATGCTGTACCCAAACAAAATTTATGTCCTGTTTTCACACAAATAGAGCTTTCTTTTGATGGCATTTGATCACCAATGGTTTTTTTTTTATTTTTGTAATATAAACGAAAAAAGACCAACAATTTTGAAAAAAAATATTTTTTACTTTCGTTTAAAAAAATATCCAGTAAACTCAAAGTTAGTCATACATTTAGGCCAAAATGTATTCTGCTACATGTCTTTGGTAAAAAAAATTTCAATACATATATATTAATTGGTTTGTGTGAAAGTTATAGCGTCTACAAACTATGGTATATATATTGGAATTTACGCAGCTTTTACTTTCTGACTGCCTATCACATTTCTTTAGGTGCTAAAACCCCCCAAAATTACCCCTTTTTGGAAAGTAGAAACCCCAAGGAATTTGCTGAGAGGCATGTTGAGTCGATGGAACATTTTATTTTTTGCCACAAATTTTGGGAAAATTACTTTTTGTTTTACACAAAGTTGTCATTTAAATGATATATTGCTCATCCATGCCATAGGTATATGTGGAATAACACCCCAAAACACATTCTTCTACTTCTCCTGAGTATGGGGATACCACACGTGAGAGACTTTCTGGCAGCCTAGCTATATACAAGCCCTCAAAATCCAATGACCACTTTCAGGCTTTCAAAGGGCATATTGTATTTCCTCAGTTTTGGAGGCCCTAAAATGCCAGGATAGTACAAACACCCCCCCCCCCCCCCAATTGACCCCTTTTTGGAAAGTAGACACCCCAAGGAATTTGATAAGAGGCATGGTGAGTATTTTGCAGATATCATTTTTGTGACAGGGTTTTGAAGAAGAAGAAAAAAAAAAGAAAAAATACATTTTTGTTTTCTTACTTCATTTTCCAAAAACTTGTGGCAACAAATGAAATCTGCAAAATACTCACCCACCTCTTAGCAAATACCTTGGAGTGTCTACTTTCCAAAAGGGGTCATATGAGGGGGTGCTTTTACTATTCTGGCATTTCAGAGCCAACATTGGAAGCTTATGTCAACCACTCACTTTTCTAACCACTTGAAGACCAAGCCTTTTCTGCCATTTTTTTGTTTACTTGAAAAACAGTATTTTTGCTAGAAAATTACTTTGAATCTCCAAATATTATATTTTTTTAATCAGAGGCCCTAGAGAATAAAACGGTGGGTGTTAAAACTTTTTATGTCACACAATATTTGTTCAGTGATTTTCAAATGTAAATGTTTTGAAAAAAATATACTTTTTAGAATTTGAATGTTCAAAAACACAATATATTGCCCAATTGTTTAATAAAATATAAAAGACAATGTTATGCCGAGTAAATGGATACCAAACATGACATGCTTTAAAATTGCACACGCCCGTGCAACGGCAGCAAACTGCGTACATTTTTAATATCCATAGGCGACGTTTTTAAAAGCCTTCACAGGTCACCACTAGAGATGAGCGAATCGAAGTATCCGAAGTGGAATTCGAGTCGAATATCGGAAAAATTTCGATTCGTGCCGAATCCGAAAAACAGCCTAATTCGGACGCGCGAATCGAAATTTTTCCGAAAATGGCGGCTGACATGTGCGGCGACGGAGCGGGGATGTCGGGGAAGGCGCGCAGACAAGGCGCGCTGCCCCATAATGCATTCCTCAACGACATGTGATCGCATCAGCCAATCAGCAGCCAGCCAGCCAGCACTGTGTAATGGTCGAGGTATATATAGCGGCCATTTTGGAAATCTTCATTTGCCTGCAGTCATTGAACAGAGGCAGACCGCTCTGTACTAGGGACAGGGACAGAGTTAGGGCCACAGAAACGAGAATTGGGGACAGAGAGAAGTTACTTAGGGACAGAGAACCATTACTCAGGGACACAGACTTGTTAATGAGGGCCACAGAATCGTTATTTAGGGACAAAGAAACGCTAGTTAGGGCCACAGAATTCATACTCAGGGACAGACAGAATTGTTACTCAGTGCCAGAGAATTGTTACTTAGGGCCACAGAAACGTTATTAGGGCCACAGAATTTTTACTCAGGGACAGACAGAATTGTTACTGAGTGCCAGAGAATTGTTACTCAGGGACAGACAGAATTGTTACTGAGTGCCAGAGAATTCTTAGGGCCACAGAATTCATTCTCAGGGACAGACAGAATTGTTACTCAGGGACAGACAGAATTGTTACTGAGTGCCAGAGAATTGTTACTCAGGGACAGACAGAATTGTTACTGAGTGCCAGAGAATTGTTACTCAGGGACAGACAGAATTGTTACTGAGTGCCAGAGAATTGTTACTCAGGGACAGACAGAATTGTTACTGAGTGCCAGAGAATTGTTACTCAGGGACAGACAGAATTGTTACTGAGTGCCAGAGAATTGTTACTCAGGGACAGACAGAATTGTTACTGAGTGCCAGAGAATTGTTACTCAGGGACAGACAGAATTGTTACTGAGTGCCAGAGAATTGTTACTCGCACAGACACAAAATTGTTACTTGCACAGACACAGAATTGTTACTCGCACAGACACAGAATTGTTACTCAGGGCCACAGAATTCATACTCAGGGATAGACAGAATTGTTACTGAGTGCCAGAGAATTGTTACTCAGGGACAGACAGAATTGTTACTGAGTGCCAGAGAATTGTTACTCAGGGACAGACAGAATTGTTACTGAGTGCCAGAGAATTGTTACTCGCACAGACACAAAATTGTTACTTGCACAGACACAGAATTGTTACTCGCACAGACACAGAATTGTTACTCAGGGCCACAGAATTCATACTCAGGGACAGACAGAATTGTTACTGAGTGCCAGAGAATTGTTACTCAGGGACAGACAGAATTGTTACTGAGTGCCAGAGAATTGTTACTCAGGGACAGACAGAATTGTTACTGAGTGCCAGAGAATTGTTACTCGCACAGACACAAAATTGTTACTTGCACAGACACAGAATTGTTACTCGCACAGACACAGAATTGTTACTCAGGGCCACAGAATTCATACTCAGGGATAGACAGAATTGTTACTGAGTGCCAGAGAATTGTTACTCAGGGACAGACAGAATTGTTACTGAGTGCCAGAGAATTGTTACTCAGGGACAGACAGAATTGTTACTGAGTGCCAGAGAATTGTTACTCGCACAGACACAAAATTGTTACTTGCACAGACACAGAATTGTTACTCGCACAGACACAGAATTGTTACTCAGGGCCACAGAATTCATACTCAGGGACAGACAGAATTGTTACTGAGTGCCAGAGAATTGTTACTCAGGGACAGACAGAATTGTTACTGAGTGCCAGAGAATTGTTACTCAGGGACAGACAGAATTGTTACTGAGTGCCAGAGAATTGTTACTCGCACAGACACAAAATTGTTACTTGCACAGACACAGAATTGTTACTCGCACAGACACAGAATTGTTACTCAGGGCCACAGAATTCATACTCAGGGACAGACAGAATTGTTACTGAGTGCCAGAGAATTGTTACTCAGGGACAGACAGAATTGTTACTGAGTGCCAGAGAATTGTTACTCGCACAGACACAAAATTGTTACTTGCACAGACACAGAATTGTTACTCGCACAGACACAGAATTGTTACTCAGGGCCACAGAATTCATACTCAGGGACAGACAGAATTGTTACTGAGTGCCAGAGAATTGTTACTCAGGGACAGACAGAATTGTTACTGAGTGCCAGAGAATTGTTACTCGCACAGACACAAAATTGTTACTTGCACAGACACAGAATTGTTACTCGCACAGACACAGAATTGTTACTCAGGGCCACAGAATT
This sequence comes from Staurois parvus, assembly GCF_062004578.1. Classification (NCBI taxonomy): domain Eukaryota; kingdom Metazoa; phylum Chordata; class Amphibia; order Anura; family Ranidae; genus Staurois; species Staurois parvus. The sequence continues at coordinate 35,619,098 of NW_028318083.1, read as the reverse complement.
CATACTCAGGGACAGACAGAATTGTTACTGAGTGCCAGAGAATTGTTACTCAGGGACAGACAGAATTGTTACTGAGTGCCAGAGAATTGTTACTCGCACAGACACAAAATTGTTACTTGCACAGACACAGAATTGTTACTCGCACAGACACAGAATTGTTACTCGCACAGACACATAATTGTTACTCAGGGCCACAGAATTCATACTCAGGGACAGACAGAATTGTTACTGAGTGCCAGAGAATTGTTACTCAGGGACACCTAATCGTTGAATTAAATAGTATGTCAGACAACATGCAGAGGAGTGGCAGAGGAGGCAATGTTTTAGGAGCGAGCAGACGTGGCAGCAGAGGAAGGGGTCGAGGCAGCAGTATTCGCAGCCAGAGGCCAGTGCTCCCGGTGTCATCCAGCGGTCGTGTCTCCACCGACAACCCTGCCGTCATTGATTGGTTGGCTCGGTCGTCTTCCTCTTCCCAGGTCACCTCTGACACCTACAGCCAACGGTCGGTGGGTACGTCAGACACAACCGTTAGTTGGCATGGCCCGGGACCAAGCCCACTGAAATCACGTGTCCTCTACCTGCCCCTGTCCTTTGCTGTTCCCTCACCAAGCGAAGTATCGCATGCTGTGGGCTCAGCCCCACTGTACAGTGAGGAAGAGCTAACAGAGGGCGGTCAGGAACGGGGGGAGACATCGGCCTTTTCAGCAGCCAAGCGAACAAGTACTGGCAAGGAGAGTGGCTCGGTAGCCGGTCTAGAGACAGGTCTGTCTCCTGACCCAGACGCAGCCGAGGGGGCTAGTAGTGAGGCGGAGACCCTACTTGATGATGAGGAGGTTGATCGCACTTGGCAGCCTCGTCGTCATCAGGCAATTTCTTCCGCATCATCAGGAGAAGAGGGTGGCAGCTTGGCAGCGAGCAAAACAGTCGGTGGGTTGCCCAGGAGACAGCAGCAGGGTCGCATCAGTGTCAGTGGAGCCAAACGTCCACGGAGTAGAGCACCAGCTCCACTGCAGCCTACCACCACGGCCAGTAGTGGTGCCGTTGCGCACGGAGGAAGTAGCAGTCAGCCAGTGAAGAGTAGCGGGGGCAAAGTTTCCTACTCGGTGGTGTGGCAATTTTTCCTCAAGCCGCCCGAGGAAGTAAACGTAGCCGTATGTCGACTATGTGGCCAGAAATGCAAGCGTGGCCAGGGGGCCCATGTTGGGACTACAGCGTTGCGTCAGCATATGCAGCGTCACCATTCGGTGGCCTGGGAAAACCGTGATAAACATACGGCGGTTCTGCCTGCCCCAGCCCCCGCTCCATCACCCGCTCCGTTACTTGCTCCGTCACCCGACGTCGTCAATCGCCCTCTATCAGCCAGTCAAGGCTCCAACACCTCTGCTGAGGGGAGTTGTCGCTCATTGGCATCTTCCGCTCGTTCAGATGCTCCTTCTCCTGCTACTCCTCTTCTCGGATTCCGTCAACAGTCTTTCTTGGAATCCGTATCCAAGAGACAACAGTTTGCGAGCACGCACCCGACGGTGCAAAAGCTGAACGTCCTCCTGTCCAAGTTGCTGGTGCTGCAGTCCCTCCCTTTCCAACTGGTGGACTCAGCACCTTTCCGAGAAATGATGGCTTGTGCCGCGCCGCGGTGGAGAGTGCCAAGCCGTCATTTCTTTGCCCAAAAGGCAGTGCCAGCCCTGCATTCACATGTAGAAGAGATGGTGGGCCAGTCTTTGAGCATGTCGGTCTCTGCCAAAGTGCACGGCAGCGCCGACGTGTGGAGCTGTAACTACGGTCAGGGACAGTACATGTCATTTACGGCCCACTGGGTGAACGTGGTGCCGGCACAGCCGCACCAGCAACTTGGACAGGTCACGACGCTTTTGCCTCCACGTTTGCACGTCCTTGGTCCAGCAAGCATGTCCGCCTCTACCACCTCTTTTTCCGCCGTGTCCTCAGCCGCCACCCCCGTGCCAAGTCCCATTACCCGACCGGCATATCACATGTGCAGGGCGCAACGGTGTCACGCTGTGCTGCACCTGGTATGCCTTGGCGAACGTAGTCACACAGGGGAGGAACTGCTGAGTGTAATGAACAGAGAAATCGACAGATGGCTGTCTCCGCGCAAACTAAAAATCGGAACCATGTTGACTGACAACGGAAAGAACATGGTGTCTGCTCTGCGTCAAGGAAGGTTGTGCCATGCGCCATGCATGGCTCACGTGTTCAATCTGGTTGTCAAGCGGTTCCTAAAATCCACCATCCCACTGCAAGACATCCTTAAAATGTCACGTAAACTGTGCATGCATTTCAGCCATTCCTACACCGCAAAGAACACCCTCATTGAGCTGCAGCGGCAGAACGGAATTCCACAGCATCGCCTGATCTGCGACGTTGCAACAAGGTGGAATTCAACCCTACACATGTTAGACCGCCTTTACGAGCAGCGAAAGGCCATCACCGATTTCCTGATGTTACAAGCGGATAAAGGTACTCCCCTGTGTAACTTAGATGTCAGCCATTGGCAGCTCATGCGTGACACCTGCCGCTTGCTCAGGCCCTTTGAGGAGGCCACGCTATTCGTGAGTCGGCAGGACTATGGGATGAACGACGTCATTCCTCTGTTGCACGTCCTGGAACAAATGCTGTTAACAATGGCTGGTCAGGGTGCGGTAGACGTGGCGCACAGATCTCAACGCCACATGACCCCTGTGGGGGCAGGACAGGAAGAAGAGGAGGAGGTAGAGGAGGACATTTGTGCTCAGGAATTATTGAGTGAAATGGGTGGTTTTTCCACTCAGCGGACAGGAGTGGAGGAGCAGGAGCATCTGGTAGAGGAGGAGGAGGAGGAGACAGAGGACCCAGACGCACCGTGGCAGTATGCTGTGGAGATGGAGGCAGGGAGTCCCTCGCATTCCTTGGCACAAATGGCCCATAGCATGCTCGGTTGCTTGCGTAGCGACAGCCGAATAATAACCATCAGACAGAGGGATGACTTTTGGCTGTCCACCTTGTTGGACCCTCGCTACCGGTCCAAAATGGTGGCCTTTTTCACACCTGCTGAGAGGGAGGCCAAAATTACGTACTATAAAAACCACCTATGTAGTCAGTTGGTCTCTGCCTTTGTGCGCCAACGTCCATCCTCAGACACTGTGGGCCCTGTGCGCTCGCGTTCCGCTGGCATGGCAGCAGGGGAGGGGTGGGGTGGTAGGAGCAGTGGCAGCTCCACCAGCAGCGGCTGCCTCAGTCTGCAGTCGATGATGAGTAGCTTTCTTCACCAGCGCAGTGAGGAAACTACTAACCAGCCGCAGCAGCAGCAGCAGCATCAGGTGGACCTGGAGCAGGAGCTCAAACAACAGGCTTGGGCCTACTTGGACAGCACCCTGCCAACCGAGGTAGACAATCCCCTTGACTACTGGGCAACGAAACTTGACCTTTGGCCCCAACTAGCTGAATTTGCCCTTGAAAGGCTGTCATGCCCGGCCAGTAGCGTGGCATCGGAGCGCGTGTTTAGTGCGGCAGGAGGTATTGTAACTCCGCGGAGGACACGACTGTCCACCCAAAGTGTGGAGAGACTCACGTTTGTGAAAATGAATCAGGCGTGGATTAGTCTGGATTTCAAACCACCAGTTCCTGACACAACTGACTAAATCCGCCATGAATCATGCCTCAAACATGTGCCACTTTCAGGTCTCCTCACACTGCTGGTGTGTTTAATTTTTTGACATAGGGTGCTGGCAGATTACGGGCCTCACATAGCTGCTGCCAGGCCCCTAATCTGCCATAGGCCCCTATATACCGCCTCCTCATGCTGCTGCTAGGTCCAGAGTCTCTCATGGGTCCCTGTACGGCCTCCCATTGCTGCTGTCTCCATCGCCACACTCTGCTGCCATGTGCCACTTTCAGGTCTCTTCACACTGCTGGTGTGTTAAATTTTTTGACATAGGGTGCAGGCAGATTACGGGCCTCACATAGCTGCTGCCAGGCCCCTAATCTGCCATGGGCCCCTATATACCGCCTCCTCATGCTGCTGCCAAGTCCAGAGTCTCTCATGGGTCCCTGTACGGCCTCCCATTGCTGCTGTCTCCATCGCCACACTCTGCTGCCATGTGCCACTTTCAGGTCTCTTCACACTGCTGGTGTGTTAAATTTTTTGACATAGGGTGCAGGCAGATTACGGGCCTCACATAGCTGCTGCCAGGCCCCTAATCTGCCATGGGCCCCTATATACCGCCTCCTCATGCTGCTGCCAAGTCTAGAGTCTCTCATGGGTCCCTGTACGGCCTCCCATTGCTGCTGTCTCCATCGCCACACTCTGCTGCCATGTGCCACTTTCAGGTCTCCTCACACTGCTGGTGTGTAGAATTTTTTGACATAGGGTGCTGGCAGATTATGTGCCTCCTATAGCTGCTGCCAGGCCCCTAATCTGCCATGGGCCCCTATATACCGCCTCCTCATGCTGCTGCCAAGTCTAGAGTCTCTCATGGGTCCCTGTACGGCCTCCCATTGCTGCTGTCTCCATCGCCACACTCTGCTGCCATGTGCCACTTTCAGGTCTCTTCACACTGCTGGTGTGTTTAATTTTTTGACATAGGGTGCTGCAAGATAACGGGCCTCACATAGCTGCTGCCAGGCCCCTAATCTGCCATGGGCCCCTATATACCGCCTCCTCATGCTGCTGCCAAGTCCAGAGTCTCTCATGGGTCCCTGTACGGCCTCCCATTGCTGCTGTCTCCATCGCCACACTCTGCTGCCATGTGCCACTTTCAGGTCTCCTCACACTGCTGGTGTGTAGAATTTTTTGACATAGGGTGCTGGCAGATTATGGGCCTCCTATAGCTGCTGCCAGGCCCCTAATCTGCCATAGGCCCCTATATACCGCCTCCTCATGCTGCTGCCAGGTCCAGAGTCTCTCATGGGTCCCTGTACGGCCTCCCATTGCTGCTGTCTCCATCGCCACACTCTGCCATGTGCCACTTTCAGGTCTCCTCACACACTGCTGGTGTGTAGAATTTTTTGACATAGGGTGCTGGCAGATTATGGGCCTCCTATAGCTGCTGCCAGGCCCCTAATCTGCCATAGGCCCCTATATACCGCTTCCTCATGCTGCTGCCAGGTCCAGAGTCTCTCATGGGTCCCTGTACGGCCTCCCATTGCTGCTGTCTCCATCGCCACACTCTGCCATGTGCCACTTTCAGGTCTCCTCACACACTGCTGGTGTGTAGAATTTTTTGACATAGGGTGCTGGCAGATTATGGGCCTCCTATAGCTGCTGCCAGGCCCCTAATCTGCCATAGGCCCCTATATACCGCTTCCTCATGCTGCTGCCAGGTCCAGAGTCTCTCATGGGTCCCTGTACGGCCTCCCATTGCTGCTGTCTCCATCGCCACACTCTGCCATGTGCCACTTTCAGGTCTCCTCACACACTGCTGGTGTGTTACATTTTTTGACATAGGGTGCAGGCAGATTACGGGCCTCACATAGCTGCTGCCAGGCCCCTAATCTGCCATGGGCCCCTATATACCGCCTCCTCATGCTGCTGCCAAGTCTAGAGTCTCTCATGGGTCCCTGTACGGCCTCCCATTGCTGCTGTCTCCATCGCCACACTCTGCTGCCATGTGCCACTTTCAGGTCTCTTCACACTGCTGGTGTGTTAAATTTTTTGACATAGGGTGCAGGCAGATTACGGGCCTCACATAGCTGCTGCCAGGCCCCTAATCTGCCATGGGCCCCTATATACCGCCTCCTCATGCTGCTGCCAAGTCCAGAGTCTGTCATGGGTCCCTGTATGGCCTCCCATTGCTGCTGTCTCCATCGCCACACTCTGCTGCCATGTGCCACTTTCAGGTCTCTTCACACTGCTGGTGTGTTAAATTTTTTGACATAGGGTGCAGGCAGATTACGGGCCTCACATAGCTGCTGCCAGGCCCCTAATCTGCCATGGGCCCCTATATACCGCCTCCTCATGCTGCTGCCAAGTCTAGAGTCTCTCATGGGTCCCTGTACGGCCTCCCATTGCTGCTGTCTCCATCGCCACACTCTGCTGCCATGTGCCACTTTCAGGTCTCTTCACACTGCTGGTGTGTTAAATTTTTTGACATAGGGTGCAGGCAGATTACGGGCCTCACATAGCTGCTGCCAGACATGTAATCTGCCATGGGCCCCTATATACCGCCTCCTCATGCTGCTGCCAAGTCCAGAGTCTGTCATGGGTCCCTGTATGGCCTCCCATTGCTGCTGTCTCCATCGCCACACTCTGCTGCCATGTGCCACTTTCAGGTCTCTTCACACTGCTGGTGTGTTAAATTTTTTGACATAGGGTGCAGGCAGATTACGGGCCTCACATAGCTGCTGCCAGGCCCCTAATCTGCCATGGGCCCCTATATACCGCCTCCTCATGCTGCTGCCAAGTCTAGAGTCTGTCATGGGTCCCTGTACGGCCTCCCATTGCTGCTGTCTCCATCGCCACACTCTGCTGCCATGTGCCACTTTCAGGTCTCCTCACACTGCTGGTGTGTAGAATTTTTTGACATAGGGTGCTGGCAGATTATGGGCCTCCTATAGCTGCTGCCAGGCCCCTAATCTGCCATAGGCCCCTATATACCGCCTCCTCATGCTGCTGCCAGGTCCAGAGTCTCTCATGGGTCCCTGTACGGCCTCCCATTGCTGCTGTCTCCATCGCCACACTCTGCCATGTGCCACTTTCAGGTCTCCTCACACACTGCTGGTGTGTAGAATTTTTTGACATAGGGTGCTGGCAGATTATGGGCCTCCTATAGCTTCTGCCAGGCCCCTAATCTGCCATAGGCCCCTATATACCGCTTCCTCATGCTGCTGCCAGGTCCAGAGTCTCTCATGGGTCCCTGTACGGCCTCCCATTGCTGCTGTCTCCATCGCCACACTCTGCCATGTGCCACTTTCAGGTCTCCTCACACACTGCTGGTGTGTTACATTTTTTGACATAGGGTGCAGGCAGATTACGGGCCTCACATAGCTGCTGCCAGGCCCCTAATCTGCCATGGGCCCCTATATACCGCCTCCTCATGCTGCTGCCAAGTCTAGAGTCTCTCATGGGTCCCTGTACGGCCTCCCATTGCTGCTGTCTCCATCGCCACACTCTGCTGCCATGTGCCACTTTCAGGTCTCTTCACACTGCTGGTGTGTTAAATTTTTTGACATAGGGTGCAGGCAGATTACGGGCCTCACATAGCTGCTGCCAGGCCCCTAATCTGCCATGGGCCCCTATATACCGCCTCCTCATGCTGCTGCCAAGTCCAGAGTCTGTCATGGGTCCCTGTATGGCCTCCCATTGCTGCTGTCTCCATCGCCACACTCTGCTGCCATGTGCCACTTTCAGGTCTCTTCACACTGCTGGTGTGTTAAATTTTTTGACATAGGGTGCAGGCAGATTACGGGCCTCACATAGCTGCTGCCAGGCCCCTAATCTGCCATGGGCCCCTATATACCGCCTCCTCATGCTGCTGCCAAGTCTAGAGTCTCTCATGGGTCCCTGTACGGCCTCCCATTGCTGCTGTCTCCATCGCCACACTCTGCTGCCATGTGCCACTTTCAGGTCTCTTCACACTGCTGGTGTGTTAAATTTTTTGACATAGGGTGCAGGCAGATTACGGGCCTCACATAGCTGCTGCCAGGCCCCTAATCTGCCATGGGCCCCTATATACCGCCTCCTCATGCTGCTGCCAAGTCCAGAGTCTGTCATGGGTCCCTGTATGGCCTCCCATTGCTGCTGTCTCCATCGCCACACTCTGCTGCCATGTGCCACTTTCAGGTCTCTTCACACTGCTGGTGTGTTAAATTTTTTGACATAGGGTGCAGGCAGATTACGGGCCTCACATAGCTGCTGCCAGGCCCCTAATCTGCCATGGGCCCCTATATACCGCCTCCTCATGCTGCTGCCAAGTCTAGAGTCTGTCATGGGTCCCTGTACGGCCTCCCATTGCTGCTGTCTCCATCGCCACACTCTGCTGCCATGTGCCACTTTCAGGTCTCCTCACACTGCTGGTGTGTAGAATTTTTTGACATAGGGTGCTGGCAGATTATGGGCCTCCTATAGCTGCTGCCAGGCCCCTAATCTGCCATAGGCCCCTATATACCGCCTCCTCATGCTGCTGCCAGGTCCAGAGTCTCTCATGGGTCCCTGTACGGCCTCCCATTGCTGCTGTCTCCATCGCCACACTCTGCCATGTGCCACTTTCAGGTCTCCTCACACACTGCTGGTGTGTAGAATTTTTTGACATAGGGTGCTGGCAGATTATGGGCCTCCTATAGCTGCTGCCAGGCCCCTAATCTGCCATAGGCCCCTATATACCGCTTCCTCATGCTGCTGCCAGGTCCAGAGTCTCTCATGGGTCCCTGTACGGCCTCCCATTGCTGCTGTCTCCATCGCCACACTCTGCCATGTGCCACTTTCAGGTCTCCTCACACACTGCTGGTGTGTTACATTTTTTGACATAGGGTGCAGGCAGATTACGGGCCTCACATAGCTGCTGCCAGGCCCCTAATCTGCCATGGGCCCCTATATACCGCCTCCTCATGCTGCTGCCAAGTCTAGAGTCTCTCATGGGTCCCTGTACGGCCTCCCATTGCTGCTGTCTCCATCGCCACACTCTGCTGCCATGTGCCACTTTCAGGTCTCTTCACACTGCTGGTGTGTTAAATTTTTTGACATAGGGTGCAGGCAGATTACGGGCCTCACATAGCTGCTGCCAGGCCCCTAATCTGCCATGGGCCCCTATATACCGCCTCCTCATGCTGCTGCCAAGTCCAGAGTCTGTCATGGGTCCCTGTATGGCCTCCCATTGCTGCTGTCTCCATCGCCACACTCTGCTGCCATGTGCCACTTTCAGGTCTCTTCACACTGCTGGTGTGTTAAATTTTTTGACATAGGGTGCAGGCAGATTACGGGCCTCACATAGCTGCTGCCAGGCCCCTAATCTGCCATGGGCCCCTATATACCGCCTCCTCATGCTGCTGCCAAGTCTAGAGTCTCTCATGGGTCCCTGTACGGCCTCCCATTGCTGCTGTCTCCATCGCCACACTCTGCTGCCATGTGCCACTTTCAGGTCTCTTCACACTGCTGGTGTGTTAAATTTTTTGACATAGGGTGCAGGCAGATTACGGGCCTCACATAGCTGCTGCCAGACATGTAATCTGCCATGGGCCCCCGTACCGACTCCTCATGCTGTGACGTTGCAACAAGGTGGAATTCAACCCTACATATGTTAGACCGCCTTTACGAACAGCTAAAGGCCATCACAGATTTCCTGATGTTAAAAGCGGATAAAGGTACTCCCTGTGTAACTTAGATGTCAGCCATTGGCAGCTCATGTGTGACACCTGCGCTTGCTCAGGCCCTTTGAGGAGGCCACGCTATTCGTGAGTCGGCAGGACTATGGGATGAATGAGGTCAAATCGGCCATGGGCCCCCGTACCGCCTGTTCACGCTGATGCTGGTCCCACAGTGTGACCTGGGTCCCTGTACGGCCTTCCATTGCTTCCACTCTGCCATGTGCCACTTTGAAATCTCCTCACACTCCTGCGGTTGTCCATTTTGTCATAGGTTGCTGGCAGATTACAGGCCTTCCATAGGTGCCACCAAGCCCCATATCGGCCATGGGCCCCCGTACCGCCTGGTCACGCTGCTGCTGGGCCCATAGTGTGACCTGGGTCCCTGTACCGCCTCCCATTGCTCCCACTCTGCCATGTGCCACTTTCAGGTCTCCTCACGCTCCTGCTGGTTTCCATTTTGTCATAGGTTGCTGTATGGCCTCCCATTGCTGCTGCCTCCACCACCACACTGTGGCTCCAAACACTGGTTTTGGCCCCGTGACTGGCCAAAGGAGTGAAGTGTGCAGTGATTCTAAGATCGACGGCACTCATCTGCATGTCATACTGACAGACAGTATTATTTCTCTTCCCCAGCAGACTCCAAGGGCATTTAAATTAAAGGTACAGTGTTCTGCACTAATATTAAGTCTCTCTGAAGCCTAGAAACACCCTTTTTTAAGTTAAATTCACAGCGAATTTATTCGACTCGAATCGAATATTGTCCACGAATTCGCCGAATCAGTCGAATCGAATTTTTCATTTCTTCGCTCATCTCTAGTCACCACTTTGGATTTACACAGTTGGTCTAGTGCTAAAATTACTTTCCTTGATCTGACATGCAAGGTGATATCTCACATGTATGGTGCAATCTCTGTTTATATACCATCACAGGACCGCCACTTGGTTTTGCCTTTGCACGTGAGCATGGGGATGGAGGTGGGGGTGAATTTTTTTCTTTTAATTATTTTTTTTAGCTTATTTTATTGTTATCACAGAGAATGTAAATATCCCCTGTGATATCAATAGGCAGTGACAGGTATTCTTTTCTGAGAAATCTGGGGTCTATTAGACTCTAGATCTCTCCTCTGCCCTTAAAGCATCTGATCACACCAAGATCGATGTGAACAGATGTTTCCCAGTTTTAAAATGATGCTGTTTATATCTGGCAAAAAGGAAATGATGAAACCCTTGTAGTTTCCGGTCTCTTAGACCAAAGAGATGATTGGAGACATTCCAGTCTCCGATCAGCTCTATTGTCAACCATAAGAACTGCCGGCTGCATGTTTGGTTTCCCCGGTTGGAAGGGAGATCCCAAGAAAACTTTGGAAGGCAGTAGAGGGGGAGTCCCTTCCTGCTGCTTGTAAAAGTGATTCAGCGCCTAAAATTTGTGGCTAGAATTGTTTTTACATGGAGTTTAACTGCCAGCTGAAAAAACTATACCACTATGATGCCTGTAGCTGCAGGCTTCATCCCAGTATAACCACTCAAAGTCCAGCAACAAAGCAGTACATTGCTGGATTTCACCGCAATTCATTATTTTTTAGTAATGCTGATGTTGAGGGTTAGGCCCCAAAAATATTTACATTCGGAAGACGTGATAGGTTTCCATGCGAATTGTCTGGCAAAAGCTGAATTTGGGTGGACAGCGATGTACTGTTAATTGTATAAATGTGTTGTTATTGTATGAATTGCTTTGCCCCACAATAAATTCATACAAATCTTCTGTGAAGAAGTATTAACATAGTAGTAACATTGCACTACTCGGGGGGGGGGGTGATCATGGATTTTTTTTTCTTTTACACTTTGCATTGCAGGAGCAATGAAGATTATTGCTCTGCAATGCAAAGCTTGCTTTGAACTGTCATGAATGTGTTAAGTTCGAAATACAGTGATCTGGGATTGGCTCCAGTTGGTCACATGGTACAGGTTACCATGGAACAGAAGCAAAACTTTTATTAATCAGATTGATTCATGAAAGCTTTGTTGTCATTGTGATCATGTGATTGCATTATCACCTGGTCTCGATTACCGGGATTCTCATTCCGCTGTGTCCCCTGTGTTGGTAAAGCACCAGTGATGTATGGGTATGTCGCTGGTCCTGTAGCTGCCTCCCATCCGCAGTGGTTATCTGCCAAAATGGGGATTTGGCTGTTCCAAACACTTTATCAGTACAAAGATTTTTCATGTGCCCCAAAATAGTTCTTCTGGAGCACAGTACTTATAGATCATAATAAATTTAATTTAGGTTGGATTCCACACAAACAAGTACACCGTTGTAATGCATATATCAAAGCTATTTTGTATTTCTTTCTATTCAATCATGATATTTACTCAGCTCTGTCAGACAGCATAGTCAGGTTGATCAGCTGACATTTCTCTCTTGCATTTAAATATTACAGTCTGTCACATCCATGAAGGAGTAGCAGCAAACTGGTAAGATCATGCCTGTGACTACTTATTCTGCGTTCTCCTCTTTTCACTTTGTGCGTTCATATAGCAGAGTCTGAGCTGCTATTAAAGGAATTAGAAGTAAGGGACTGTATGCATAACAGAATTACAGTATATATATATATATATATATATATATATATATAAAAATACATACAGTATATAAATTGTGAGATTTCACTCATCTGAGATCACCTTTTCCAGGCATAAAGGTACCTTAGAAAGATGCATAAACATACTTTAGCCAGTGGTAATCTTACCCAATATGACACACAATTGGCTATTTTTAACAAAGGTAAAGGCACTAACTAATGAAATGAAGTGATCAATCTTTCATTTGGTGAGCTAAACCCAGTCAAATCCAAACACAACTAAAGGAAAAGGATACAACAATTCAGATTTGAAGATATGACAATGGCTTAACATAGCTTTCTTATCCAAGAAAGTAAGCCAAATTATAAACAAAAAGATAAAAACAATGATGACATTGCCCTCAGCTACTAAATCCATTCAAAAGAACGCATTTGAAATAAAAACAGATCATAATCATTATTTATCTCTGGGGTGTTAAGGTACCTAGCATGTGTATAAAAAAAGTATTTTTTTAAATAATAGGAATTTATCCCTTCTTCTACATGGTTTGGGGACGTTATCAATCACCTGAAATTTGAATTGTTTAGAAGTATGGCCAGCCTCCAGAAAGTGTCTAACCAATGGAAAATCTTTCTGATTGGAACTGATAGAGTAGCTGTGCCGTGGAATCCTATCACTGGTGTTGTACATAAACATACAGTATTTAGTCCACCGGGACAATCAATTAGGTATGACATAAGTTCATTGAAATGTTAGGAAATGGCAAATGGTAAATTATAGTTTCATCAAAATTCTTAAAAACAGAACACTTGCTGTCATTACAACACTCTAACCATAACAGACAGGGAAAAAAAAAACAATTTTTAATGTGTATCCAGAAATCTAGGTATCCTGTCAAATCCAATTAAAAAGATCTTCCAGTGGTTAGACACTTTTTAGAGGCAAATCATGAAACATTGAAAATGTCAGGTAAGAGCAGAGATGAATATCTGTCCCCACCAGCATGCATGGTACATGTGGTCTGGCATGGTTCAGTAGTGGGGATGCATGCTTGTTGATCCACCTTTCCAGGCCTACTATTCATTTGGAGCAAAGTCTCCCTTTAATATCTATATTAGGAATTAATAAAAGATTAGGGTCTGCTACTGATTTTGGGGGCCCAAATAACACAAAAACAGCAGAAAAATGTCCATTACTCAATATGGCATTTTTTTCTTTCACAAAATGTCAGTTTTGCTGTAGTACAGCCTAAAGGTGCCCCACTGCAAAAGCAGGTTTAGGGCATCCTCCATGCATGTTACTTAAAGGAATTTAGCATTTTTAATGAACTATATTAAGCATTATTGAAAGAATGACTCCTTGCTGAAAGGAGGGCACATATAAAAGGTACTGTATAGCAATGTGCTCCTTTTCAAAAGGTAATTTCCTGCTGGGTGGTAAATTATTGGTTATTAGATTGCAGCATGTGATCAAAGGAAAATAATGATTTAGTTATAGAAACTATATCTGAAGGAGGATCTACTAAGTACCATGCAACACATTCATTTTTGGAATTTAATTTGATTTTTCTCCTTTATGTAACCAGAGCATTGGTGCTGTGGCATGGGGCACACTTTGAAGTATGAACTACATCAACAGAGTCCACATCAACAGAGTATGTAAATATTTTTTATTATACCATCAAACTGTTTATTTACATTAATATACTGATTCAGAAACACCCTGTCAATTTTAATTTATTTATTAAATTTTTGTCATTTGGATTTGACCATACTTTTCCATAACTTCCTGCATTTTTTGTTAGGGATTACCCAATCTTTCTTTTAACTTTATATGTGAGCAGTGATAGAATCCATTTTTTTGATAATGGTTAATATTATATGACAGCTTTTATACACAGATTTATGGGTCTTGCCCACAGTCAGCAGTTTAATTTTATTTTATTATAGTTTTCACTCGGAAACAGTATACCCAAAAGCCAGTGCTGTATAATTGACCATATTGTATTTGATGATTCTCTAAGAAATTCTCAAATGAAAGAAATTAAAGATTACAACTTTAACCAATAATACTCTGCATGATAGGACAAAGAAAATGTGTGTAGAGAAAAGGTTACATTATTTTCATGTTGAATGTATCATTAGGGAAAATGAGTCCCTTTATGTGACAATATAGTTTATATGCCAGGACATGATAACTATATCCTTTTGTCTTAAAACAAAGTTGAGTACTACCCACTATCTTTTTTTGTAACAATTACAATTTCAGGACAAACGTTTCCTTGTGTTTCCCATCTTCTTTTCAGTCAAAGCAGTAATGATGCACAAAGATTTAGTAAAATGTTGGAAATAAATCTTTAAAAAGAACAATCTATAGAGAGCACACACACACAGTTATAAAAGTGATAAATAAGGAGAAGAGAAGTGGGCTATGGAAGTAGGGGTTGAGTCACAGATGTGAGAAAGGTCATAAAATTATCTGACAGCGATGTAGAAAGTCTACATTCAGTCAGTTATCTCTTATATCAAATAGAATAAGCATTTGTAATTCAAAGAAAAATATAATTCTAACTAGACAAACTACTGGGGCTTTAGAGGCACCATACCAAAATTAAATATTCAAAAAGATAAAAAAATATAGCTTTATTAACCACATCCCCGCTGCCCTATAGCCTACTACAGGGTGGCAGGGATGTGCAAAATCACATATATACGTGATTTTGTATTTCTGGGTAGGGGACGTGTGCTAGCCGAGCATGCTCCCTACCTGCACCGACATTCGCGGCCGTGGCTGTCATTCACCGGGTCCCAGACGGTGATTACCTGCCGGCACCCAGTGATTATCGAGGATCTCCGATGAGGAGGACGGCTGCTTTGTTTACTAACAGTCCTCCTCCTGTGTCACGTACCTGATGGGAGACTGAATTGACGAGGTCGGCCTCACTTGTGTCACTAATCCTGAGCCCACTGAGGTTGGAACAGAGGGCGTCTAAGGACCAGGGGGACAAGAGCACCAGTTCTAGTTAGGGTTATATTTTTTCAGTGTCTGGTTATTAAGGGGTGTGGCACCAATCAAATCCCATTGGCAAGGTGGTAGACCCCAACTGCGAGTCTCCTTCTCCCCTTCCTTTTCTTCTTTAATTTTGTAATTCAAAGGTTTTCTTCCCTTAGTAAAGTTCTCTATAAGACCAAAACATTGATGTCTTCCTTAGAGTGGCTGGTTGTGAGAAATGATGTCCCACAGGTGCGCAGCAATTCTCTCCCTTATGTTCTTTTCTGGTGTTTCTGTGTAGATTTATTCATTGTTTTGTAATGCCTGCCCTGTTTGCACCACCTACACTGGATGTTACAATGTGTAGTATTGTCATCAGTTTTTATCCAAAGCTGGCACAATGTCATTGTCATCGATTACTCATGGACAAATTAGCTACAGCTTTCATAACTGACTTCTGCAAATCTTCAATAGCCAAACATTTTTTTTTATTTTTTTCTTCATTTTACAACATATGTGACGTGTTTTAATTTATCAAGTAAAGCATCAATATAGTGTCATATGTTTAGAAACTAAAGCTAAAGCTTATGAATGCACATATTTGCATTTTAATGTTACATTTGAACACCCAATAAAAGATGTGGAATGAGTGACATAGAAACACTTCTGCTTACTTAACTTGTCATCTGTCTGGCAATATGTGCAAATGTTCTGTTTATGCCAGGGAAATAACCAGGACTAGTAACTTGCACTGTCGTTGAGGTACATAAATTACAAGGACTGCCAAGTTTAAACAATATGCTCACTAGACCAAGTGTAATGTGCATTGTTGTAATTTTATGAAATCTGTTTCATCTACAAGAGTAGAGGCTTAAAGCTGAACTCCAGGATCCAACCTACTTTGTACTCTTAGCTCCCTGTCCCTATGCACATTAAAATGCTTTAACAATCTTACTTTTGTAGCTGTTCTGCATTTTCTGCCTTGTGATGGCATCCTGTTCTTTTTATAACTGTATTGTGCCTGGAGGAGTATCTAAACAGGCACTGCACGTCACATCCATTGCCTTACTTAGGGGAAATAACAACTACAATTCTGATAAATCAATGATTATGAATTAACATTGTGGATGTCTATGAGGGCAGTGCTAAGGTGTGTTCCTTGCTTCGCAGTAAACAATGCTATGTGACAGATGCGTAACTTTGTATTTTTTATTTTTTACAATATTAATTTTTATTATTTCTTTTTTTTACATTTAGGAGCCCCATTGTGGGGCATTGGTGAGATATCAGGGGTCTGTTTCACCTTTAAGACAAAGAAAGGATATTGAGGACAGGGCCCTCTATCTCCTTCTCTGCAACCTCAGCAGTATAGATTGAATGGACAGGAATAACTCTGCTCAGCTTCCCATTCATTCACAAACTGAAGCATTGTAAACACAGTTTACTATGCTTCAGTTAGAAATGAACAGATTTAGTGACCATTACCGATTTACCAGTCCCTTCCCCACTCTCCATCCTGACATGAGGGGGACCAGGAGACAGCACGGGAAGGGGGGGGGGCAGGAAAACAGCACATGGGGTACTGAAGAAGAGCACAGGGACCAGAGAAGAGTGGATGGGGGTGTGGGAGAAAGCACAGATAAATTGCTGGGGGAAATTACAGGGGAACAGGAGAGAGCAAGGGAGTCCATGGGCAGCCGAAAGAAGCTGGATAGGAGGGCTGGATATAGAGGAACTGGTGCCTTCCATGTTCTTACTGCTGCCTATGAATGACTGTGGAAGGGAGAGGAGGAAAAGTGGGCATTCAAACGGCTGCAGGAGGAACATGAAGGGCATCGGTTCCTTTATATGCTGGCCCTCCTGTCCAGGTGTACAGGGGAGCTGCACGGGCAACCTGGATCATGGAGCTGGGTCGCAATGGCGACCCCAGCAACTCTTGTACTTACGCCCCTGCTATGTTACTAAAAGCAGATTTTTGAATAGCTGCTAATCAGTGCCCATGATTGTGTCACCACCACGAGCTGTGCAGATTGTATTCACCCACATAAGGAAGTGTGATGTAGACAAATTCATGGTAGATTCTCTCAGCTACACAGAGGTGGAAACATAACTGGATGCCCTATTTCCATAGAAACATAATAGTGGCACCAGGTTACACAAATTGGAAACTGCCTTGTATAGGTTTAAGGGACATGTCAGTGAAATAAAATTCTTACAACACCTGGATTTAAAAATAATAGCATTTTCGGACAACGTAGGCAATTATTTTGCATATGATAGTCTTTCCTTCTTGGCTGGAGCTTAGCCTTAATCCATTTTGCAAGTATTTGGGGTGAGGAAATAAAATGGCTTGTACTCTGCTGTTTCTTTCATGCTTATCATGGTTCTTAGAGCTTGATCTAATAGTGCATTTTCTTTCTAGTTATATAACATTTCCTGACCCAAAGGTGCACATTCTATCCATTTGTGTGGTTGGAATGATATAAACATGTTACAGAAACTGGCAAATTATGGCGACAGAAGCAACTGCAACTTTATGGACAAAGTAAAGGCGCTACCACTTTTGCCCTCAATTCAGTTCAAGAGACTTTTCATGTATTATGACATTAACCCAAGTATAAATAACAAAAAGTCCACAAAATAATATAACCCAACACTATTGGACTTGGACTTTTATATTGGGTGTAGGGTTACACTATTAGACTTGGACTTTTATATTATTTTCTGGACTTTTTGTTATTTATATTTGAGTTAATGTCATAATAAATTAAAAAGTTTTTTTAATTGAATTGAGGGTAAACGTGGTAGCCCCTTTACTTTGTTTGTATAGAGATTTTTATAAGTGGTATTCACATTTAATGGGGGAGCTTCACTTTATCTTCTTTTGTGGTTTTTCAGTTTTTTTTATTGTATCCTCCCCATGCGTATCGTCACAGACTGAGGAAGTCATGTGGTCTGTGACGATACGCACGGGGAGGAGCTTAGGTGACAGTAGATCCAACGTGTCGGAGACATCACAGATTGCTCAATGTTTTGAGAGTCCCTGTGATTCTTAAAGGCTTACTATCTACTTCTCTATGTGAGTGTAATTTTAATAAAAATCATTGGGCATTTGATGTAGTACACTATGGTGGCTTCCTTTGTCCTTGTGAGCTTTATTTAACAGATTGACAGCAGTGGGAGTTTACCATTACCTGTGTGCAGTGGAGGAGAGAGACTAGAGACCTATGGAGACATCTATACAGATCCCCCATTGGTCCATATGGGTAGGTAAGGGTTTGTTGCAGACACACGATTTGCGGTGGTGCACAGAGAGTGGATTTTACAGCACTGGGAAAGAGGCCACAATCTCTAGCAGAAGGATCGCACATTGTATTCTGTTTGATACTGGAGGACTTACGCATGCGGATTGTGTGGGACACATGATAGATTGTGTTATATATCTTATTTTTTGCTCTTTATGGGACTCTAGGGATGGTGATTATAGTTCACTTATAAGTAGCAGCGCAACCCATTTTTTAATTTGTACTTTATTACACATATTTTGGAGGTTGATGTGTTGGATAAAGAAAGGTGCCACCTAAAGGTTTTTATTTTGCAGCAGGTTTATGGAACTATAACTAATTTAGAAAAGGCAAACAGAACTGGAGACTCTGGAACACTCCATTTTTCACCAGACTTATTATAGTCACTATTCAGTACATGTTGGTGAAATTTTCAATTGCTAAAAACTCAATTAAAGTTACAGAGATCGATATTGAGACACATAGACAATGTACTAACAGTTATTCCAAAAAATACCACTCCTAATATTAGTGATAATTAGTGGCGCATTATATATATGTGTCACACTAATTCCTTTTGTTGGTCTCTATGTGTAAACTTATTTACACAAATATTAAGTGACATGCATTATATGTGACATAAAATTATATGTGACAAAAATAAAACAAACAAATTATATATGTTATAATAGTGCCCACAAAACACCTTGAAATATAAATCCAATGCACTCAAAAAAAAAAATTGTCCAAAAAAATCTTACACAAGGTGAATCCTTTGTGACTCCCAGTGCAGAAATAAATAAACCACATGCTGTGCTTTTCATACACCCCCTCTTACGTGTGCACTAACCAGAACATAGCCTTTAATGAGCCTTATTGCATAAATTCCAAAAATCAGGGTCATCAGAACACTGCCTTTTTTCTACTTTATACAGACTCCAAATTGTTAAGACCGGGAAGTTCCTCCAATAATCACCCATGATAAGAATGGTAGCCAGGATCATAATATATATTCCTCTCCATAGTTACATAGAAAGAGAAAAAAAAATTGTTCCAATCGTGTATTACCAAGGGTAAACAACTTTAATAAGTCAAAATATTGCACTTACAACATTCCGAAAATAGTTAATCCTTATTTAAAATAGCATTTCAGTGAAACAGATATCGCAGGTGCTCTCACCACCTCCGGATCTGCCGGACATAAAGTTGAGTATCTGTGTCACTTCTGGTCCGCTGCACCATCACACCCTGACATGTTTCGTCGTACCTGACTTAATCATAGATGCACTATTATAACATACAGTATATCACTTTTTGTTTTATTTTTTGTCACATATAATTTTATGTCACATATAATTTATTTCACTTAATATTTGTGTAAATAGGTTTGCACATATAGACCAACAAAAGGAATTACACATATATATAATGAGCCGCTAATTATCACTAATATTAGGAGTGGTATTTTTTGGAATAAGTTTTACACAGTAATTTAAAGTAGCAGCTGATTGGATATAATATTGAATATTTAAAAGCATCAATTGGCGTGGTTTAGTGACTAACCTACTTTAAGAATCACTCTATAAAATAATGTACTAACAGTATACAGTATAATTTCATACTCTTTCCTTTACTTTTCTTGCTACAGAAGTGTAGTGTGTGTGGGGAATCTAAATGTCGTTCAATAGGCATAAATACCGACTGCTAACTAAATTTAGTCTGGGTATTTAGGCTTCACTGATCTCTGGATATAAAAGAATTAAAATTGTTTATGTGTACAATTTTCAAATACTATATATTCACTGGAGAAGTCATATTTGCTCATTACAAAGTTGAATACTATAATTTACATAGTTCGTAAGGTTGAATAAAGACACCAGTCCATCCAGTTAAGCCTGTTTGGGCTTGGGTGTATGTGTATATGTATTTATCTCTACCATTTCCAATATCCCTGTATATTGTGTTTGCTAAGGTGCCCATCTAAAAGTTTTTGACATTTTCAACACTCCTCGCTGATACCACCAATTATGGAAATGAGTGTCACATCTTTACTGCTCTAAGAGTAAAGAACCTCTTACACAATTTAAGGTTAAACCACTTCTCATCCAACTTCATTGAGTGGCCACATGTTTTCTTAAGTGACCTGAGACTGAACAATTTTCTCTCTGTGCAATCACCATTTAGATATTTGTATATCGCTCTCATATCCCCTATTGAATATTTATTTTCCAGGGAGAATATGTTCAATATATGTAGTTGCTCCTCATAAAAGAGGTCCTCCAGTCCCCTTATAAGTTCTTCTTTGGACTCTTTCCAGTTCTAGCAAATCCTTCCTGAGGACTGATGACCAGAACTGGACAGCGTACTCAAGATTTAGATGAACCAGAGGTTCGAAAAATGGTAGAATTATAGTCATATCTAATGAGTAAATACCCTTTTTAATGCATGCATTCTAATAGACTCCAGATTTCTCAGAAAAGAATACAAGAATACCTGTCACTGCCTATTGCTATCACAGGTGATTTTTACATATCCTGTGATAACAATAACAGTGATCAAAAAAAGAAAAAAGGAACAGTTTAAAAATAATTTTAAAAAAAGCAAAATACATTTTGCCCCCACTCCCATCCCCATGCTCGTGCACAAAGGCAAAAGCAAGCTGTGATCCCATGGCAGTATGTAAACAGAGATTGCACCATGCATGTGAGGTATCACCACGAACATCAGATGGAGTGGTGACATGTAAAGGCTTTTAAAGTGTCGGATATTACAAATTTACGTAATTTGTTGCCATTGCACAGGCATGCACAATTTTAAAGCATGTCTTGTTTAATATTCATTTACTTGACGTAACATCATCTTTTATATTTCATCAAACAATTGGGCAATATATTGTGTTTTTATGCAAAAAGTGTCAGAAAAGGCTTGGTCTTCAAGTGGTTAGAACAGTGGGTGATGTCTGGCATAAGCTTCTAATGTTGGCACTGAAATGCCAGAATAGTAGAGGCCTAAATTACCCCTTTTTGGAAAGCGGATACTCCATGGTATTTGCTAAGAGGCATGGTGAGTATTTTGCAGATCTCTTTTGTTGCCACGAGTTTTTGGAAACAGAAGAAAGAAAACAAAAATTAATTTTTTCTCTTCTTTTATTCTTTTGCAAAACCCTGTTACAAAAATTATATCTGCAAAATTCTCAACATGCCTCTTATCAAATTCCTTTGGGTGTCTAGTTTCCATAAAGGGGTCATTTTGGGGGGTGTTTGTACTATTCTGGCATTTTAGGGCCTCCAAAACTGTGATAGGTAGGGAAGAAGTGATATGAGGAAATATGCCCTTTGAAAGCCTGGAAGTCATAGGATTTTGGGGACGTGTATGTGGCCAGGCTGCCAAAAAATCTCTCACATGTGATATCCCCATACTTGGGAGAAGTAGCAGAATGTGTTTTGGGGTGTTATTTTGCATATACCCATGGCATACGTGAGCAATATATCATTTAACTGACAGCTTTATGTAAAAAAAATTGTCATTTTCCAAAAATTTGTGGCAAAAAATAAAATGTTCCATGGACTCAACATGCCTCTCAGCAAATGCTTAGGGTGTTCACTTTCCCCAAAAATATGGGTGGTTTTTGTACTGCTCTGGCATTTTAACACCTCAAGAAATGTGATAGGCACATTACCAAAGACATGTAGAAAATTACATTTTGGCCTAACTTTATGACTAACTTTGAGTATGTTACTTGACTATTATAACCAAAAGTAAAAATTATCAATTTTTTTCCAAATTTATGGTCTTTTTTCTTTTATATCACAAAAAATAACGAAAACCATTGGTGATCAAATACCACCAAAAGAATGCTCAATTTGTGTGAAAAAAGGGCATAAATTTCATTTGGGCACAGCATTCCATGTCCTTGCAATTACCAGTTAAAATAGCTCAGCGCCGCATAGCAAAAATGGCCTAGTCATAAAGGGGGGTAAATCTTCCAGAGGGCAAGTGGTTAACTGAACTGAAACAATTACTATCACTATTGTATAGAAATTGCTTTAACCTCATGTTCATGATGCATGCAGATGCACATCAAATTTCCTTCTCAATGTGAAATGTATTATAATTGATTTCCACAATAATTTCACTTAAATGGTTATAAATGGATGTATATTGCTTAGTATTGGTAATAAACACATTTCATGCAAACACATTACTCCTCTTTAGCGCTGAGAATCATATATATGGATGGTTTAGTGGGTAAATTAATTTTGTTCTACGCCATATCTTATTTGTAGCACAATGTTAACCTTTCCACCCACCCTGGCTTCCCTTCAACTGGGCTGTTATGCACAGGGGTAGGAAAATCCACCAAATTATGTGATCACTGTGATAGTCCACTGTGTGGCTCATGATCGAGAGCTGGTCCTGTTGGTTCTCAAACTTTAGTACAGTCCAAGAACTGTACTTGACAGCTCAGTCTCTGTGCTGGGAGCATGCAATGAGCACGCTCTCAGCACAGAAGCCTATGCTGCCCATAGACACATTTATGTGGTGTGCGTGCATTAAAGCCCACCCTCTTTCTCATCACATATATGCGTTACATGGGTGGCAAAAGGTTAACAGAAAGTGGCCATAGAGCCATACCAATAGTAACACATGTAGAACTCAAACAATAAAAATGATAACTGGATACTTTTACATAGCCCTACCCTCCCAGTCATTATTATTGTGATTCCCATATTTTTTGATAGAAAATACAGAACAGCAGGGTGTATTATGAGAGCATAGCTGCATTATTACATAGACTATTAATATCACCATGATAAATATGTTAATAATAATATTGTTATAGACACTTATACTTAATACTTAATAATTAATACTTATCTGCCAACATGTACAGTAGATGTAATATTTTGAATGTTTGATCATCATACTCTTGGATATACTGTAGTTGTCAAAAACATCCACTTTCTTAAGAGAGTCTTAATATATAGGATTTACGGTATGTATGGCCACAGTTTGCGCAGTTATAGCAATATAAAGTAAAGGAGACAGTACAGTTACACTACATTTCAATACAAGAGAATTAGGAGGGCCCTGCTTACGAGAGCTTACAGAGTGATACAAAAGTTAATAACAGTGAGGGAGTAAAGGAGTGGAAATTTGAATATATAATGTACAGTATGTTACTTGACTATGTGTCAGGGCTCCCGGGTATGACCAGAGGTGTGTGACTGACGCAGGGAAACGCAGACTTCAGATAAGTTATAAACAATTTATTAACACTAACAATACAAACATAAACGCAGTGCAATACTAAAACATAACACAGTGCAAACGAACCAAACCACCCACAGATAACAGTACATACAGTGCAAGCATCAGGCAGGCCGGGTCAATATCAATCGAGCAGGTAGGTACAGGGGGAGCAAGCGGAGAATAGTCAGGTCACGAGCAGGGTACAGCAACTAACAGGCAGGTAGGTACAGGGGGTCAGGCAGAGAATGGTCAGGGTCACAAGCCAGGGATCAGAACAGGAGAAGTCAGCAGAGGTCAGAATCAAGCCGGGTCAGCAACAAGACAGGAACAGGAACAGGAGCAGGAGCAGGATGCAGGAACAAGATACAGGGCCCAGGAAAAACACAACACCAAGGCAGAGTCTGCAGGTCTGAATGTCCCTTAAATACACCAGTATAATTAGTTCCAGGTGTTTGACTGGCTGCAAGGTTGAGTCTCTGATTGCTGGGAGCACCCGCTGGCCAGCCCTGGTACTGCAGCTCACAGGGCAGGTGAGTCCCACTATTGCTGGCCAGTCCATTCCTGACAGTACCCCCCCCCTCAAGGAGCGGCCTCAGGACGCTCCAAACAGTCCTAGCTGGGCAAAATGTTCCACCGCCCGGGTCTGGTAACTGGCGGGATATCAAAGACTGGCACACCGGGCAGGACTCCGGGCAGCGGCACACCGGGCAGGACTCCGGGCAGCGGCACACCGGGCAGGACTCCGGGCAGCGGCACACCGGGCAGAGGCACACCGGGCAGAGGCACACCGGGCTGGACTCCGGGCAGAGGCACACCGGGCTGGACTCCGGGCAGAGGCACATCGGGCTGGACTCCGGGCAGAGGCACATCGGGCTGGACTCCGGGCAGAGGCACATCGGGCTGGACTCCGGGCAGAGGCACATCGGATTACCAGGTGAAGCAGCAGGCACCGGGCCCCCAAGCGGGGCGACAGGCACCGGGCCCCCAGGCGGGGTGACAGGCATCAGGCCCCCAAGCGGAGCGGTGGGCGCCGGGCCCCCAGGAGGGGTGACAGGCATCGGGCCCCCAGGCGGGGCGACAGACATTGGGCCCCCAAGCGGAGCGGCGGGCGCCGGGCCCCCAGGAGGGGCGACAGGCGGGGCGACAGGCATCGGGCCCCCGGGAGGGGCGACAGGCATCGGGCCCCCAGGCGGGGCGACAGGCATCGGGCCCCCAGGCGGGGCGACAGGCATCAGGCCCCCAGGCGGAGCGGCGGGCGCCGGACCCCCAGGCGGAGCGACAGGTCTCAGGCCCCCAGGCGGAGCGGCGGGCACCGGACCCCCAGGCAGAGCGACAGATCTCGGGCCCCCAGGCGGAGCGGCGGGCGCCGGGCCCCCAGGCGGAGCGACAGGTCTCAGGCTCCCAGGCGGAGCGACAGGTCTCAGGCCCCCAGGCGGAGCAACAGGTCTCAGGCCCCCAGGCGGAGCGGCGGGCACCGAGTCACCAGGCCCGACTGCGGGCACCAAGTCGCCTGGCAAGACTGCGGGCACCGAGTCAACTGGCGGAACAGCGGGCATCGAGTCAACTGGCGGAACTGCGGGCACCGAGTCGTCTGGCAAGACTGCGGGCACCGAGTCATCTGGCAAGACTGCGGGCACCGAGTCGTCTGGCAAGACTGCGGGCACCGAATCGTCTGGCAAGACTGCGGGCACCGAGTCGTCTGGCGGAACAGCGGGCATCGAGTCAACTGGCGGAACAGCGGGCATCGAGTCAACTGGCGGAACAGCGGGCACCGAGTCGTCTGGCAAGACTGCGGGCACCGAGTCGTCTGGCAAGACTGCGGGCACCGAGTCAACTGGCAGAACAGCGGGCACCGAGTCGCCTGGCAAGACTGCGGGCACCGAGTCGTCTGGCAAGACTGCGGGCACCGAGTCAACTGGCGGAACAGCGGGCATCGAGTCAACTGGCGGAACTGCGGGCACCGAGTCGTCTGGCAAGACTGCGGGCACCGAGTCGTCTGGCAAGACTGCGGGCACCGAGTCATCTGGCAAGACTGCGGGCACCAAGTCGTCTGGCGGAACAGCGGGCATCGAGTCAACTGGCGGAACAGCGGGCACCGAGTCGTCTGGCAAGACTGCGGGCACCGAGTCGTCTGGCAAGACTGCGGGCACCGAGTCAACTGGCGGAACAGCGGGCATCGAGTCAACTGGCGGAACTGCGGGCACCGAGTCGTCTGGCAAGACTGCGGGCACCGAGTCGTCTGGCAAGACTGCGGGCACCGAGTCGTCTGGCAAGACTGCGGGCACCGAGTCGTCTGGCGGAACAGCGGGCATCGAGTCAACTGGCGGAACAGCGGGCACCGAGTCGTCTGGCAAGACTGCGGGCACCGAGTCGTCTGGCAAGACTGCGGGCACCGAGTCGTCTGGCAAGACTGCGGGCACCGAGTCAACTGGCGGAACAGCGGGCACCGAGTCGTCTGGCAAGACTGCGGGCACCGAGTCGTCTGGCAAGACTGCGGGCACCGAGTCGTCTGGCAAGACTGCGGGCACCGAGTCGTCTGGCAAGACTGCGGGCACCGAGTCGTCTGGCGGAAAAGCGAGCACCGAGTCGTCTGGCAAGACTGCGGGCACCGAGTCGTCTGGCAAGACTGCGGGCACCGAGTCGTCTGGCAAGACTGCGGGCACCGAGTCGTCTGGCAAGACTGCGGGCACCGAGTCGTCTGGCGGAACAGCGGGCATCGAGTCAACTGGCGGAACAGCGGGCACCGAGTCGTCTGGCAAGACTGCGGGCACCGAGTCGTCTGGCAAGACTGCGGGCACCGAGTCAACTGGCGGAACAGCGGGCATCGAGTCAACTGGCGGAACTGCGGGCACGAGTCGTCTGGCAAGACTACGGGCACCGAGTCGTCTGGCAAGACTGCGGGCACCGAGTCGTCTGGCAAGACTGCGGGCACCGAGTCGTCTGGCGGAACAGCGGGCATCGAGTCAACTGGCGGAACAGCGGGCACCGAGTCGTCTGGCAAGACTGCGGGCACCGAGTCGTCTGGCAAGACTGCGGGCACCAAGTCAACTGGCGGAACAGCGGGCATCGAGTCAACTGGCGGAACTGCGGGCACCGAGTCGTCTGGCAAGACTGCGGGCACCGAGTCGTCTGGCAAGACTGCGGGCACCGAGTCGTCTGGCAAGACTGCGGGCACCGAGTCGTCTGGCGGAAAAGCGGGCATCGAGTCAACTGGCGGAACAGCGGGCACCGAGTCATCTGGCAAGACTGCGGGCACCGAGTCGTCTGGCAAGACTGCGGGCACCGAGTCATCTGGCAAGACTGCAGGCACCGAGTCAACTGGCGGAACAGCGGGCACCGAGTCGTCTGGCAAGACTGCGGGCACCGAGTCGTCTGGCAAGACTGCGGGCACCGAGTCGTCTGGCATTGGATCGTCTGGCTCGACAACGGGCACCGGATCAGGTACCGGATTATCTGGATCAACAGCGGGCATCGAGTCAACTGGCCTAATAGGATCATCAGGCTGGATCAGTTCATTATGCTGGGTAGAAGCATCCGGCTGAGTAGAGGCATCCGGCTGAGTAGAGGCTTCAGGCTGAGTAGAGGCATCAGGCTGAAGAGAGGCATCAGGCTGAAGAGAGGCATCAGGCTGAAGAGAGGCATCCGGCTGAGTAGAGGCTTCAGGCTGAGTAGAGGCTTTAGGCTGAGTAGAGGCTTCAGGCTGAGTAGAGGCTTCAGGCTGAGTAGAGGCATCAGGCTGAGTACAGGCATCAGGCTGAGTACAGGCATCAGGCTGAGTACAGGCATCAGGCTGAGTAGAGGCATCAGGCTGAAGAGAGGCATCAGGCTGAAGAGAGGCATCAGGCTGAACCACGGAAGGCAGGTTCTCAGACGGTAGGCTCACCGGTTTGGATACTGGCAGGATGGTATTGGTTGGAAAGAATTTTCGCTTTTTTCTGGTTTTAACTACTGGGGCACTGCAAGTAAACGCAGGTCTGCAAAAGAATGGAGCAGCTGGAGACAGAGAAGAGCTGGAGGATGGAACAGGGGAAGGAACAGTCGCTACAGAGGGCTTCTTTACAGGGTTAAAGGCAGGATAGGTGCAGCGAGTGGGAACAGGGTACTGACATGCGGTAGATAGCCAAGTATACTGGGCTGTAACTGGAGGAGCTGTTGGGAATACAGGAGTAGAGCTTTGAGGAGATAGATTAGAAGCAGGACTGGGTCTTTGTAAGCTAACTGAGGCTGGGTGTAACAAATCTGTCCATGTCTGCAATATGGGTTGAACAAAGCTGAGCTTACACAAAGCCTGTCTGACCAAAGACTGCACTGCGTTTATACAATCTCTTAGTACCTGTGGTGAACATGTGGAATAACGCTCCAGAAAGTAACCCACATCATCCTCTAATAACCATACCAGGGACTCTACCTGGTCTGCACTAAATGGTGGCAAAAATTCATCCCTGCATTCGGGGGTACCAGATGAAACCAACTCAGCACAAACCTCAATCAATGGCTGCACCTCAGAGAACTCTGTGCCCTGATCTACTAGAACATGAGCGAGCCGTATACATTCTAGCAGTTCATCCCGGGTATACTCCTTCAGAGTTTGATAAGCATACTCCCTGTCATCAAACACTAGCAGATATAAATACGCAACCTCATCCAGATCCATCCTTCCCATCAACAAACCAAGATGGCTTCCCTGTGCAGCCACTTCTGGTCAGGATTGGCCTTGGTGTAATGTCAGGGCTCCCGGGTATGACCAGAGGTGTGTGACTGACGCAGGGAAACGCAGACTTCAGATAAGTTATAAACAATTTATTAACACTAACAATACAAACATAAACGCAGTGCAATACTAAAACATAACACAGTGCAAACGAACCAAACCACCCACAGATAACAGTACATACAGTGCAAGCGTCAGGCAGTCCGGGTCAATATCAATCGGGCAGGTAGGTACAGGGGGAGCAAGCGGAGAATAGTCAGGTCACGAGCAGGGTACAGCAACTAACAGGCAGGTAGGTACAGGGGGTCAGGCAGAGAATGGTCAGGGTCACAAGCCAGGGATCAGAACAGGAGAAGTCAGCAGAGGTCAGAATCAAGCCGGGTCAGCAACAAGACAGGAACAGGAACAGGAGCAGGAGCAGGATGCAGGAACAAGATACAGGGCCCAGGAAAAACACAACACCAAGGCAGAGTCTGCAGGTCTGAATGTCCCTTAAATACACCAGTATAATTAGTTCCAGGTGTTTGACTGGCTGCAAGGTTGAGTCTCTGATTGCTGGGAGCACCCGCTGGCCAGCCCTGGTACTGCAGCTCACAAGGCAGGTGAGTCCCACTATTGCTGGCCAGTCCATTCCTGACAGTACCTCCCCCTCAAGGAGCAGCCTCAGGACGCTCCAAACAGTCCTAGCTGGGCAAAATGTTCCACCGCCCGGGTCTGGTAACTGGCGGGATATCAAAGACTGGCACAGCGGGCAGGACTCCGGGCAGCGGCACACCGGGCAGGACTCCGGGCAGCGGCACACCGGGCAGAGGCACACCGGGCAGAGGCACACCGGGCTGGACTCCGGGCAGAGGCACACCGGGCTGAACTCCGGGCAGAGGCACATCGGGCTGGACTCCGGGCAGAGGCACATCGGGCTGGACTCCGGGCAGAGGCACATCGGGCTGGACTCCGGGCAGAGGCACATCGGGCTGGACTCCGGGCAGAGGCACATCGGATTACCAGGTGAAGCAGCAGGCACCGGGCCCCCAGGCGGGGCAACAGGCACCGGGCCCCCAGGCGGGGCGACAGGCATCAGGCCCCCAAGCGGAGCGGCAGGCGCCGGGCCCCCAGGAGGGGCGACAGGCATCGGGCCCCCAGACAGGGCGACAGACATTGGGCCCCCAAGCGGAGCAGAGGGCGCCGGGCCCCCAGGAGGGGCGACAGGCGGGGCGACAGGCATCGGGCCCCCAGGAGGGGCGACAGGCATCGGGACCCCAGGCGGGGCGACAGGCATCGGGCCCCCAGGCGGGGCAACAGGCATCAGGCCCCCAGGCGGAGCGGCGGGCGCCGGACCCCCAGGCGGAGCGACAGGTCTCAGGCCCCCAGGCGGAGCGGCGGGTCTCAGGCCCCCAGGCGGAGCGACAGGTCTCAGGCCCCCAGGCGGAGCGACAGGTCTCAGGCCCCCAGGCAGAGCGACAGGTCTCAGGCCCCCAGGCGGAGCGGCGGGCACCGAGTCACCAGGCACGACAGTGGGCACCGAGTCACCAGGCACAACTGCGGGCACCGAGTCGTCTGGCAAGACTGCGGGCACCGAGTCAACTGGCGGAACAGCGGGCATCGAGTCAACTGGCGGAACTGCGAGCACCGAGTCGTCTGGCAAGACTGCGGGCACCGAGTCGTCTGGCGGAACAGCGGGCATCGAGTCAACTGGCGGAACAGCGGGCACCGAGTCGTCTGGCAAGACTGCGGGCACCGAGTCGTCTGGCAAGACTGCGGGCACCGAGTCAACTGGCGGAACAGCGGGCACCGAGTCGTCTGGCAAGACTGCGGGCACCGAGTCGTCTGGCAAGACTGCGGGCACCGAGTCAACTGGCGGAACAGCGGGCATCGAGTCAACTGGCGGAACTGCGGCCACCGAGTCGTCTGGCAAGACTGCGGGCACCGAGTCGCCTGGCAAGACTGCGGGCACCGAGTCGTCTGGCAAGACTGCGGGCACCGAGTCGTCTGGCGGAACAGCGGGCATCGAGTTAACTGGCGGAACAGCGGGCACCGAGTCGTCTGGCAAGACTGCGGGCACCGAGTCGTCTGGCAAGACTGCGGGCACCGAGTCGTCTGGCAAGACTGCAGGCACCGAGTCAACTTGCGGAACAGCGGGCATCGAGTCAACTGGCGGAACTGCGGGCACCGAGTCGTCTGGCAAGACTGCGGGCACCGAGTCGTCTGGCAAGACTGCGGGCACCGAGTCGTCTGGCAAGACTACGGGCACCGAGTCGTCTGGCGGAACAGCGGGCATCCAGTCAACTGGCGGAACAGCGGGCACCGAGTCGTTTGGCAAGACTGCGGGCACCGAGTCGTCTGGCAAGACTGCGGGCACCGAGTTGTCTGGCAAGACTGCGGGCACCGAGTCAACTGGCGGAACAGCGGGCACCGAGTCGTCTGGCAAGACTGCGGGCATCGAGTCGTCTGGCAAGACTGCGGGCACCGAGTCGTCTGGCGGAACAGCGGGCATCGAGTCAACTGGCGGAACAGCGGGCACCGAGTCGTCTGGCAAGACTGCGGGCACCGAGTCGTCTGGCAAGACTGCGGGCACCGAGTCGTCTGGCAAGACTGCGGGCACCGAGTCAACTGGCGGAACAGCGGGCATCGAGTCAACTGGCGGAACTGCGGGCACCGAGTCGTCTGGCAAGACTGCGGGCACCGAGTCGTCTGGCAAGACTGCGGGCACCGAGTCGTCTGGCAAGACTGCGGGCACCGAGTCGTTTGGCGGAACAGCGGGCATCGAGTCAACTGGCGGAACAGCGGGCACCGAGTCGTCTGGCAAGACTGCGGGCACCGAGTCGTCTGGCAAGACTGCGGGCACCGAGTCAACTGGCGGAACAGCGGGCACGAGTCGCCTGGCAAGACTGCGGGCACCGAGTCGTCTGGCAAGACTACGGGCACCGAGTCGTCTGGCAAGACTGCGGGCACCGAGTCGTCTGGCATTGGATCGTCTGGCTCGACAACGGGCACCGGATCAGGTACCGGATTATCTGGATCAACAGCGGGCATCGAGTCAACTGGCCTAATAGGATCATCAGGCTGGATCAGTTCATTATGCTTGGTAGAAGCATCCGGCTGAGTAGAGGCATCCGGCTGAGTAGAGGCTTCAGGCTGAGTAGAGGCTTCAGGCTGAGTAGAGGCATCAGGCTGAAGAGAGGCATCAGGCTGAAGAGAGGCATCCGGCTGAGTAGAGGCTTCAGGCTGAGTAGAGGCTTCAGGCTGAGTAGAGGCATCAGGCTGAGTACAGGCATCAGGCTGAGTACAGGCATCAGGCTGAGTACAGGCATCAGGCTGAATAGAGGCATCAGGCTGAAGAGAGGCATCAGGCTGAAGAGAGGCATCAGGCTGAACCACGGAAGGCAGGTTCTCAGACGGTAGGCTCACCGGTTTGGATACTGGCAGGATGGTATTGGTTGGAAAGAATTTTCGCTTTTTTCTGGTTTTAACTACTGGGGCACTGCAAGTAAACGCAGGTCTGCAAAAGAATGGAGCAGCTGGAGACAGAGAAGAGCTGGAGGATGGAACAGGGGAAGGAACAGTCGCTACAGAGGGCTTCTTTACAGGGTTAAAGGCAGGATAGGTGCAGCGAGTGGGAACAGGGTACTGACATGCGGTAGATAGCCAAGTATACTGGGCTGTAACTGGAGGAGCTG
Organism: Staurois parvus; assembly: GCF_062004578.1. Lineage (NCBI taxonomy): Eukaryota > Metazoa > Chordata > Amphibia > Anura > Ranidae > Staurois > Staurois parvus. The sequence goes on along the minus strand of NW_028318083.1, from coordinate 35,587,311 downwards.
TTGGGAATACAGGAGTAGAGCTTTGAGGAGATAGATTAGAAGCAGGACTGGGTCTTTGTAAGCTGACTGAGGCTGGGTGTAACAAATCTGTCCATGTCTGCAATATGGGTTGAACAAAGCTGAGCTTACACAAAGCCTGTCTGACCAAAGACTGCACTGCGTTTATACAATCTCTTAGTACCTGTGGTGAACATGTGGAATAACGCTCTAGAAAGTAACCCACATCATCCTCTAATAAACATACCAGGGACTCTACCTGGTCTGCACTAAATGGTGGCAAAAATTCATCCCTGCATTCGGGGGTACCAGATGAAACCAACTCAGCACAAACCTCAATCAATGGCTGCACCTCAGAGAACTCTGTGCCCTGATCTACTAGAACATGAGCGAGCCGTATACATTCTAGCAGTTCATCCCGGGTATACTCCTTCAGAGTTTGATAAGCATACTCCCTGTCATCAAACACTAGCAGATATAAATACGCAACCTCATCCAGATCCATCCTTCCCATCAACAAACCAAGATGGCTTCCCTGTGCAGCCACTTCTGGTCAGGATTGGCCTTGGTGTAATGTCAGGGCTCCCGGGTATGACCAGAGGTGTGTGACTGACGCAGGGAAACGCAGACTTCAGATAAGTTATAAACAATTTATTAACACTAACAATACAAACATAAACGCAGTGCAATACTAAAACATAACACAGTGCAAACGAACCAAACCACCCACAGATAACAGTACATACAGTGCAAGCGTCAGGCAGGCCGGGTCAATATCAATCGGGCAGGTAGGTACAGAGGGAGCAAGCGGAGAATAGTCAGGTCACGAGCAGGGTACAGCAACTAACAGGCAGGTAGGTACAGGGGGTCAGGCAGAGAATGGTCGGGGTCACAAGCCAGGGATCAGAACAGGAGAAGTCAGCAGAGGTCAGAATCAAGCCGGGTCAGCAACAAGACAGGAACAGGAACAGGAGCAGGAGCAGGAACAGGAGCAGGAACAGGACAGGAGCAGGATGCAGGAACAAGATACAGGGCCCAGGAAAAACACAACACCAAGGCAGAGTCTGCAGGTCTGAATGTCCCTTAAATACACCAGTATAATTAGTTCCAGGTGTTTGACTGGCTGCAAGGTTGAGTCTCTGATTGCTGGGAGCACCCGCTGGCCAGCCCTGGTACTGCAGCTCACAAGGCAGGTGAGTCCCACTATTGCTGGCCAGTCCATTCCTGACACTATGTGTATTTTCTTTCACTAAAAGATTTTTGTGTTTTGGAAGTGCATATACAAACAAATATGAGGTGTATTCAAGTCAAACCAGGACTTTTAAGTTTTTATAATAAAATAACTAATTTCAAGGAAATTGCATTTATTTTTTTACATTCTCCCCTGTTACATGTATACACTTATTCCAGCATTTAACTAATGCCTGGAAAGCTTCAGTCATCAGTGCTGAAATGCTGACTTCCGAGGAACTCTGTTAGTGGTCCAATTTCACAACAGGTTATGCTTCGATTATTCAGGATCAGACGTTCCACTTGCTGAATTTTCACAGGAATGACTACTGTGGGCTGGGAACCACTACGGCAGGGATCGTCACTGACAGACTTACAGCCATCTTTGAAGCATTTACACCATTCAAATGTCTTACTATGGCTGAGCATATCATCACTGTACTGTGTTTGAAGTCCCCTGTAGACATCCGCAGGTTTTACACCTTCATTCCCAAGAAACCTCATCACCACATGCTGTTCCCTGCATGCACTAGCACTGTTTTGTGCCACCTTGATTTACGGTTTCTGGACTGGCTGGGCACATGTGCACCACCTATCAGTAATAGGACACACTTGCCACTTACCACTTGCCACTTACCACACCACCTATCAGTAATAGGACACACTTGCCACATGTAGTACCGCCAGGCTAGCATCCCTTTTTTACCTGTAAAATCCTGGTTTGACGTAAGCACCCCTCGTAGTATCTTACCCATTGAAATAGAATTAACTTCTGAGGGGTTAAATGTGAGCTGTTGATCTTGGAAGCCTAATTTTATCTAAAATTTAGACATCTGAGAGTGGATAGGCTAAGTGAAAAACTCAAGGAACAAGGGTCAAAACACATGTAGGACTGTGTACCAATAGCTCACTGTACATTAAAATTAAAACTTACATTTTCATTGCACCATGTAAGTTTTTTAATGCTACAATTGTTCCATGTGAAGCAAGATATGCATGGTTTTAGATACTAATTAGTGTTACTAAACTCACAATAGTAAAATCAGTCTTTATATGCAGTAAATCATGCTTGTGATCAGCACAGGGCCAATCAGGACTGTCCAGACAGAGGTCAGAGGGTTCTGCATCCTCCTAGAGCAAAATGAAATCTCCTCCTACAAGCTTTAACCAGTGCTTGGCTGGACACTGATAGAAGTCACAAGACTGCTATAAACTGCTGATATGAAAAGGTATTTAGCAATTTATACACTGCTCAAAAAAATTAAAGGAACACTTTTTAATCAGAGTATAGCATCAAGTCGATTAAACTCCTGGGATATTGATCTGGTCAGTTAATTAATAGAGGGGGTTGTTAATCAATTTCAGTTGCTTTGGTGTTAATGAAATTAACAACAGGTGCACTAGATGGGCAACAGAGAGACGACCCCCAAAACAAGAATGGTTTTACAGGTGGAGGCCACTGACATTTTTTTTGCTACTCATCTGACTGTTTTTCACTAGTTTGGCATTTGGCTAGGGTCAGTGTCACTACTGGTAGCATGAGGCGATACCTGGAACGTGCAGAGGTTGCAGAAGCGGTCCAACTCCTACAGGATGGCACATCAATGCGTGCCATTGCCAGAAGGTTTGCTCTGTCTTCCAGCACAGTCTCAAAAGCATGGAGGAGATTCCTGGAGACTGGCAGTAACTCTAAGAGAGCTGGAAGGGCCGTAGAAGGTCCTTAACCCATCAGCAGGACCAGTATCTGCTCCATTGTGCAATGAGGAACAGGATGAGCACTGCCAGAGTCCTACACAATGACCTCTAGCAGGCCACTGGTGTGAATGTCTCTGACCAAACAATCAGAAACAGACTTCATGAGGGTGGCCTGGGGGCCTGACATCCTCTAGTGGGCCCCGTGCTCACTGTCCGGCACCATAGAGCTTGATTAGCATTTGCCATTGAACACCAGAATTGGCAAGTTTGCCACTGGCGCCCTCTGCTTTTCACAGATGAGAGCAGGTTCACCTTGAGCACAAGTGACAGACGTGAAAGGTTCTGGAGAAGCCGTGGAGAATGTTAGGCTGCTTGTAACATCATTCGCCATGACTGTTTTGGTGGTGGGTCAGTGATGGTCTGGGGAGGCATATCCATGGAGGGACACACAGACCTCTACAGGCTAGACAATGGCACCCTGACTGCCATTAGGTATCGGGATGAGATCCTTGGAGCCTTTGTCAGACACTACGCTGATGCAGTGTGTCCTGAATTCCTCCTGGTGCATGACAATGCTCAGCCTCATGTGGCAAGAGTATGCAGGCAGTTCATTGAGGATGAAGTAATTGATACCAATGAATGGCCCCCATGCTCACCTGGCCTGGGATATCATGTTTTTGGTCCATCTGACACCGCCAGGTTGCACCTCAGACTATCCAGGAGCTCAGTGATGCCCTGATCCAGATCTGGGAGAAAAAAACCCAGGACACCATGGGGTTTATTTACTAAAGCTGGAGAGTGCAAAATCAGACTCACTTCTGCATAGAAACCAATCAGCTTCCAGGTTTCATTGCCAAAGCTTCATTGAACAAGCTGAGGTTAGAAGCTGATTGGTTTCTATGCAGAAGGGAGTCTGATTTTGGACTCTCCAGCTTTAGTAAATAAACCCCCATCTGTCATCTCATTAGGAGCATGCCCAAATGTGGTCAGGCATGCACACAAGCACATGGGGGCCATACAAACTACTATTTTGACCTGCTGCAATGAAATTTCAGCAAAATAGACTAGCCTGCTGCATCATTTTTTCTCTTTGATTTTCAGGGTGTCTTTGAATTCAGTCCTTTGTAGGTTGCTAATTTTCATTTCCATCAAAAGATGGGGCATCCTTACGTTTCTAACACATTACCCAGTCCATATCAGTATAGATATCCAGCATGATATTTTTCCCCATTGAGACCTGATGTGTTTTCACAGTGTTCCTTTAATTTTTTTGAGCAGTGTATTTACTAGAATAATTGCATTTCTGTGCTTTTTTTTCTGTGGGAGACCAGATATAGTGAATGCAGGGTCCTGGGTTTAGTAACACTTTAAGTGAAAATTGCAAAAATCCTCTTCTGATTTTTAATTTCAAAGCATCGGGGAGTAATCAGTTTAAGAAAATGATTTTATATTTCTGTTTATACCTTGTGATATGAGGAGCTTGAGCTTACCAGCAAACTGCTTGTAAAGTTTGTATGGGAAACAAGCAAACTAAAAAATACTATATCCAGCAAAAATAAAGAAAACTGTCCATAATCCTGGTAACATCAAAGCAAATTAACGGCTCACAGGCCAATATGCCAGTCCCACACTTGGGTTTTGGTTTTCTGACTGGTTCGGCATACAAGAGAAGCTGTGGGAGCTCAGCAAACCATGGGGGTTGATTTACTAAGACTGGAAAGTAGAAAATCTGGTGCTGTTGTGCATGGTAGCCAATCAACTTCTAACTTCAGCTTGTTCAGTTAGGCTTTGACAAAAACACCTGGAAGCTGATTGGTTTTTGTGCAGAGTTGTGCCAGATGTTGCACTCTTCAGTTTTAGTAAATGAACCCCATAGTCTTAGTCTCCAGAATGTCTACACTATCTCACAGCTGTGAACCACTCACACTACTTCATAGACTTGTGCTAACCCCTTCCTAATTTATTTCAAGACTCCTGTACAAATGGCTCCTGTCCTTTCTGGACCAAAGTACCTATAACCAGGGTTTGGAGGCGCTTTCCAACCCAAAGTCTCTCTGAGCCTCTGAATTCTTCATGACAAATGAGACCTTACCAATATAGAGAGTTCTGAAATCAGTCCTCTTTTCTCTGACCGCACTACCCCGGAACCCCTCAACCTGCATGGGTGAGAACCCCTGAGTAACAAGAATGTTCCTTGAACTCTCCCCTAACAGGAATACTTTAATAATTAGGGACAATTAAATATGTTCTCATGTTTTTGACTGGTAATGAATAGTCTAAATTATATATATTTGACCTATCAGATGTATAAGACGTTCTCTGATATTTAAAGCTCAGGCCTAATTTATTTTAAATTTCAAACAGGTGCTATATATAGAAGCAAATCAGGCTGCAGTACACACCTTCAATCCAGAGCTGTCAATCACAGCTTCTCTTCTACCTAGTGCTCAGTCTTTTGGGTTTAATAACACCATGGGGATGATTTATAAAGTATTTGCACAGTTATGCACCCAGTAAAAGTACATTCATTATGTGCGAATGGGGCAAAAAACTAGTAAATAGCCTATATCTTGTACTGTCCAAGGGAAAAATCATTGATTTTAAGTGGGAAAAACATCCTATGATTCTTAGCTTCATCTTGTGGCCAAATGTGATATTTTCGCTTTTAAATCACTGATTTCATTCAAACAGCAAAGGATATATCCTATTTACATTTGTTGTTGCCCCATTTGCACAGATTGCAAATTAACATGCACTTTCATTAGGCAAACAGCTATGTGGTGTCTTTATAAATCCACCCAAAGTGTCACCAGCTGGAAAAGCTAGCCATGAGGGGGTGGGGAGGGGAATCAATTTTGGAAGGGAAGCCTGGAGTTGGGCTTTAGCTTATTACTGCACACAGCTCTGGGAAGTACTCAAGCTTGAACAATGCAAATAATTTTTCAGCAAAGCTGCAACCAGTGTGATGTTTGTACATTGTAATATTATTTTGAATACTGATATACCCAAAAGGAAAATGTACTTTAAAAAGTATGTACAAAGCCAAAACATTTTTTGGTTTTGAACAGAGCCGTAATAGAGTAAAGCCCCTGTCATTAAGCTCAAAAAAGGGAAAACCCATAATTTTACAGTTGTCAGAACAATTTTGTATTCTCATTCAGCTTAGTGAGCTCCAGCTCCTCCTGATACATTCTTCCCAATATGAAATTAATTAAAAATGCAGCAGGGGGAAATGAAACCCTTTTTAATGATCCAGATCCAGAAACGCAAGCACTGATAAATCACTAAAAGAGCCCCCAATAGATATAAGAAATTGGAAGCTGGTTTACTTTTTAAGAGTGTAACAAAAACTGAAATATTGGTTTAGGCTGGAATACCCCTTTAAATTTCACTTGCTGCATATCTAAGTTCTATTTTTGCAACATATTCCCTTTAAAACTATGAATATCAAGCAAAATGATTTTCCTTACTTAAACCATTTTTTGCGTTTCTCTAGAAACTCTTCAGAAAGTGTGCCCCTTATCTAATTATATCACAGAATGAAAAGAGATAACAATGGAAAAATCATTACCTTCACAATAAAACAGAGCTATTAATTAGAAGCTAGCTGAAAGCAATGTGGAAACATTGTGATGAACATTAGAAATAAAATATACATTTGTAAAAAATCATTGCTCAATATTTAAACCTGTAGTAATTTCAGGTAATATACCTTTGATTGGCAGAATACCAATCAAAGGTTTGTTTTCTTGTGTGCTATTTCTTAATCTCTAGGCACTTTTCAAGCTTAGTTCCTGATGGATGCATAAAGGGAAGATTTATTAGCTGTTGGTGCTAGCCTGAAACTAATGCATTCAGTTTAAATAGCATTCATAAACTGTGCTCCAACTTTCAATGCATGAATAAAAATATCAGTTTTATTACCACTTGCATTTTATTGATGTTGTGTTTTATCCATACTCTTGTATGAAATGCTATTTTGAAAGACTATATGGAGTAAATATCACATTCTAAAATTTTGCAATGTGTGTGTGTTGTAGTTTTATTGTTGTCTCTGATCCTTTTTTTAAATGAACCTGTAACCAATATAAGTGGTCGTTTAAGAATTTACATATTTTTAATGATCATTACTGAGCCTAAGCACTGTAGCTGCTGGCAGTGTGGAGCAAATCATTATAATGCTGCACAGCACTGGGATAAAGTTCGGGTTGTGTGCAGTCCAAACTTCACATGTTCAATGTTCAGCTAGAAGCAGAACTTTCAAACTTGTTCAGCAGGGGCTGTACACCGACTCATGCTAGTGGTGCAAAACTTCCAAAAAGAAGCCTCAAGGTACCTAAAAATATATGATCAAACAAAAGTATGTATTCTGTAAGTCCCTAGACACCAAGCTAATGAGAAACTAACAGGAAAAAGGACTATTTCTGGACTCAACCGGAATGGGGAACCTGTAAATACTCAAGAGAAATAATTCAAACACAGGAGAAGGTGATCAATGGCGCACAAAAACTTCTTTATTAACACAGACAAAATTAAAAGTATAAAACAAAACACAAATAATCGTACCGCACTCCACAGGTCTCAAGTAGGTAAATCCCCATCAGCGGAAAACTCATTAGTTGAAAGATAATTGTATGGATGACTCATTGGTAAGCTATAACATGTTCTATGCAGGGAAAAATTCAAAAGGCGTAATAACAAAAACCTCCTATACCCAGACTTGACCAGCCACAAGCGCCAGGAGTAAACCAGCACCAGACCAATCATACAATGAGAATGATGTAAGTATTAGTGTAATACAAGCAAGGATGCATGGAAGGTAACAAAACTTCCCTCATACACTAAACACCAAGGCATAAAAATTGCAACAACAGCTGATCCTGAATGTATGACCACATTTAGTCCAGAGGAGGATGTAAATAATGACACTAATATTACACTAATACTTACATCATTCTCATTGTATGATTGATCTGGTGCTGGTTTAATCCTGGCTCTTATGGCTGGTCAAGTCTGGGTATAGGAGTTTTTTTTATTATGCCTTTTGCATTTTTTCATGCATAGAATGTGTTATAGCTTGCAAAATGAGTCATCCATACAATTATCTTTCAACTAACTGAGTTTTCCCTGATGGGGATTTACCTACTTGGGACCTGTGGAGTGTGGTACGATTTTTTTTGTGTTTTGTTTTATACTTTTATTTTTTTCTGTGTTAATAAAGAAGTTTTTGTGTGCCATTGATCACCTTCTCTTTTGTTTGAATTATTTCTCTTGAGTATTTACACATTCCCCATTCCGATTGAGTCCACAACTAGTCCATTTTCCTCTTAGTTTCTCATGCTAGTGGTACACAAAACTTTATTTAACACAGGATTACAAAACCAAGTGTCCTTCCTTGCTTACTTGTTTCAGCCCTGTGTGGGCCTAAATCATAGCAGGGGTAAGACTATAACGTTATGCCTTTCCATATAAGCAAGGAAGGGCACTTTGTTTTTTAATTCTTTGTTAAATAAAGGAGTATTGTGATTCCACTAGCATGTTCCAGTCTATTTAGTGCAGGGATGCCAAGCTGGACACTGTGAACTCTGGTTAGGTGCAATACTTTGACAAATCATGTATTTGGCTGCCAAAGTCCCTGCCCCCTCACAATGAAAGTCAGCTCTTCCAGCAACCCTTTGTCTCTGTTCGAGTTAGTTGTGAGAGACAGCTGAATTTAGGGAGAGTTTTATGCTATTGAACTGTATTAATGTGCTATATACAGTGCTATATTCAGCTTTGTAGTTGCCTCTGGTTACAGTGAAATGCAGTTTGTAGGGCCAGGGAGAGTTTTCAGTTACTCTGCCTGTATTCACGGAAAACAGATCCAACAGTGGTTTTTAGAACTACTTTTTCCTTTTTTTTTATAATTTAGCAGTGTAATATCTTACTGTGTGGCTGCTGTTACCTTTTTTTGTTTTTTTTTTGTTTTGGGGGGGGGGGGGGGGATATTGCTTTATTCTTTTTGTAGTTTTTATTCAAATCCATTTTTTCTTTTGACTTTTATAAAAATAGTTTTTTATTTATTTATTTATTTATTTTTTTTGTTAGTTTGTGGGTTCAGCAGTAGCATGAATTTGTTGGTGACACTGAAAAGGCTGCATTTTGTAAATGGTACAGCATAGCATACAATTGTAGTGCAGTAAAGCACTCAAAAAGCACCATAGTGTAAACTGCATCCCCATCCAGTTCCTGTCATATCTGTAAAAGACTAGGGAATTCCCCATTAACTTCATGTCTGAGTTGTCCCCATGGAGCTGTTAGGGGTTGAGCAGGTCTTCTTTTCTTTTCTGGCAGTGCGTTTGATATACAGTGAGATCACATGAAAGAGGTTGTGCCCTCTTCATCCTCCACCCCTTTCTCCTAGGTGCAGAGTAATGCCATCTACAGTACAGCTGCAAAAGCACCCTTTTTTCATCCACAGATAATCCTGCTATTACCCTGTAAACTGGCATCAGTTGGCTGAATTATTTGAGCCACAGGGGGATGCACAGCAATTAATTGCATCTGAGGTTGAGGAGGAGAACAATGGGAGATTACAACAAGCAGGGAGAACCCGTTGGCATAGATGTTCCTGCAGCTGCATATTACTGCTAAACTGGTTTCAGAGATGAAGAGGGTGGGGATGTTGAGGAAATCTCTTACCATACTTGGTGCCAAAGATAGTAGAAGAGGAAGTGAAGGTAGACACAACATCAGGCAGGAAGTCATCTAGGGACCGCTTGCAGAAGAGTTGAGGGAACAGCCACCCTATACCACTGGATTACACTGCTCTATGAGTGCAGGCCACTGTTATTCCTTGATCCATTCAGGGAATAATTAACTCAGCTGTGTGTACCTTTTTCTACACATATGCTACAGGTATGACAGTAGTCTTTTGCAGTCTCTGCAAGCAGTGTATCAAGCACAGGAAATCTATCAGTCATTTGGGCACCACATACATGAAGAGACATGTGAATGCTCTCAACACATAGCTCAGTAAGAGCAGTACTTAAATGTTACCAGTTGGCAGCAAAAGGTCTACATTCCTCCTCTTCCCTGCTCCTCCCTCTCTAACTCTCCCCCTCACTACACAAAATTCCCTATCTGCAGCATCAAGCAAAATGGATGCAAATCTTTCAATGTGTGTGAGAGTTTTACCTAACAGCACTTTAAGGGGGAAGAGGGTCAGCATTGGGCATGCAGGACAGGCACAATTGTAGACAATTGTAGATTGTTGCACCCACCTGATTCTGCAAACTCCACCTTGCCACATCCATCTCTATCACTGAGCAAGCAGGTGTTTTCCCCATCTGCTTAAATATATGAAAAAGTATTCATCCAGCCACCCACCATGCCCAGAATCTCAATGCCAGCTTGGCATAATGTCTACGTTCACAGCTGCTTCCACTACAGCAGGTGGAATCTGCCTCTTTGCAGGGCTTTGAGACCTTTGTTTTACCAAAGTGGACATTTCCCAGCCACATTTTTTTCACCCAGAAGACCATCCCTGTCCTCCACCATGATGTGGAAGATAATGTATCCATGTCACTCGATCATGTAGTCAGTAGCAGAGTCCACATGATCACAGCCATGTAGTCAAGCAATCATGGTATATTTCCTTCATGAGTAGCTCTGGTGCTTAGAAGGATGCAAGGCAGAACACACTACTAGAACTGATTATGAAACTTGGTGATAGTGAAAGATCAGGCCGATCCACTCCCTCCACCTCAGTGCCCTTTTCTGGTGAGTCTTTCGTAGAACCACCTGTCCCCCCCAAGTGAACAAGATACTATGAAACAGCTTGAGCATCATGTTGCTATGCTGTTTTGAAACTGGTATGCCTAGGGAGCAGGCACCACACTAGGACAAATATTCTGTGAGTTGTTTAGGGGCAGGCTCAGAGATGGATATGTCCATGCATTCTGTGCCAGAACAGGTTGTGTGCAACAACAGCACCAACTTGCTGTACTTCCTTCAGTGGGTAAAGTTCATACACATGCTTTGCATTAGTACCTAGTCAGGTTCCTTGACTTACAGGATCTTCTGAGGCAGGCCAGGAGCGTTTTAGACATTTAAGATGGTCATACCCAGCCAGTGTTCAGCTGAATGAAATTCAGTCGTAACTCCACCTGCCCACAAACCAAGTGCTATGTGATATGTCCAACCAGTACATGTCAGTGGTTGCACGTTCAGGATGCATGTACCATACTATCATCATATGAGGAGACAACTAGAATGGTGAGCCTTGACAATGCAGGCATCATCAGCGTTATGTGGTATATTAGACAAGGCACTAGAGGTAAAGCAGCAGAAGGAATAGGATTACTTCCTGGTATCTCAGGGTCCACTTATTCTGTCACTGTCCCCAAAGGGCCTCACATGGCACTGAAGAAGCAAGAAAAGTAGAAGGGTTCCGATTCCATTGCAGCACTACTCCCTTAGGAGTTGCTGAAGATTTGGGTCCCCTGTAGTCTTGCACAGCCAACTAACACACATTTTCCACAACTTGCATTCCAGAGACAGCAAACAGTCTTTGATCTTGGAAGAACCGTTCTCAGGTAGTGTAGGAGGTAAGTGTGTACGATGAAGGGTGGAGCAAGTATAGGGGGTAGGTTGTTAGATGATGGTATGTATCTCGATTTCTTCATTGAGGCCTGTAGGGGTAAGGGTATCTAGAGTGAAGATCCAATAGGTCTCCTGTCGGCATAATAGTTTAAAGCGTTTGGCTAGGGAGTGCTGGTCTGGTATGGCCTTGATGACCCATACCTGCAGGTGGGTAGAAGATTTGGAATGGAACTCTCAGAAGTGGTGAGATACACTGTGTTTGGTGATGCCGTCATCGACTAGCCTGCGGTGCTCACCAAATCTTTTTTGCAGTGTTCTAATAGTGCGTCCCACATACAAAAGGCCGCAGGGGCAGGACAGACAATATACTACATATGTGGAGGAGCAATTATGAAAGGCTTCGATGGGATACGTTTTCCCATTGGTTGTGAAGTTTTGTTGGCCTTGATTGACATAGGCACACATAAGGCAGTGTGGTTTGTTGCAGCGGAACATCCCCACGAGTGGGATTAGTACCGGCCTATTGTGGATGGGGGATCTAAGGGGGGGAATTTTGCTAGGTGCTTGCTCCTGGGAACCTTCTTACATCTGGGTCTCCCTTGACGTCAGCTCCCTATACACCTCTATCTCTCATGAAGTAGGACTAGAGTCTGTCCTACACTCCCTACCCTCAGACACTTCCCTTCACCCAAGCCAAATCAACTTCATTCTCACTGCCACTAAATTCTGCCTTCAACACAACTATTTCCTATTTAATTATAACTTCTACTTACAAAAAATAGGCACAGCTATGGGCGCTAACTTCACACCTAGCTATGCCAACCTCACCATGGGCCTCTGGGAATACCGTTATATCTGGAGTAACAATCCCTTCGCTGCCCACCTAGTGTTCTACGGCTGTTATATAGATGACATTATCATCATCTGGGATGGCCCCACCACTTCACTTCATTCAACACTGTAACAACAATCCATTCAATCTCTCTTTTACCCACATCATGGACCCCTCCTCACTAAGTTTTCTCGATTTGGAACTTAGCCACTCTGACTCTAAAATTATAGCCAAAAATTACACTAAACCAACTGCTGGCAACTCCTTCCTTCATTACACTAGCTGTCACCACCCTAGATGGCTTCAAAACATACCAAAAGGTCAGTTCTGCAGACTCAGTCACAACTGTACCTTACTATAGGATTACAAAGCCCAAAGCATCGAACTCAAACAAAAATTTTCAGATAAAGGATACCCCCTGACCTAGTGGAACAAGCATATCTCACCTAGCTATCAGACACGATTCCCCCACCAAAGCCACAACCATCTGACAATAACAACCACCGCTTCATCACACAGTCCCACTCCAAACACCACAAAATGGAATCCATCATAAAGAAACACTGGCCTATCCTACACCAAGACCCACACCTGAAACTGGTTATGCCTCCTACCCCCACATTCGTATACAGAAGAGCAACTAATATTAAGAACAAAATTGCACCTAGCAAAATTCCCCCACTTAGATACCCCCACATCCACAATAGACCGGTACTAATCCCACTCGTAGGGATGTTGCGCTGCAACAAACCACTCTGCCTTATGTGTACCCATGTCAAGCACAGCCAACGAAACTTCAAAACCAACGGGAAAACTTATCCCATCGAAGCCTTTCATAATTGCTCCTCCACATATGTAGTATATTGTCTGTCCTGCCCCTGCGGCCTTTTGTATTTGGGACGCACTATTAGAACACTGCAAAAAAGATTTGGTGAGCCCCGCAGGCTAGTCGATGACGGCATCACCAAACACAGTGTACCTCGCCACTTCTCAGAGTTCCACTCCAAATCTTTTACCCACCTGCAGGTATGGGTCATCAAGGCCATACCAGACCATCTCTCCCTAGCCAAACTCTTTAAACTAATATGCCGACAGGAGACCTATTGGATCTTCACCCTAGATACCCTTGCCCCTAGGGGCCTCAATGAAGAAATCGAGATACATACCATCATCTAACAACCTACCCCCATACTTGCTCCACCCTTCATCGTACACACTTACCTCCTACACTACCTGAGCACGGTTCTTCCAAGATCAAGGACTGTTTGCTGTCTCTGGAAAGCAAGTTGTGGAAAATGTGTGTTAGTTGGCTGTGCAAGACTACAGGGGACCCAAATCTTCAGCAACTCCTAAGGGGGTAGTGCTGCAATGGCATTGGAACCCTTCTACTTCTCTTGCTTCTTCAGTGCCCCTTTGAGGCCCTTTGGGGGAGTCGTGGTGCAGGGTTCATCCCTGTACAGCGACTCCCGGTAACTACAGTTGTGTCCAAAATTATTCAACCCCCACTGAAATTGAGTGTTTTGGCCAGTTTGACATTGCTTTTGATCATTCAGTCATCTTGCTTACATTTACATTAAAGAGGCACTTGTAGGTCAGACAAATATAACATAACAGTTATAATGAAATAACCACAAATGTCTTTTCTGTGCTCACAGCATTATCAGTTTTATTCAACCCCCAAGTGACATTCAATCTTAGTACTTAGTACAGCATCCTTTTACAGTTATAACAGCTTTTAAACGTGAAGCATAGCTTGACACAAGTGTCTTGCAGCGATCTACGGGTATCTTCGCCCATTCTTCATGGGCAAAGGCCTCCAGTTCAGTCACATTCTTAGGCTTGCGCACTGCAACTGCTTTCTTTAAGTCCCACCAGAGGTTCTCAATCGGATTTAAGTCTGGTGACTGCGATGGCCACTCCAAAATGTTCCAGCCTTTCCTCTGCAACCATGCTCTAGTGGACTTGGAGGTATGCTTGGGATCATTGTCCTGTTGAAAGGTCCAACGTCTCCCAAGCCTCAGGTGTGTGACGGACTGCATCACGTTTCCATCCAATATCTCCTGGTACTGAAGAGAATTCATGGTACCTTGCACACGCTGAAGCTTCCCTGTACCTGCAGAAGCAAAACAGCCCCAAAGCATGATTGACCCTCCACCATGCTTCACAGTAGGCAAGGTGTTCTTTTCATCATAGGCCTTGTTCTTCCTCCTCCAAACATAGCGTTGATCCATGGGCCCAAACAGTTCTAATTTTGTTTCATCAGTCCACAGAACACTATCCCACAACTTTTGTGGTTTGTCCACATGGCTTTTGGCATACTGCAGTCGACTCTTCTTATTCTTTGGAGACAGCAAGGGGGTACGCCTGGGAGTTCTGGCACGGAGGCCTTCATTACGCAGTGTGCGTCTTATTGTCTGGGCTGAAACTTCTGTACCCACATCTGACAAATCTTTTCTCAGTTCCTCAGCAGTCACACGGGGACTTCTCTCCACTCTACGCTTCAGGTAGCGCACAGCAGTCGAAGTCAGCATCTTCTTTCTGCCACGACCAGGTAGCGTTTCAACAGTGCCCTTTGCCTTGAATTTGCGAATGATGCTTCCTAAGGTGTCTCTTGGTATGTTTAACATCTTTGCAATCTTCTTATAGCCATTGCCCTTCCTGTGAAGAGAAATCACCTCTTCTCTTGTCTTCCTGGACCATTCTCTTGCCTTCACCATGTTTGTAACCACACCAGTAAATGTCTAGAAGGAGCTGAGTATCACAGTCATTTTAAAGCTGCCTAATTGGTGCTTATTATGCTTGATTGCTGCTCGGTGACATCCACAGGTGTTTTCAATACCTGATGGAAAGCACCTGTATGAACCTCTGTTCTTCAGAGTGGTAGTCTTTAAGGGGTTGAATAATTGTGGCAATGAAGAAACCACATAAGAACCATTTACTACTGTATTACATAAACAATTGATGTCATTTTAGTTGCATTTGGGTAGTTACAACGTCCTTGTAGGATTTGATTCTGAATACAATTCCAAATGTACACTATAGTCCCTAAACCCCTTTACAGCATTGGGGGTTGAATAATTTTGGACACAACTGTATGTCTGCCATCTTCGCTCCTTCTTTGGGACCCGCCTAGAGCGCCAGCAACTGTGAGAACCCTGGAACTGCAAACCATCCGGGACGTCATCAGCTAAGATGACGTCCTCCCTCCTATACCTGATGCCTGATATATACCCACGTCTTGTGAGTTTTTAATATCTTGTGTGCAATAAACTGTTACTAATTTACTACACTTAGTCTGGCGCACCTCTCTCTCCTCTATTCCTCTTCACAGAGTCCGGTTTACTCTAGAGAGTGCAAGTCTCACGACGGTGTCCACATTGCAGCCTTATATATACAGTGGGGATTGAAAGTTTGGGCACCCCAGCTAAAAATTTGTATTAATGTGTATAAAGAAGCCAAGGAAAGATGGAAAAATCTCCAAAAGGCATCAAATTACAGATTAGACATTCTTATAATATGTCAACAAAAGTTAGATTTTATTTCCATCATTTACACTTTCAAAATAACAGAAAACAAAAAAATGGTGTCTGCAAAAGTGTGGGCACCCTGCAGAGTTAATATCTTGTACTGCCCCCTTTGCAAAGCTGAGACCTGTCAGTGTCATGGATTGTTCTCAATCATTGTCTGGGAAGACCAGGTGATGTCAATCTCAAAGGTTTTAAATGCCCAGACTCATCTGACCTTGCCCCAACAATCAGCACCATGGGTTCTTCTAAGCAGTTGTCTAGAAAACTGAAACTGAAAATAGTTGACGCTCACAAAGCTGGAGAAGGCTATAAGAAGATAGCAAAGCGTTTTCAGATGTCAATATCCTCTGTTCGGAATGTAATTAAGAAATGGCAGTCATCAGGAACAGTGGAAGTTAAAGCAAGATCTGGAAGACCAAGAAAAATATCAGACAGAACAGAGTACATACTGTCCAGTAAATCAGTTTTTTATGGTGTTTGAAAAAGTACACCTATTTTTTTCAAACGCTACTTAGTCTCTACTTCTTCCATTGTGGCCTAGTAAGCATACTTCCTTCGGTAACTCAACCTCCAGCATGCAAAGACATAGTACATATGCACAGAGGTCTCTGTCCATATTAAAAGCTCTTTCACTTTATTACAAAAGCATGGCAGTGCAAATTATGAAGCTCCCTTTTCACATAGTGACATTTCAGATCATGTGTAGCCATTTATAGATCTAGGAGAAAACTGCACTAAAACACACCTACCAGACATTTCTCTATCTCCTCACCAATCTTAGATAAGGGAGCATCTGTAATGACCAAAGAGAAGATGACAAACAAGGCAGACCTAATGGAGAACTCTCATCGATGTATGTGTCACTAAATACTTAAACAAAAGAGATGGAAAAACAACCAATAAGGAATGATCAATGAACCCATGAAAACCTTCCCTCTAAAAAATTCCACAGCTGGTACATTCAGTTAGTCTCCACCCAAATACTAGCCAGGTTCAATCCTGTTTAGCTTCCACGATCAGGCTGGGGTGACACATCATTGTGTTCATTGTGTTCAGGAATTAGGATTTATTTCAGCCTCAGTCTTGAAGGGGTTAAGGTAGTCTCAGGCACAGTGTAAGCATGATATTCTGTAAGCAGAAAATCAAATATTATGAAAATGTTCATTTGAACTGAGGTTTATGTGCACATAGTGACAATGTGAGACAATAATTAAAGTGTATGCAAGTCAAAATGTTATTGTTTTATTTCATTTAGTTGGGAAGAGTTAAACCACTGCCAGAAAAGAAAAATCCCATCTGTGAGATTTGTCATAGCACCAAATAAAGGCATTCCCATTGGATGATTTTCGCACACCTTCTGTGACAAATGTAACATTTTGAATCTTCCCATACTCTCTGTCTCTGTGCCAAAGATCACAGGACTAATAGAGGGATGAATCTTCCCAGCTGGGATGCAACCAGCAAAACAGCCAGCAATAAAAAAATCTTGACACCACTAAATCTAAAACTAATGTGTGTGCGTGTGTGGGTATGCCCGTACACACACTTTAAAAAGTATTTTGTTGACCATTCCTACTATTTGCTGTAGAGTGCTCAGCATGTTTTGCAATCTTCACCTTTGAGGTGGCTAATGAGAAACACCCATATTCAATCATATATTCTCTAAAAAAGGTAAAATAATACATAATAGGATTTTACACAGAGTATTAGTTAATCATGTATATGGAATATGCAGGGGCAGACTGACCATTTGGAAACTTGGGCACTGCCCGAGGGCCCGGGGTCAGTAGGGGGCCCCATGACATGCCCCTGGTACCTTTTTCATAGGCTTTTTTGAGTTTGGGCAAGGACACAGGGGCCCCATGATCCCCTATTGCCCGGGGGCCCCATGAGTTGTCAGTCCGCCCCTGGGAATATATAATGTAGCACCTCCTCAGAGTATATCTAAACCTGAGAATATGTCATTAGATGTGATGTTTAACATTTAATATTCAGGTTAAGTGCAGAAAAATACTTGTTGATCTTTCCAAGATTCAAGTGTCCTGGTAAATTCCTGTACAGTGAACTTATATTTTATTATTATTATTATAATAATACAGGATTTATATAGCGCCAACAGTTTGCTCAGAGCTTTACAATATAACGGGAGACAATACAGCAACAATACAGTTCAATACAAGAGGGTTAGGAAGGCCCTACTCCTTGGAGCTTACGATCTAAGAGATCAAACACTGTTACCAACTTCTGTGAACTATGAAACATCTCCTCCCTATGTAATGGAGAAGAGGAAAGGAGTATGCATTCCTCATCAAGAGAGCAGTCTAGATTGACAATGCTGTTATTCCATTGATAAAGTACACTAAGTGAGTGTTTTCAATGTACAAGATATGTTACTGGCAAGATCACCAGCTGAAAATAAATGTAAAAAGGCTATATAATGAAAAAGTAAACTAATGTAACCACCAAAAGCAAATATTTTAAAACAACGGTTTCTGGAAAAAGGGTATAAGGAAGAAACATTGGATAAAGACTTAAAGTCTGTGGCAGCTTTAAATAGGGATACTATGCTGTCTAATGTGATAAGACAAAAAGACGGAATGTTCTGCCCTTTCATAACATCCTTTTCCATCCAACAAAAAGTGATACGGAACATCATAAAGAAGAATTGGGATGTTCTTAAAGCAGACCCAGTTCTTTCAAAGGCCCTTCCAGATAAGCCGGAGATTGTATTTAGGAAGGCACTCACATTAAGGAATAGAATTTCTCCAAACATCATTGATCCGCCCCCCAGGACTAATTTGTTTTCTAACTTGAAGGGATTCTTCCCTTGTAAAAAATGTATAATATGCAGACAGAGCAAGAACCCCCTTAAAAAAGTGGAAACATTTACATATTCTAAAACTGGGAATAAATTTGACATTTCTACATGTACTGTATAACATGTAACAGCCGTTATGCGGTGTACCTTTTAGAATGCCCTTGTTGGTTGCAGTATATTGGCCGCACCGCAAGAAGGCTTAGGGACCGCTTCAGGGAACATGTCAATAACATTAAGAAAGGTTTTAAAGACCACTCCCTTTCAAGGCATTTTAGATACCACCATCAGAGAGACCCATCCCATTTAAAGTTTATGGGCATTGATTTAGTTCAGAGCCATTGGAGGGGTAACAATAAGAAAAGATTGGTCTCACAGATGGAGACCTGCTGGATATATGACCTGAAGACTCTGACCCCCTTCGGCCTGAACATTGAAATAGACATCAACTGCTTTATAGATAACAGTTGATTCTATGTTGTATTATTCTCTTGCCCACCATCGTGTATCTAAATTCTAGTTCTTTGTACAGTTCTCCCTGTTTTTATGCCATTATGTTTCAATGTCATGCGTTTTCAGAGATCAAAATGTTTTACATTTTGTACGCCCTTTTAGTACGTTCAGTTTACATTTTATTGGATATATATGTACCTATAATATAGATTACATATAGTGGATATTCTTTAGGTACATTTATGCCACAACCTATTTAGGGTCATTCTATCCCGGTCTAGTTTGTTCCGGTGTATGTTGACCGTATGGTTTTTATTGCAAATCAGTTATTCAATTATGTTATCCGATAGACTCATTCACGCTTGCATCTCAAACACTGAGCAGCGTATTTTTATACATTTTTATTAATATACTTTTTATTAATACATTTTTATTATGATATTTTTATTAATTTTATTTTATATCTGTTTTTTACATTTACCCTTTAGATATGCCTTTGTTTCATTCTATTATAATGCTGGTAATTTCGACTTTGTATCACATAATTAGCATATTTATCATGTAATACATCATATATGGTTCCAATATTTAATATTTATGCAACCGTAATATTTTGGATTCATGTGAAACTCATAGAAATAACAGTGCACTAACAGTGGTACGTTAAACAACAGAGCCACATATGAAGTTCAGGTTAATATATGAGGCTGTTAACGTTATGCAATACGTTTCTGTTCCCCCTCTGTAATTGACTTCTGGCCTTCACTTGTTTGGCTCTAAGAAAATGGCGCCCGGAACCATCCGCGCATATGCACAGGCGCAGCAGCGCCTGTCTTATTGATTTTCTAATTTTACATCTTTTTCAATCTCTTTCTTTGTTATGAGATGTATATGTACATAATCTTGCATATAAATGACTATCCTTCTGCTCTTTAAGTGATTATATATATATTATAAGATGACAGGCATACTTAGCCCTGTTGGTCTGCACTTGCCTAAGATGACTAGTTTGGGACAGTGCACTCCACAAGCTGCTCAGTGCTTCAGATGACTACAAGAAAATGACGCCCGAACTTCCTGCACATGCCCAGTTCATGCTGGTCATCGTCAAAATGGCACCTGATCGTTTTCTAGTGTCAAATCTTTTCTATAAATAGCACAGCACAGAAGTCCAGGCTGCTTTGGCATCACCCCTTCTGAGGATGCACTTTGTGTGTGAAACGTGTTAAGGAGGAGCCATAAACGCCTGAGACTTCATGCCACCGGATCAAGGAGGTGTGGTGGCCCCCATAACTATCCAGCTGGTCAGTTTTTCTAAATGGTTTATGAACGATTTTGCTGCATGCTTTGTCTACATTTCATTGGCGATAGCCTCCATTTGCTTTTATGTATGTTCATCACTTTTAAACATTAATAAAATAATTTATATTTTGACCTACTACACTATGGCCACTATTCTCTGCTCCACATCGAGCATTTAACCCCCCAGGACCATATGGTGACCACCCTGAGGCCCAGAGGAGAGTGACTCATATAAGCTGACCCCCCATCGCAGCTTCCACCAGTAGAGAAGATCTCTCGAGGCGCCAGTATTGTGGGACAGCCTGGCCAGTGTGAACTGCACCTTCCACAGGATAAGAGGGGACCTCTGGCTATTAATATTGTGCTTACCTAATGCGCATCTGGTGAGTGCGCATTTCTTATATTTCCTACACGGTTTTGACGAGTGCCTCACTGGGAGTTACAAAGTCACCATTTCATCCATTTGTCATTTACCGGACATTGTTCCTATGGACTTCATACTGTCTATTTGAGGGTGTGGCCAGTCTCTGATATAGCACATTTAATTTGTTTATTAGTGCTGCACTTTTTCATATTGTATATATTCAAGAGGTTATATGGTTTCCTTGTAGTGTATCAGCAGCTTATGTTCTCATCATCTTAGCGCTCACTGAATCACCTTTATATTCTAATGTAACCACCATATTTAATGCGTTAATTAGGGCTTCAAAACTCCTCCTGTTGGATTCAAACCTGCACAGAGACAGTCACAATCTCCATATTGCTTTTTTTAGTGGTGTTGGAAACCCATTGAAGCATGCATTTGTCATTTCATCTTTTGCTTTTTACCTCTGTATTCATGGAAGCCATTTGATATGACTCTAAGGGCTCTGTATTTATAGCCTAGCTCCAGTCATTATTTTTTAGTTTTGGATAGAGCAGGGAAACATTGTACACTGTCAGATCCAAGTTTGTAGGGTTTATTAGCCCTAAAGTCAGTTGAAATGAAGATAGCTTCAGCTCTCATTTAGGCTGTGCTGAATGCAGGTAGAGGTAAGGGGGCTTGAGAAAACTTTAAAATTCTATGTACATTACACACATTTCAGTGGTGACCCTGGCAATGCTACAGGCTACCTAATGTAAGAACAATTTTGTAGCATTTTCTATGCTCCACGTGTTATTAAAGTGTCTGTAAACTCCCAAAACATCTTTCTGTCATTGTTTCTAAAACTGTTTTCTTTACCTGTGCTTTATGTGCTTAAGCTTTTTTTCAATACTGTATTAATTGCCAGTAAATACATGGTTGATATAGAAGATTGGGAGTACTGCTTTGAAGAATGCTCTATACTTGTTATCTAGGGGCAAACTGATTCAGACTACATTTCTTCACAGAGCATATTACACCCCACAGCGAATGCATATAATCTATCCTCAGCAGTCCCAGAATTGTCTGCATTGTCAGCTAAATCTTAGTAAATATTTTCATATGTTTTGGGATTGTCCTAGTGTGTTACAATTTTAGACAGACATATTTGATTTTATTAATTTCCATCTACAGTTGTCTTTCCCCTTATCCCCAGAGCTACGTAGAATTACTGGGTATTCATGATGATGCACAGAGACCCCACCCTACTAATTTACTGATCTCATATCTGTCTTACTATGCAAAAAATAAAATACCTCCTCCCCACCCTTCCTGGCTTTGTGGGAATTTTCGATTAATGCAGTATTGCCTATTTTCAAATAACATATATCAATAGAAATATGATAGGGTTTGGCAGGTTTGGAAAGCCCATCCCACCCAGGAATTTAGCCATCGTCTTCCTTTTTCAGATCATGACTGTGTCCTTTACTGTATCGCTTTATTGATGTCATGGAATATCTTGTTATTTAGCTTTGTATACCTGTGCAATTTTGGCCTTTGTCACATTGTCTGTATCAACGTATGCCAGATAGTACATCATTCTTTTCAATTGTACCATGCTCATGTCTTCAATAACGAAAAATCCTTGATGTTATAAAAAAAATACACTGCTTAAAAAATTAAAGGAACACTTTTTAATCAGAGTATAGCATCACGTCAATGTAACTCCTGGGATATTGATCTGGTCAGTTAAGTAGCAGAGGGGGTTATTAATAAGTTTCAGCTGCTTTGGTATTAATGAAATTAACAACAGGTGCACTAGATGGGCAACAGTGAGATGACAGGAATGGTTTTACAGTTGGAGGCCACTGACATTTTTTCCCCTATTCATCTTTTCTGACCGTTTTTCACTAATTTTGCATTTGGCTAGGGTCAGTGTCACTACTGGTAGCATGAGGCGATACCTAAGCCCTACAGAAATTGCACAGGCAGTCCAACTCCTCTAGGATGGCACATCAATACTTGTCATTGCCAGAAGGTTTGCTGTATCTCCCAGTCTCAAAAGCATGGAGGAGATTCCAGGAGACAGGTAGTTACTCTAGGAGAGTTGGACAGGGCCAAAGGTGGTCCTTAACCCATCAGCGGGACCGGTATCTGCTCCTTTGGGCAAGGAGGAACAGGATGAGCACTGCCAGAGCTCTACAAAATGACCTCCAACAGGCCACTGATGTGAATGTCTCTGACAAAACAATCAGAAACAGACTTCATGAGGGTGGCTTGAGGGCCAGATGTCCTCTAGTGGGCCATGTGCTCACTGCCCAGCACCATAGAGCTCGATTGGCATTTGCCAGTGAACACCAGAATTGGCAGGTCTGCCACTGGCGCCCTCTGCTTTTCACAGATGAGAGCAGGTTCACCCTGAGCACAAGTGACAGATGTGAAAGGGTCTGGAGAAGACGTGGAGAATGTTATGCTGCCTGTAACATTGTTCAGCATGACCGTTTTGGTGGCGTGTCAGTGATGGTCTGGGGAGGCATATACAGTGGGGCAAAAAAGTATTTAGTCAGCCACCAATTGTGCAAGTTCTCCCACTTAAAAAGATGAGAGAGGCCTGTAATTGGCATCATAGGTAGACTTCAATTATGAGAGACAAAATGAGAAACAAATCCAGACAATCACATTGGCTGATTTGGATAGAATTTATTTGCAAATTATGGTGGAAAATAAGTATTTGGTCAATATCAAAAGTTCATCTCAATACTTTGTTATATATCCTTTGTTGTCAATGACAGAGGTCAAACGTTTCCTGTAAGTCTTCACAAGGTTGGCACACACTGTTGCTGGTATGTTGGCCCATTCCTCCATGCAGATCTCCTCTAGAGCAGTGATATTTTGGGGCTGTTGCTGGGCGACACAAACTTTCCATTCCTTCCAAAGGTTTTCTATGGGGTTGAGATCTGGAGACTGGCTAGGCCACTCCAGGACCTTGAAATGCTTCTTACGAAGCCACTCCTTCGTTGCCTGGGTGATATGTTTGGGATCATTTTCATGTTGGAAGACCCATTCATTCTGTCCTGTGCATGGATCAGTTATCCTGGTCCCTTTGTGGAGAAACAGCCCCAAAGCACGATGTTGCCACCCCCATGCTTCAGAGTAGGTATGGTGTTCTTTGGATGCAACTCAGCATTCTCTCTCCTCCAAATACGACGAGTTGTGTTTCTACCAAACAGTTCTATTTTGGTTTCCTCTGACCATATGACATTCTCCCAATCCTCTTCTGGATCATCCAAATGCTCTCTAGCAAACTTCAGACGGGCCCGGACATGTACTGGCTTAAGCAGGGGGACACGTCTGGCACTGAGTCCCTGGCGGCGTAGTGTATTACTGATGGTAGCCTTTGTTACATTGGTCCCAGCTCTCTGCAGGTTATTCACTAGGTCCCCCCGTGTGGTCCTGGGATTTTTGCTCACCGTTCTTGGGATCATTTTGACCCCACGGGCTGAGATCTTGTGTGGAGCCCCAGATTGAGGGATATTATCAGTGGTCTTTTATGTCTTCCATTTTCTAATTATTGCCCCCACAGTTGATTTGTTCACACCAAGCTGCTTGCCTATTGCAGATTCAGTCTTCCCAGCCTGGTGCAGGTCTACAATTTTTTTTCTGGTGTCCTTCGACAGCTCTTTGGTCTTCACCATAGTGGAGTTTGGAGTGTGACTGTTTGAGGTTGTCAATGGAGTATGCAGGCAGTTCCTAGAGGATGAAGAAATTGATACCATTGAATGGCTCCCACGCTCGCCTGACCCAAATCTAATAGAACACCTCTGGGATATCATATTTCAGTCCATCTGAAGCCGCCAGGTTGCACCTCAGACTGTCCAGGAGCTCAGTGATGCCCTGGTCCAGATCTTGGAGGAAATACCCTAGGACACCATCCATCGTCTCTTTAGGAGCACGCCCCGACATTGTCAAGCATCCATACAAGCAGCTGGGGGCCATAGAAACTACTGAGTACTATTCTGAGTTACTGTAATGAAATTTCAGCAAAATGGACTATCCTGCTGCATCACTTTTTCACTTTGATTTTTGGGGTGTCTTTGAATTCAGTCCTCTGTAGGTTGATCATTTTCATTCCCATCAAATGATGGGGCATCCTTACATTCCTAACACATTACCCAGTCCATATCAGTATAGATATCAAGAATTATATTTTTCCCCATTGAGATCTCATGTGTTTTATAAGTGTTCCTTTAATTTTTTTGAGCAGTGTACATGGTTGATACCACCTTTTCCTGTACTTCCTTATTCAAAGGCAACATTACTGCAGCTGAACCTCTGTCTTCCATGTTGTAACTCGCAGTGCACATGTTCTGCTTTTCCCCTTTTATGAAGCCATTTACCTCTTCCATTCTCCTCTGGAACCTACCCCACATGGCATTTTGCTTTGGCTTGTGGGGTGGTTCCAACATGTTTATTGAAAGCAGCTCCTTCTCCACCCCCCTGGTTTAAACATTGATCAACATTGATCAGTGTAAATATGATCAATAATTATTTAAAGTGACACTAAATGATATCCTTATTCTCCAAAAATAATCCATACCCATCCACGACTTAATGGCCCTGTAATTCATGTTTCATTAAATTGTTACTGTGTTTCTCTGCCTCCATGTAAAGTCCTCCATGACCTCCAGAACCTTTCTTTTCCCTCTCATTTCTGTTTGTTAGGACAAGCAGTGCATGTTACCTGTTGCTCTGTGCACTGCTATATGCACACTACAAAACCCATAGATCATAGTCTATAGTCCCTAGTCCATCTTAAAGAGGAGTTCCACCCAAAAGGGGAAGTACCCCTTTAAAGACTGGTCCCCCGCTTCCCATTAAGGATTGGCACCTTTGGGGACTGGGGGGGAGGGAGCAGGTGCCCAAAATTGACAGGTACATGCTCCCACTTCCGCTGCGATCGCCTAGGCGATCGGAAGCAGAAGTTGTCCTCCTACCTCCCTCCCCGTAGTCTTCTGGGACACATGACAGACCCCATAAGACTTTGGAGCCATTCAGGAAGAGCAGCGCTACTCGCTCATGTGCAGTGGGCACCCGGCTGTGAAGCCGCAAGCTGTCATAGCGGGGAGCCCACACTGTAGATGCCGCCACCTGGAACACAGGATGGCCGGTGAAACGGGCTGTGGGGAGGACACCGCGGGATCGTGAGACAGGTGAGTGACTGTTTTTTAAAAAATCAGCAGCTACAGTTTTTGTAGCTGCTGACTTTTATTTTTTTATAGTGTGAGTGGAACTCCACTTTAAGAGTAAGGGAAGAGAGGGTGGCTACATATAATGGAATCACAGAAAATGAACATTGCCACCCTCTAACAGGAGGTCAGATCACAGCAGTAAAAAGGAGATTTGGAGGAGGCTGAAAGCAATAGAAGCAGCAGAAGGTACTTAAGTTAGGTTGATAGATATTTTTTATTAGATTTTTTGGGTTAAATTAGAAATTATCAGTTTAATTTTTTAACAGTTTTCGGGTTCAATGCAATACATGACTTCCATGAATTTTATTTTTAAATTATTATTCGAAAGTAAAAATGTTTTTTTCTCTGACAACACATGAACGCAACAACACTAATGGGCTCGGCATGGCCTGGGGCAAATATATGGAACTTCAGTGCAGTGATGTGTTTAGCTACTGTCACAGAGTGCCTACTAGCTTCACTTACAGTGTGGTGGGGAGAAAGGTCTGCAGAATCATGTACTTATGCTACATAACACATGTGTAGTTAGATTAACAATCCACTCTATTCTTAGATGTTGGGTTTGTTGATCCTCAGTAGGGATGAGCCGAACGTACCTGGTTTGGTTTGAGGCGGGTTCATAGAACATGACTAATGTTCAGGTGGTGAATGTGAATCCCACAGAAGTCCAAGGGAGTAAGATGTTAACATCATAATGACCCACTAGCACATATATGCAGTGTCACGGAGGTGGGCCTTAAACGAGGGTGCCACATATATGTGTTCCTGTGTTTGTGCGTATAAAGCATTGCATGCTCCTAGCACAGAAACTGGGCCCTTGCCGAGAGCCCTGGGTCTCATACTAATGATCGGGGACTGGGACTCCCAGTTCCCGATCACCTGATTGCTGTAAATGGCTGTGATTGGCTATCAGTGGGATAAGTCACTGTGCAGGCTGCCCATGTGTATTCTTTCTCTTCTGAATGGAGAGAAAGATTTAAACAAACAAAAGTGTGAAAAAAAAAAGTTGAAAACAAATTCTGAAGAAAAATAGCTAGATCAAGGCTTGATCTAGGTCAGTGTCAGGGTTAGTGTTAGGATCAAGGTAAGGGTCAAAGGTCAAAGGCACAGTCAAAAGTCAGGGTCAGCATATTTTAGGTTGGATTTAAAAGAAAAACTGCATTTTTAAAATTAATATCAGTGTTCGTGTCAGTGTGTTTTAGGAAGGAATAAAAAGGCAAAATGCACACTATTGTTTCTGGGCCCTATTACAGGTACAAACAACAAATAAAACATACACATATGTGATATTTCCACCTCAGGAGCAGGAGAATTTGTTTTTGGTTGTTCATTGGTGGTAATTGCAAGAAATATACAGCTGCATTTTTTTTCTTCTTTTTACTCTTTGGGGCCAGTTTTCCTTTGATAGTAAAAAAAAATCGGAAGACATGCATAACCATTTACCACCAAATTTAACTACCCGGAAATTGACTGGAGTAATGGTACTGCAGGAACAGTTAAAGGGCAAAAAAATTATAAACCTACTACAGGACAATTTTACTAGGAATGATGTTCTGCTGGACCGCGTAATCTCAAACCATGCAGAGCTTATTATGAATGTCCATATAAAAGAACATCTGGGTAGCAGTGACCATAACATGATTTAATTTATTGTTAGCTGTAAACAACGAGCACATACGGGAAAAATAAAAACGCTCAGCTAATTTTCCAAGGCTGAGAGCTTCTCTCCAAGACTTAGACTGGGAGGGAATATTGGCATCAATGAACACAAAACAGAAATGGGAATTCTTCAAAAAGACTGTATGTGAACACACTGCAAAATATATTCCCATGGGCAACAAGTTTAAAAGGCTAAAAATCAAACCTATGCGGCTTACGGCCAAAGTTAAAAAAGCTATAGATAATAAGAAAGAGCTTTTATTAAATATAAAAAGGAAGGAATGCTATCATCGTTTAAACATTACAAAGAATATAACAGAATATGCAAAAAGGAAATAAAGGCCACAAAAATTGAAAACGACCGACAGATTGCAAAAGATAGCAGGACCATACCCAAAATGTCTTCAAATATATTAATAGTAAAAAGGTCCGGTCTGAGTATGTAGGCCATTTACAAAATAATCTAGAGTGGGTGACTGGGGACAAAGAGAAGGCAAATTTATTTAATACCTTCTTCAGCTCTGTGTATACAAAGAAGCATGGGGGAGCTCTTGTCCATAATGGGCATGGTATTGACACAGCTCCAGATGATCCACATTGGCTCAGAATTGATATGATCCAGAAATATTTAGACAGTATTAAGATGAATAAAGCACCTGGACCAGATGGCATACACCCACAGGGTCCTTAAAGAAATGAGCTCTGTCATTTCAAAGCCATTTTTTCTAATTTTTAGGGACTCTTTAATGACTGGCATAGTACCACTGAATTGGCATAAGGCCAATATGGTGCCAATATTAAAAAGGGATCAAAATATTTACCAAGTAATTATAGACCTGTTAGTTTTACTTCTATAGTTGGAAAGACATTGGAGAGTTTAATAAAAGACCGCATAGATCAGTTCTTGCTGAAAAAAAAAATATTTTAGGCAACAAACAGCATGGATTCATGAAAGACAAATGTTGTCAAACAAATATGATTTCTTTTTATGAGGAAATGAGTAAAACCTTGGACAGAGGGGTGGCGGTGGACATGGTATACTTTTTTGCAAAAGCGTTTTACACAGTTCCCCACGGCTAATGTGTAAGGTAAAGTCTACAGGCTTGGAAAAATCCATGTATAAATGGATAGAAAACTGGCTAAAAGATTATATTGAAAGAGTATTGGTTAATGATTCATACTCTGAATGGTCTAGGGTTGTCAGTGGTGTACCCCAAGGTTCAGTGTTGGGACCCTTACTTTTTAATATATATATAAACGATATAGGGTCTGAGATTAAAAATCCCATTTCACTCTTTGCAGATGACAAGCTGTGCAGTGGAATAACGTCCTTACAAGCCGACCTCAATGCACTCATTAATTGGGTAACTATGGTGCAAATGAGGTTTAATGCTGATAAATGTAAGGTTATGCACTTGGGGGCTAAGAATATGCATGCATTATACATACTAGGGGGAGTGCAACTGGAGTAATCAATGGTGGAGAAGGATCTGGGAGTTCTGGTAGATCACAAGCCTAATAATGGCATGCAGTGGCATGCAATGCCAAGTTACGGTTTCTAAAGCGAGCAAAATCCTCTATTGCATTAAAAGAGGTATAGACTCCAGAGAGAGATATATCATTCTACCCCTGTACAAATCATTAGTAAGACCTCATCTGGAATATGCAGTTCAGTTTTGGGCACCAATTCACAAAAAGAACATTGGGTAACTTGAGAAAGTACAGAGAAGGGCAATTAAACTGATACGGGGCATGGAGGAGATCAGCTATAAGGAAAGATTAGAGGAACTGAATGTTTTCTCTCTTGAGAAGAGGAGATTAAGGGGGATATGATTAACATATATAAATATATCAGTGGTTTATATAGTGAACTCGGTGTAGAGCTATTCACCCTGAGGTCATCACAGAGGAGAAGGGGGCACTCTTTACATCTGGAGGAAAAGAAATTTAATTTCCAAACACGGAAAGGTTTCTTCACAGTGATTGCTGTGAAAATGTGGAATAGACTCCCTCAAGAGTTGGTTCTGGCCAGCTCAGTGGATTGCTTCAAAAAAGGCCTGGATTGTTTCTTAGATACACAGAATATAACTGGATGCTAACATTTATAGGTAAAGTTGATCCTGGGAATATCCGATTGCCTCTCAGGGGATCAGGAAGGAATTTTTTCTCCCAGCAGGAGCAAACTGGAAAATGCTTTGCTGAGGTTTTTTTTTATCTTCCTTTGGATCAACTGTGGGTATAGGATTATAACTTTTTTTTTTCTATGGTTGAACTGGATGGACTTTTGTCTTTTTTTCAGCCAGACTAGCTATGTAACTATGTAGCTTGATTTAAAAACAGCAGCAACCTAATCAGATTCATTTCAGTCGCATGTTGCATGGAAAAATCAGCTCCAAGAATAGATGGTCAGTAACTAATGAATTCTCCACTTTGAGCACTTCCAAACTTTTAAAAGGTTCTACAAATACACCCATTAAATAAATTAAAATCCCAAGATACCACCACTGAAAAAAGTTATCTTTTAAACTGCACTTGCAGAAAAAAAGCAGTTTAACCTAATTTAGAGGCCCTAAACACCCAAAATAAAAGATAAACCAATATATCCCAACAACAAATGATAACCCCTATAAAGGAAAGACTTGTAGCAAAAAATATTGCTGTGAATGGAACAACAGCTAAAAGTAACTGCTGACCTCAATCAACCTCAAAATAAAATGAAATGCAAATAAAAGCCACAACCATGAGAAAAAAATGCACCAAAGGGATTTATTGACCCTATAGCAAGTAATCAGAATTTAAGTACAGTTTCCTCCCTTTCTATGCAGTTTGCTAGCTTTTCCTATATATTCCTTACATAAGCTTCCAATTCACTGACACCATGGGGTTGATTTACTAAAGGCAAATAGGCTGTTCATTTTGTAAGGGAAGAAGCACTTTTCTAGAATCTTCATATAAATCCACAAGGACCGAAAATCTTGAACCCCACGATTCACCTCAAACTCAAGGTGGTAGCCAACTCAAACCTCATCCTTATTTTTTGGTGTTGGAACCGTAAATAATGATAGCATTTAATGGTAACTTGTTGAGTGTTGTTTTTCTGTAATTTAAGCATTGTTCATTTAAAGTATGTATATAAAAAAGTGAGAACTGTGGGTGTATGAGTAATATACTGTTTTTTTTATATATATTTTGTACTGTATATGGTAACATTTTTCACCACTATTACCAAGCAAGACCTGAGAGTACTTTAATTTTTTAATAATACAATTTGTTGTAAACAATCTAGCTTATGCCTGTTTCTGTATCTCATTGCTTTCATTATTTCAAGCTCTGCATACACATTGACGAGATATGTCTCATTCTTTAGTTGCATATTGTACTTTTTTTGTAATAGATGTAGTTAGGCAAGGTATCAATTATTAACTGAGTTAATTTAAATAAGATATTTTTCTATTTGAAACTGGTTGCATAAAACCAAAGGACACACATTTCACAGGCAATTTTATTATAGGTTTAATTTTATGGGATAGTTGCTGCAGCTGTGATATACTATATGCATTCGTAGGATTTAGAAGGCTTTCCTGCAGCTTGGCAGTACATTAAATATTAGTTAACCTTTGATGAAAAGTGACCTGCCTCTTACCAGCATGAACATGGTTAGTATAATCTCTTTATCCTGTCTGAAAAATTGTCCCTTTAGACACTTTATTGCCTAAGGGCTAATGACAGATTGCTTGGTGTATTGCATTCCTGAGATAAATCTGATCATGGCATCTACTAGGTTTGAAAGGTAGGAAAAGAAATAGTGATTTTCTAAAGGTGACAAGTCGCAATATAAGTAGACTATGAATTAAGCAATCCAAAGGGAATTGATTTATACTTCACAATTGACCTTCTGCATGGAGATGTCATAGCATGCTTCTTTGCTCAGGGTTTCCCAACTTTATGATATTGTGCATCTCTTTATACCATCTCTTTGCTGTATGCTGTGGTATCCATAGCACCACAAATAACTTGCACATTTTTTATAGTAACCTCTAAATATTTATACATATTTCTAAGAAAAAATATTCATATTGTAATGATAAATTTAAATCCATTGATTATGCTTCATAGACGATTTAATGCCTACAAAATGTAAATGGCAGAAGTACTCTATGAGGTTGATTTACTAAACATGGAGAGTGCAAAATCTGGTGCTGCTCTGCATAGAAACCAATCAGCTTCTAGTTTTTTTTTTCTTAAAGTAATTGAACAAGCTGAAGCTGGAAGCAGATTGGCTACAATGCAGAGCTACACCAAATTTTGCATTCTCCAATTTTAGTAAATCAATCCCTATGTGTCTTTCTGAACTAGGGGTGCCTATTCCACCAATTGAGTCTTAACTGATATAGAAAATGGTAATAAATAAAATGACAAATGAACATAAATAGTCATTTATCTACAGCAAAAAAGTCTGAAGCATGTGGACATTTGTGGACATACTTACTGCCATAATGTTTCTTTTTTTTATTTCTTTTGAACAGCAGTATTGTTGGGGATCATTTATTCTTAAATCAAAATTTTCATTTGATAACGTTTGTGTTATTGTAGCTACTTTATAAAGCACTTGGAGTTGGAATTGCAAAACATGTAACTCTTTTTTGTACTGAATTAGAAGCCTGTACTTTGCTTTCTTTTTCTCTAGTAGCTAATTTAATTTTGACCACATTATGGGTATGTTTTTATACTATACCCAGTTGGTCACATTACAATCACATAATAAAAATTTTCAAATAATTACAGTATTTTTCTGGCGTATAAGATTACTTTGTATACTTAAAAATATACCCCAAAAATTGGGGGTCATCTTATACGTGGAGTATAAAATGCGAACCTTGAGTTTGTTTGGGTCAAGCTGGCTGGATGTGTGGTAATACTGTACATACAGTATACCGTGCTGAGCCAAGCTGGCTCAAAACAAATGTCCCTATGACAGATTAATCTTTCAGCCCGCTGGATGAGCGGTATATACAGTATACTGCGCTGAGCCAAGCGGTTTCAAAACGTACCAATACGTCCCTACTGTAATCAGCCCGCTGGATGCGTGTATGTATGATAGCTGCGGCTACATACAGTATACACTGGGCCAATCACGGCGAGTGATGTATTCTACTAATGAATACAAAGCCTGCTCGGATTGGCTGAGTCAGAGAGGTGGGCTGATGATGTCACAACCTCAGCCAATCCAAGCAGACTTTGTATTCATTAGTAGAATACATTGCTCGCCGTGATTGGCCCAGTGTATACTGTATGTAGCCTCAGCTACTGTACATACACACATCCAGCGGTCTGATTACCGTAGGGACGTACCGGTACCTTTGGAAACAGTTTGGCTCAGTATACTGTATATACCACAGTGGTATATACTCAGTATACTGTATATACCACACATCCAGCGGGATGACAGATTAATCTGTCATAGGGACATTTGTTTTGAGCCAGCTTGGCTCAGCGCGGTATACTGTATGTACATTACTGCACATCCAGCGGGCTGTATATATACTGTATACTGTATGTAGCCAAAGCTACCGTATTACCGCACATCCAGCAGTAACCATCTGATTTGGAATTTGATCCATATGATGACTGTCTTACAAATGTATCACAAGATGTCATTCATGAACTTATGATGTCAGAGGATGAACATGAGGATTTTGAAGGATTTTAAGTACCGGCAAGTCATAACCATTTCAATTAAAAAATCTGATGTTTTTAAATGGTGTTGCCTCGGAAGGGGGGTAGTCTTATACGGCGAGTATAGCCCAAAACCTATGTTTTAACTGGAAAATTAGGGGGTCGTCTTATACACCCAGTCGCCTTATACGCCGGAAAATACGGTAATCAAAAATCAGACAGACTGTTGGTTCATCTCTAATGGCCATTTTATTTTTTTGTGACCATAGTCACTCTGTGACTACTGTTACTCGTATTTGTTGTGGGATGTTAAGGTTCAATCTGGGCACCATGTATACAAATCTGCCCTTGTCTATGGCTACTCTGGGGGTATGAATCAATCCCTGCAAACAGTAAAAGCCAAATTTAAACAAAATTTGCTTCCCCACACTGCAAGAGTTAAATGCTTGCTATGTCGATGGGTATCAGAAGAAGCTATTTTACTTACCCTATCCTTCACTCTGGCTGGCCTCTTTTTCCTGAACACTCCGGATTGTTGGGGGTCCCTCAGTGTCATCACATACAATGTGGGGCTATTACCTTGCATTGTATGTGAGGAAAGCTTGCAATTGTGGCTTACAGAGGAAGCTTCAGAGACCTATTGTTTAAATGAAGGAAGCTTGCAAAAACAAAGAGTAAGGTAAACCACTAGGCTTAATGAACAGTTAACCTTTGAATTGTGTGGAGCCGCATTGCAAGGGTAGATTTTGTTAATCACTGGAGTTGGGCTTTAAGTGTATTAAATATCAGGATGATTGTGCCTAATGTGAATCAGGCATTAAAATGGTCTTCAGATTCATTGATGCTATCTCAAAGTTTTAGCAGATTAAAGGAACAGTTCTAGAATATTTGCTAAACCTTCACTTACACAAACCATGAAAGCTACATACATTCTGTATATGTCTTAATGCATCAGCTATTCATTTCTGCAAAATAAAATTACTTTCCATTATAACACTGTAGGTTATGAACAAAACAGTACACCTAACTCTGTTCCAAAATTTGGGGTTAGATGTGTAGTTCAAACAATATTAGGATAGTTATTGGAAAATCATCTTGTTGTGCAATAGAAAATTAAAATATAAATCTAAAGCAATTTTTAAAGCCTGCAGTTCATAGATCAGAAATAATCCCTGATCCAAGAGAACAAATAGAAGGATTATTTTTTAATAAAAATCAATCCATGTTGGAGTTTATTGCAGCACTATTGTATTATTATTTTACATCTGCAAAACTGAGCTATGTTTTCTAACCTTCCTGATTTCTAAAACATACTGTATAAAATTAAAATATTTCATCCAGCTAAGAAAGGATTTTTATGAAATTTCAAATGTTCTGCTCATGTTTCAGAGCATTTCAAATGTTCTGCTCATTGTCAAAACTGCATGTGAAAATCCATAATTGCGGCAACATTTCATATAGCCTATAGCTATAAGCCATATAAGCCTATAGCTCTAAAGCTATAAAATACAGAATTGATTTAGCAATGGGGTTAAATGTTAAGGTTTGCCTTGAGGTTAGGGGAACCAGGACCTAACATAATGATTTTTTATTGAAAACAATAATATGATTTGATCTGCTAACATGTGCTTTGCTGATTCACATGAAGTGTGAATTTTAACGAAATACCATCTTTAAAGTAAATACATCCCTTTGCCCATTTCCCCATTACCCTGTTTTCCTTCTGGAGCCCTAAGAAGGGCTCATTGCTGGCCTGTATCAAAGCTTACAAGGGCTAATGGTAATTCTCCACCTCCATGTAACAGTGGTTGGGCCTGGCAACTACATCTTGAGAAGAGGGAGGAAGGTCACATGCTTTCCTATACCCAAAAGCACCAGTTATTTTACTCCAGAAAATGGAAAAGCATGGCAGCAGAAGAGCAGAGCAAGGATAGATATCAAATGGGAAAGGGTATTTTTTTTTTCAATTCTTTATTTCTGAACTTGGGCAAGGTTACAGAGAAGAAACATATAATACTCAAATCTTACATAGTCATACAAATTCTTGAAAATAGAATCGCAAGTACCAGACATAAAGGAAGTTTTAGAATCACACAAATATTAAGCTGTAAAACTGAGTAGAGTATTATGAAAGCATAGTGTTGCATTAGGGTTTGCATTACTCCATTCAAAGTAATCTTGTCCAGTCATCAAATTTTTGTTAATATACAGAGATCAGAAGGAAAAAAACAAGAAAACCCAACATAAAGGAGGAAAAAGAGAGAGAAAAAAAGAAAGGGGAGGGGAAAAGGGGAGGAATAATAGGTGAGATGGAGAGAAGAGGAGAAAAAACAGTAACCAGGAAATCAATTTAATCCGTGGAATAAAGACAATGAACTCCCCACAGAGTTAGATCCAATTACAACTCCTTATATTTATGTTTCATAAGAAAGACGTAGAGGAATTTTAAACATTGGGGTACAGTTGGGACACAGCAAGTTCAGGGACATTATGGGTGTGGGGATGTTAGTTAATGATAGAGGCTGTAGAATGTGGAAGGGATAGGGAATGGTTGTGTATGCAAAGCAGATAAGTTTGGATTGTTGGATGGATAAAGGTTACATCCACATAGAAAATACCCACATTGAAAATGAACTAAAATTCAATGTGAATATGTTTTATTTAATATACAATTTGCAATATGTTTTTAGAGACTGAATGAGGATTCCACTTTACCTTGAAACTGCTTATAACAACACAGATTTTTGTTTTGCACTTTGTACAAATCTTATGGACTGGCTATGGATTTTTACCATGTATCTTTCTATTTATATACTAGCCCTGAGGAAGGGTGTGGCATTTCCCCTGAAGCGCATTGGCTCAACCTGTATACTTTTATCTTCAATAAACTATAGAAATCATCAAGTGAGACATTTTATTAGACATCTGGCACCTTTCTCCAATCACTCAAGTGTTTCCTGCAATAACTCCACTCTGTTGTTATCAGAAAGGTAGTAGCCTTAGATTCCAATGGAGTCACCTGCCACCTACAATTGGGATATAACTCATTGGAAGCAATTCCCTCTATACCCTCCACACAGTAATCTGCTGCTAGGCAGCCTTTAGCGGCACTAGTTCAGTGCTGTCTTCCAGCCAAACGTTTTTCCCCTTTTAGCCATGAGTATACCCTGAACCACTGGTGTATAGCACATATACAGTATAGCCATGATTTTACAGAGCCAGTCTTACTAACTTATTGCAGGCTTTGAAGTCCTCATCAGAGCAAGATGTGGCTTTACTGGCTCTATGCTGTAAGGCTTGTGCATTCAGGGGAAGATTAACACAATTAAGGTCAAAGTGAGGTGGTAACTGAAAAGCCCACCTCTAAAATACTGTCCTCACATCCAGCACAAATCCCAAAAACAAAGAGCTCAGTCTCTGCTTATGGGTAAGTGAGTGGTGATATGCAAATCATTTATTTTCAGCCTTCCAGTAAATGCATTGTAATTATGACAGCAAAGAAACAATATAGTGCAAGCAACTATCTTTCTAAGCCTCCGCTTGCAATTGGGAAGGTTTCCAAGTGTTGCATAGTACATGCAAGACATTTCTTTATATTTGCAGTCTTATCTGTCCTTGTGTGGTGGAAGTTCTCTTGCTAGTTTCAAGAGGAATATTAAACAAGCTGTCAACAGTCAGGGAAAAGAAATATATTTTGTTATGGGCATACACATAAGAAATACATTATAATGCAGTACACATCACTGTGTTATATAATCATGCTTACTATTTTATAATGTTTTAAATATTCAATCTGCCTTAGTATTTATTTTGTAAAGTCATAAAGGCAATTGCAGGCTGTAAGAATAGCTAAGAATAGTACCTGTTTCCAGTTATAAATCAGAACAGCGCTCAAATATCAGTATCTTGATATCAGGATTAGTGTAGTCATCGATGTTGAGTGCAGAAATAGGCAAATGGGGATAATCAGCTTGTGAAGCGAACTCAGAACTATAGTTAAGTATTTTTCTGTTTACATTCACATAAATGATGGCCCAATTATATTTTAGTTTCTTTTTATTTTGTACACTGTAAACCATACAGCTCACTTTACACTCTTTATCAGAGATGTAGAAGTAGTACTGTGTGAATCTTGGATTTATGCATGTTTATGAAATTAGAAATTTAGATAATTATAATGACATTCTTTTGTTTCCTGACTGCAGAGGTACGTTTTATACTGTGGACTGTTTGTTGTTTGAAACAAAAGCAAAAAGGGAAGGGGAGGAGACCAAAGGTCATCATGGGTAGAACATCCTGCACAGCGGCTGTTGATTGCTCACTAATGTAAATAGGAGGTACTTACCCAACTGGCAGATACCTGTCAGGTGGCAGTACAACTGGATCTGTTGTAGAATGAGAAAGGAAGTAGAAGACTGGATTAACTGTGGGTTGGATATGCATTCAGACAAAGAAAAGGGAAGCAGTTGCATTAGACCTGTGGGCAGTGACAAACCAACTTACTTTTAAAAAGGGTAAATATACTTTTTTGGAAGTATACATAGCTTGCCTTCCTATCACCCATCTTCCAACCTAACGTACCCCTCCCTTCTCAGCTGTTTCCTTACTTAACTTTGAAAGTCTCAGCACAACACAATGTTTACATTTTTGGGTCAAATCTTTAATGCTGTACCCGTAACCTTTCTTATTTTTCTGAGAATCTCCAAATTTGAGGGACAGTCCCATAGAAAAACCGATCATGGATTCCCGATTAAGGTAAGTAAGCAGCATGGGTGGGCAAGGATGGTTTACTTTTGGTCAAGGGTGAAGCATAAAGGGTAAGTACACTTTCTATAAAAGTGATTTTATCCTTTAAAATCATGTGAACGCAGCATATGGCTTAAAATACTGGTTAGCTTCTGATATCTACAGTATATAGAAAGTCTGTGTCAGAGTTTTCAGTAATTCAACCATACAGTAGATATATGTAGTCAATCCATGCTTTCTCAAATAAATTGGTACTGCATCCCTTAACAAGATAGAAAGAAGATTTGAAAAATGGATGGGGTATCATATATACACTAATAATGTTAAACCAAGTTAAAAAAAATTAAATATTATTATTGTACAAAAAGATTCATTAAAACTAGACCAAAGATCACAATAATTCCCACAATCCATTATATGCCATTATTGTACAAAGTGTATATATGGATTGATTATTTTGATGATTATTGTAGGATCTCTACATGATAGATTGTGAGATTTATTGTGACCTTTGTTTTTTTTCATTACCCTTTTTGTACAATAAAAAATATTTAATCTATTTTAACTTGGTTTAACAATTAGTGGTGTATATGTGGTACCTAAAAACTCCCATCCATTTTTCCAGTCTTCTTTCTGCAACCATACAGTAGCTATTACAGAACTATATACCCTCTCTGAAGCTTTTTGATTTTATGCATTAACTGTATTTTATGTTTCACAGAATACAGTAGGGCTTGTGAGATACGCTTTCAATATCAGTTTTGGGTGGAATTTACTGTCAGCATTATCAATAGCCTGAGGACTAAATCAACATTAGAGGAAGAGATTTAGAAGGTGCTTACTTAGCTAGATTTTTTTTTCCTCTTAGCTTAGCAGAACATTGTGTTTGTCTTCAGTTGTCGGCCTGTAAAAATGGCATACTTTATTTTTACTTACTGTTTGCTAAATTGCCAGAAAGGAATTTCACTGCACTTTATCCCTGCCTTGGATAAAAGACATAACAGACCAAAAGCACAAGCCATCACCGTATATCCAAAGACTAGATTATGCACAATAAAATAAGAATTGACAAGAACCTGATCTACCACACTGCTTTTGTCACATGTAAAAATACTACCCAGGCTTCTTCAGCATCCACTTTTAAAATCAGATTAAGCAAATCCATTATTCAATGGATAAAATGATCATGATTATTTTCTAGTTAATCCTGAAGGAGTTAGATTAAAGTCCTAATCCTGTGCATACTTAAATTCTGGAGGAAAGATTTTGGGCACTCTCTTTACAGCCATCTGCTTAAGTGGATGGTTTAAGATTGTGTATTTCTCCTCAATGAATACTTTTTCAATGACATGTATAAGTCTGAATAGCAAGGGGAATTTTAATTGTAGAGCATTTTACAAACAGCTAATGAGTGGTCTGCATAGAATGAAAAGATATGTTTATTGACCTAAAATGTTAACATACAGCTGTTTTGATGATGCATACAAAGCATCTGTAAATAGCACTCTAAAATGTTGAAACCCATTTAGAGATATGTACTGAGATTTTAACTAGAAATAAAATAGAAAGAAATGTGCTTGTGATAACAGAAGTATCTGTGAAAACTCTTTTGCAGAGTCAATATATCTAATTATCTGAAAATAGTTTCTACCCACATAGCAGATGGCCATTATGTTGAGAAGATGATTCACCAAGAGGTCAAAGTGTTGTTCCATATGTGTATACTATTTTAAAGTTGTACTTTTCCTGTTTCAAAACTAAGTTCTTTTTAATTATGTGTATTTTACAAAATGATCAATACAATGCTAATATTATAATTGTGCCTGTTATGTTGTATATAATATTTTCTGATTTGCTTCTTTGGTTGCTTCATTAAGACGTACCAGCTTTCCACATGGAACTACAAGTAATTCTTTGAAATTAAAAGAGAAGTATGGGAATTTAAAAAATAAAAAACTTACATACTCACCTGGGTGGATGCAGCATCGCTGATTGATCAGTTCTCGGTCTTCAGTGAGCAAAGAGCCAGTGACTGTCAGTCAACGGTTCTCTGCTCTGCTCCTCCTGTGCTCACCCAGGCTCTTAGCAGCTCGCTGGGAGGCTGAGCCAGTTGCTGGTTAGGAATCTTAGTGGATACCAACTTTAAAGTCAGGATCTCTCCAGAGCCTGGACTGGCTCAGTGACTTCAGCCAAAGGCAGGCTCCTGCAGAAGTATGGCTAAATGAGCTTTATCCCTACTTCTCCTTTAATTTGAAAAGCAGTGGCACCAGAGTGGAGGTCACAGAGGTTGCAATCACTGACAGGTTTGGTGCCTTACTTGCAGTGGCCCTGAGAATCCCTGCTGCCATCCATTAAATCATCAGTCTCCAGTCCCTGCTATTTGTGCCACACCATCTGAATTCTAGATTGCTGCCTTACTATTACCAGTTACTGTTAATAGTGCTAATCCACTGATAAGAGATAGAGTCATACCAATATTCCCATTGGATAAATTGATTAATTTAAAAGGAATTAGAATTGTTGAGGATGCTCTAGAACTCAAATTTAAAAAGATTCACTTAAAAGCCAACTCCACTTTTGTGAAAAAATACAATAAAATATAATATAGCATATACAATTGCTACATAGGCCATATTGTAACTTAATTTTATTAAGAATTACATTTCCCTTTCAATCTGTAGCTGCTGTATTTTTCTGTTAAATTCAATGTAATATGGCAATCTGGAGACCTTCTGCGCAATGTTGGTGTAAAGAACCTCTCTTGAAATGTCATTTCCTGCTTTTGTGATTGGCTCGTGGATTTTTCCAGAAGTCTGCACTAAAATACATGTAACAATTTAGGTATCCTCTACAATAGGAATGATATTTTTGGTTAAATACTCCCTAAGGGTACTTCTAAAGGGATGCAGACACTGCAACTTTCCTCATTGAAAGACTCTAAGTGCATCAGCTGGTTAGATTGAACACAAGCACCCCCATTCAGGAACCAGACTACCAAGGCAATAGTTGAATATACAGCTCTTTCTTCAGAACTGAAACAGGTGGGTCTCTGCTGCAAAGTTTGTTAAAATTCTTCCAATGTATATGGGTCACCCAGAGGAGATTTCTTATTTTCTCCACACATTAGAGTTACTCTTTAAGTCCATAGAGAAAGGATATGAGGGAAACTTTCCTTCACAATATTAACCTTGTCTGGGATAATTGTTTTGCTTATAAATAAAGTGGACCCAACAGTGTTCAGAGAATAAAGAACACCCATAAATAATTATCTTTATCAACATACAAAAAATGGTGAAAGAGGGATAGCAACCAATAAGAGATAAGTAAATAACATAAACTGTAAATCCTTCATATCACTATAATATGAGCAGAGTATCTTTTGAGAGGAAATATGTTTAGTATTTTTAGGCCTCTGCACTTGTCAGAGCTTCTTCTATACTTCTAGCAACCCATATGCTTGGT
The DNA here is from genome assembly GCF_062004578.1 of Staurois parvus. Classification (NCBI taxonomy): domain Eukaryota; kingdom Metazoa; phylum Chordata; class Amphibia; order Anura; family Ranidae; genus Staurois; species Staurois parvus. Next base: position 35,545,742 of record NW_028318083.1, on the reverse strand, counting down.
GGTGTCTCTGGGAGAGGGGATATCATTTTTCATTTATTTAACAAACTGAAAAAACAGAGTTTGTTTTTTCATCAAAAAAATGAAAGAACAGACTGCAACTGGTGGATTACATAATATGGGTAAACTCAAAATTATTTTAATTGTTGTCTTGCTAATATGGTTCAGTATAGATAACTGAATGTGAAGTTATGGTCTAAAAATTCATATACAACATAAAGAAAGATACAACATAAAAAATATAAAATTGCATCACTCCATTTAAAATTACCTAAATACAGCTGCAAGAAAAAGTATGTGAACCCCTTGGGATTACGTGGAGTTTTGCATGAATTGGGCATAAAATGTGCTCTGAACGTCATCTAAGTCACAACAATAGAAGAACACACTCTGCTGAACATAATACTACACAAACATTAGATGTTGCCATGGTTTAATTGCACATAACATGTAAACATTCACAGTGCAGGGAGGAAAAAGTATGTGAGGCCCTAGCTTAATGACTTCTCCCAGAGCTAATTGGAGCCAGGAGTGAGCCAACCTTGACTCCAATCAGTGTGATGATATTGGATGTATTGCTGACAGCTGTCCTGCCCTTAAAAAACACACACTTGTTTTTGGGTTTACTGGTTTCAAGAAGCACTGTCTGATGTGAACCATGCCTCGCAGAAAAGAGCTCTCAGAAGACGTACGATCAAGAATTGTTGACTTGCATGAAGCTGGAAAGGGTTACAAAAGTATCTCCAAAAGCCTTGATGTTCATGTGTCCACGGTAAGACAGACTGTCTACAAATGGAGAAAGTTTAGCACTGTTGCTACTCTCCCTAGGTGTGGTCGTCCTGTACAAATGACTGCAAGAGCACAGCGCAGAATGCTGCATGAGGTAAAGAAGAATCCCAGAGTGTCAGCTAAAGACCTACAGAAATCTCTGGCACATGCTAACATTTTTGTTGACACATCTACAATAAGGAAAACATTAAACAAGAATGGAGTACATGGGAGGACACCACGGAGGAAGCCATTGCTGTCCAAAAAGAATATTGCAGCACGTTTGAAGTTTGCAAAAGAGCACCTGGATGTTCCACAGCACTACTGGCAAAATATACTGTGGACAGATGAAACCAAGATTGAGTTGTTTGGGAAGAACACACAACACTATGTGTGGAGAAAAAAAGGCACAGCACACCAACATCAAAACCTCATCCATACTGTAAAACATGGCGGAGGGAGCATCATGGTTTGGGGCTGCTTTGCTGCCTCAGGGCCTGGACGGATTGTTGTCATTGACGGGAAAATGAATTCCAGAATTTATCAGGTCATTTTGCAGGAAAACGTACGACCATCTGTCCGTCAACTGAAGCTCCGCAGAGGATGGGTGATGCAACAGGACAATGACCCAAAGCATACAAGTAATTCAACAAAACAATGGCTGCAACTGCACAGAATACGCCTTCTGGAGTGGCACAGTCAGAGTCCTGACCTCAACCCGATTGAAATGCTGTGGCATGACCTTAAGAGAGCAATTCACACCAGACATCCCAAGAATATTGCTACACTGAAACAGTTTTGTGAAGAGGAGTGGTCCAAAATTACTCCAGATCGTTGTGCACGTCTGATCTGCAACTACAGGAAACGTTTGGTTGAGGTTATTGCTGCCAAAGGAGGGTCAACTGGTTATTAAGTCCAAAGGTTCACATACTTTTTCCTCCCTGCACTGTGAATGTTTACATGTTATGTGCAATTAAACCATGGCAAAATCTAATGTTTGTGTAGTATTATGTTCAGCAGACTGTGTTCTTCTATTGTTGTGACTTAGATGACGTTCGGAGCACATATTAAGCCTAATTCATGCAAAACTCCACGTAATCCCAAGGGGTTCACATACGTTTTCTTGCAACTGTATATTGTATTTGTAAATAGATAGAGGTGTGAACCAATCAGAATTTGATCCACACAAGTCAGACCTAAAATCCAAGAATATCCATCCTGCAGATACACTCTGCAGATTAGTAGATAACTAAAATGAGATTTAGTCACGATAACCTTTCTTTACTGCTTTACTGCTTAATGCCATCTCAGAGAAGTGCAAAGTGTTTCTGAACTCAAAAGGTTTTCTTTTACTTTAATGCATTGTCTATGTTAAGGTAAAAGGTCTCATACCTGCTCTCCCCCGTCCCCATCTCTGAACTCTTACCTGAGTTCTCCTGCTGCTGTGTTACCTGCACTTTATATTTTTCAGATTTAATATCTCTTGGCTATGATTTGGTAACATTAATGAGAGTTCTTTGACCAAGAGTGAAAGGTTTAACACAACAACCAAAATGTATTGGTGAATAGTAGGGAGGTCTAAACTAACACACGGCAATCTATATATTTTACAACAATAAGAAAAAGAAAAAAAATGTAAAAGATCAAACAAAGGAATGATAGAATATAATACTCATTCTGTGAACCCAAAAAGAGCAAGACAGACAACAAATAAGACAATAAGTGCCAGAGAAATGTCCTGATATTTACCAGCAGTGTAGCATGGGGGCCCCCAGGATCGTTGGATCTTCTCCCCTGTCTTCCCCCAAAACCTAACCTGATATAGACCTATCTCTCATAGACTTGCATGGGGCCATCCTGATTGGTGGAACTATCTAATCCATCTACTCTATCTGATGCATCTCATCCAGGATAGGACAATGTCCCCATCCCATATATTTAGCATAACTCAGCACCTTACCAGAACCTCCCATTGCGGTGCTAAAATTACATATGCCAGGTCATGACCTTTGTTTGGAGGGAACATTAATTATGTAAGGTCATAACCTGGGAAAACTGTGAATTCCTGGACAGATGGTCATCACCTTTGCATATCTAAAGATACTTTAAAGTGGACATAGTAAAAACAAAAGAGATTTAAATAGGCTTGTCAAGATAATTACATCGGCCCTGTAAAGTCTGAAAAAAGGCAGTTAATTTAATGGTTGTCCCTTTTCGCATACAGTATAATTAAGCATTCTCTGTGACACGCACATTTTCCACACATCAAAACATTTCTCTATTATAAAGCTATCTAGTGGATCAATTCCTAAATCCTAAACCCTTGTTTCCATGTATATGTACAGTACACCTATATTAAACCAATTTCTGATATTTCTAACCTTGTAACTTGTTTAAAATATAGTTATGAAAATATCTATTTTCTAGTTTCTAATGGAGATTATATATAAGCCCCTTATAAAGCAACTTGCTGTCAGTCAAATCCTGTGAGGAGAAATCAGGGAGGCTGTGTCTCTGGATGCATATAGCCCACTATAGGGCTTTCTAACGGAGCACCCGGAGGAATAAGGGGTGGAGAACGCTGTCAGGGGACTCCAAAAGAGGAAAGGCCTCTCTGTGCAATATCATTGCGCAAAGCAGGTAAGTATAACATCTTTTTTATTTTAGAAAAAAATAACCTTTACTATCACTTTGAGGAGTCATACCAAGTGTTGTACCAATAGATCACAGCATGCCAAATCAGCACTCCAGTTTACAAAGCGCAAAACGGATATTTTTCCAAAGTAGTTCACAAAGTGGATCACAACAGGACAAAGAAGTAACTCAAAACTCCATTGCACAGTAAGAACAAAACTACACCATTCTAGCAGACTTCACTAAATGGGTCACACTAAAAGAAAGCAGCAAGTGATCTCAAGAACTCAAGTGATCAACAAGTGTAATTACTGCCTTCCCAGTACAGAGCACAAAATGGATAAAATGAAGAAAAAGCAGCAAGCTAGGACCTCATTGCACAATGAAAATTACTGAAAACGTTCCAGAAAAGCTCCAAAAGAAGAACATACTAAGAGATAGCCAGGCAGGTCAGCCAAATGTTGGAAATCCTTTAATAATAAAAACAATAACAGACTTTCTTAACATTCGGACAGTACAGTGACATCATTTTGCAGTATCTGATAGTAAAATTATAATATACTTGCCACCTCACAATTCAGCCCAGTACATAAAACTGGGTGGAAATCTGGAGCTCATGTTATTGCAAGCAAAGTTGCATAATACTTGTGTTTATGTGCACATCACTCCAGTGACACACATACGCATATATTCTATTGAAGTACTGCTACACGGTAGAGCCTGGTTGCAACTCGATAGATATAGTTTGTACTTACGTTCCTGAATTTGATTTGCATTACCAATGTGAAATATACTGTATGGAATATAGCAACACGTTCATTATCTTTAGGTGGAAAACATATTGCCCTCCAATGAAGCTTTGTTCTCTTTCTGTACAAACAAATGGCAACTGCCCCAACCTATACCTTGCCTTAACAGCAAGCAGCACATAGACAGGTGACATATGTCAAACAACAACAAAGAAAACTTTCCAGCTCAACTTACCAGCAAGCCTCCAACAAACTGAACTGTCCTGTCAGTTCAAAATAAAAACAGAGGTTTAGTTTGCACACAAGAGGCCACTTCACAGCACCCCAGGATTACCTGCTGTCGTAACTGTATAAATGTTGAGAGCATCCATAGTAGAAGCACATACTGTATATAATAATGGCTAGATTGAAGGCAGGTATGCCTGGAGGTAGCCCATGCCTGGAGGGAGCCCATCCCTCCCTAAAGCCACAGGGGCTCACTGGACACCCAGCAAATAGTACAATGGCAGTAAAGGTGTCCAGTGAGCCCCCTCACCAAATAACCAACAGTACAAACAAACAGAAACTGCCTCAACCAATAACTGGCCTTAACATCAAGAAGAACATAGAAGGGCGATGCATGACAAACAACAAAGAAAAATTCCCAGCTCAACTTACCAGCTAGCCTGCAACAAACCAAATTGTCCTGTCTAGCAGTTTGTCACAGTTTGTTCTGTTACTGTGCTGTATTTGCTGCTTATTAAAAAGTCCAATAGAGCTATTGAGTTTTGGGTGCCTTTTCTGAATATGTAAGTGACTTCCAGTAAAACTACTTCGACTTAGGCTTTCTGCTTAATTCCTGGATCTGCAATTTCACTTAACTCAGATCATGTCTGCATGTGCAACCACTTTTAAAATGGAACGTTATAGATAATCTAAAAACAATTTACTAGCAGGGAGGTTTTTTTAGCAGAAGGGATCCTTTATGTCTCTGCTGCATAAAAGCTTCTTATTAGCCTTTTAGTAAGTCTCTAAAAATTGTAGATTGAGCTGCAGAAACTGCAGATCAATTTATTAAGCATGTGAAGCTCAGTGTACAATCATGGCATGCTGAAAGGAAATACTTCCTGTGTGCATGTGGCGGAGTTAAATCATCCTGGGTTGGACAATCAAGGTTGTTGAACATGTCAAATCTGGAAGAAGACTGTACGCTTGCACATAATTTACATCATCCTGAGCCAGCCAAGATAATGAAGATGCCTGACTTGAAAGAAAACCAGACAAATTGTCAATGGCAATGAGGAACTTTGTTAATGGAATGGTAAGTACTGCAGACTTTTGTTCCACTTTAAGTCTGTGACACTAAGAGCACTTACAATAGTGTGGCAGGTTTTTTTCTACTGCTGTAAACTGCAGCTTATTTAGACAAAGTTCCTCCTACTACATTACATAAATAGTAGTATGCTGGTTCAGGGATCAAAGAGATACACAAAAAAAATGTGAGGACACAGCACATGGGAATTTTGGAAACCCATGAAGACATGTCGGTACTGAGATCTATCTCTACTAGAAAGACACTTAATCAAGAAGCCTGTAGTATAATAGGATACACCTACTGTATGACTTGCAGGAAATGCATAAAGATCAACATCTAATTAGATGGGATGAACAGTCACTACATACACCATTGCTATAAGTAGATAGATAGATAGATAGATAGATAGATAGATAGATAGATAGATAGATAGATAGATAGATAGGATAGAATAGGATAGATAGACTCCTCTTTGTCTCCCTCTATTAGATCCACTATATACACAATGAAATACAATAAATAAGTTAAAATTCCACTTACAAACATCAATGATTGTGAGCATGTAAGTCATAAAACTTCAATGGTGCCGACTAACAGACAGGCGTGGGTGAGGTCAGCACAGTCTCTGCCCAGCCCCAGCCCCAGAGGAATTTTAACTTTTTCTATTAAGCTGTTCCATGGTATCACACTATCTGCAGTCTTATCCTTTTGACTGAGTATATAGTGGATCTAATAGAGGGAGACAGAGAGAAGTAGCGATACCAGAGATTTGTTAAAATTTTCCCCATCATGGAGAATTATTAAAGAAGACATGTTCAGCATCATGCTTTGTTAGACCACATATAATCTGGGGTCTAACCATTCCATAAGAGTCAGTGATTTTTCCAGTGGTGGGCACAGGGATCACTTAACCACACAGTCTGAGGATTATTGTGGACATGGCTATTAATCATAACACAAATTTTGGTTATCAAAAGACTTTTGTAATTTTTTTCATTGTTTGATGATTTGTGCACATTATTTGGTATTATCGTTGGTTTAATCAGAAATCAAGAGTTACAGTATAAGTGATTCAGGATTAGAGTATATCACAATAGTGCAACAATATTTGGATATTAGGTATTGAGTATTTGTATTTTATACATTAGAGTGCAGCTATTATATATATTTTTTGTCAAAAAGGTTTTTTTAATATTTTTATTTTGGCACTAAGCGCAGTTACACATATTCACATTGTACATAATATTTTAGCAGGCAGTACACTATCTGCTACAGCTTCTTTACATATGCTGTACAATTTATGTCAGGCAGGAATTATTTTCAATTGGCATGTGCTTTTTCCCGGCTGACAGTGCATTTAAGTAAACATCTGTCTGCCAGGAAAAACAACATTAGGCTGTTCATCTGCCTTGCAGATAATACATCGGGATGCACATTGTTATAGCAGAGTAGTTACTAGAAAACACAATTTCCTTTCATTGAGTATATAAGAACTTATATATGCCTGATAGGAAATGCAAATATTAAACTAAACATCCGTGTAACAGAAAATACATCAATATGCCAAGTTGTGGCTGGACATGCAATAAATACACACCTGCCTTGTAGACAATGCATCAGTACATACATCTGCCAAGAAGGTAAAACATCAACCTAGTAGACAATATATCACACATGTCTAACAATCTACAGCTGCCTGCCAAGCAGCAAGAAAGGTGTACAGTACATGTGAAGATTATGAAGTCTCACAACCCAAAACTGAATGGGTAGAAGTAGAAAGTCATATTGCGCACAGTGCCACCCTCATTTCTCCAAAAGCTCAGGTTGATGACAAAATGGTCACTCAGCTTAAGACACATTTAACAAAAGCAGAGGCCTCTTCAATCCTATTAAAACAGAGCAGGAACACAGTCATAAACCCTTAGCAGTATTATAAACATTATTTAGCAGAGCATAAAAAGCCATTTGCATGCCTGGAGAAAGATTTGAGCAAATACACATTCAGAATCAGTTTTTTTTAACCTAACACCAGACACTCCTATGTTACCAGGTGCAGAGGGCTAATTAAACAACTTACGTCTCCTAAGAAGAATATGCATAAGATCCATATCAAATCATAATTTCATTCATTGTCAGATAGTAAAACCTTGTCATCTGGAAATATAGAGTACATTAGAAAAGTTAACATTAAAGGTGTGTCTGCTGGAGCATCATAAAACATTTCAACACCCCTTCAGAAGACCCCTCAGACCCTTTGAAGAGCTCCTGTCTCCATCCACACTATAAAGGAATGCTAAGGGTAATTTATGAGAGCCATGGACACAGATTGTAATTTCTCTGCATGGAGCCAATGACCAAGTGAACTTTGTTAAGTTTTATTTTAATTTCCCACTTTTAATCTTATTAATTTTACTGTTGTGAATTGCCTATTTTGAAATATCTATTTTGTAAATACTTTCTTGTGTTGTTTTTCTTTTCATTAAAGCCATATTTAAAAATCATTAAGCTAAATCTCTGAATGCTCTAATTCAGAATTAATGAACCTTTACCTCTCTGAGGGCTACCACATTTTAAAACACTGTTACCTTCCTGTATGAGTGCGGTAGCAAGTATTAAAGACATTTCTTAAAGGCCAGAATTTCCAGAGCAGATGCTATGAACGTTGTGTGTTTCTTTTAAAAAAAAATGTGGTGGTGGCTAAATTTGTGTGTGAGTAAGATGTAAACTGACCTTTTCACTTGCCTGGTGACTTTTATTCACAGTCTGCTGATGCTTGGACTGAGGTCTAATGAGCTGGAAAATGTCTGCACAGGGTGAGGCTGAGTGTGCAACACATCACAGTGCATACAAGCAAATATGTCATAGTAAGATATAACTGTTCCACACTTTCAGGATTATAAAGAAGTATTAAAATATTAAATTGAAACATACAGGTATAATGAAAATGTATTTGGCAGTCTAGAGGACCATTTTATATGTTTAATCAATGAATAAAGCAATTTGCTTTCACTCCCTACTGGAGCTATTGTTAGAATTCTTTTATTGGTCCATCAAATTTTGACTTTTGCCTTGTAATCTTAAAAACAGCACGTTATATTTTATATTTTTTTTTCAATCTATTCTTCAAAGGGGAAATAAGCTTTTTTAAGATATAGAAGTCACACTTCCAAAGTAGTTGCCAAAACTGATGAACAGTTTAGGCTCATGATGTAAAAAAAAGAGAATGACTTGAAAGGTAAAAGTGAAAGGTAAAATGTCAGTGATCAAAAGCATACTTTTTTTTTTGCAGAAGGGATAATACTACAAAAAATTCAGAAGCAAATTGATATGATGAATGGCAGTTGAAGCAGAGTGTTCCAAAATCTAAAATACAAAATTCTGATAAAGAGTTTATCGTTGTACTAATCAAAGCAGGATTTCAAAGAGTTCTCTAAGCCACATTTCTTGTGATGTCCTCTTTGATCACTGAATTTAGAAAAGCATAGTTTTCATTACATAAACAGACATGTAATATATCACAGCATACTAGATGTGCTAATTGCATTGGTATTCTTTTTCAGGGTATTTTTTCCTTTATTTTTGCTTGATTCTGCCAGTAACAGACTTCCTGGCCCAGGGTGGCAATACACACTCACTGCTCTGTATATGTGGAGAAGCAGCTTTATCACTCTGGGACAAGAAGTGTTTGGAACTACATAACCCAAACCCCCCCACGCACACACACACACGCACACACACAAACACACTCTCCTCCAAAAGAGAGATAACCTGTGCATTTATGATAATACTGCTTGAGATATGACTACAGTGCACAGGAAAGCACTAGATTTCTAACAGGATTAGCAAGTATCTATTGTACTTATCACACAGATACTTTAAGTTGTATATTTTACAGCCCCACATGACTTTATGTGCTTAGGTTATTTTCCAGAATACAAATGGTTCTAGATATTAAAGAGTAGTTGGATGCATATTATGTATATTCATGTACTCTACTATGCAATTTAATCAGGCTCACCTATGAGTTAACTGTCAAGAAGAAACATTTCCAGTGAAATTAAATTAGGCAAGTATTCACATCTTTCTTACACATGTTAGCAAGCATAGATGTTAGAAGAACGGAAGGAGTATTAGTTAGGGTTAACCCAGATTTCTACATTAAATGAAGTATTAAAGGCATTACCTGGAAGAAGACTGGTGTTTTACTTCATGGAAGGGTGTATCCTGCTTATTTCTGGCATTTGTTAGTTGAGAAACTATTAAAAATGTTGAACTGCTTCTCCCTGATACCAAATAAAATTTAGGAACTTACACTGCTTGCATTAAAAAAATTAATTTAATGATGCATTAATACATTCAAAGCTTCAATAACTGATGTCTTCTATATCTGTCTCCAGTTCAACTTTATGGGTGATTTACATAAAATACACCACAACACACAAATGATTAGGAGCTCAGGGAACACAGAAAAGAAAACTATTCCTGCAGAAGACACTGAAAGAATTTTTGAGAACCAAAATTCATATGGACATACTTGAATTAATGAGAAGCAAATTCAAATTGTATTTTTAGTTAGTGTTGCATAGTATGTGTGTGAGTTCCTTCATATAATAACACTTTAGAGTCAATATCTATACAAACCTAAGGAGGTCTTGGAAGAGCGGGAAGGAATTAGGGAAACCAGGGGGTGAAAATTTTAAACGCTTTTTTAACACTGACATTTCTTGAGAAGTGAGAGTATGAGAGGATAGATTGAACATCTTAACTGTACTGGGGTTGGTGCCATGGTGCCACCTCTTCTCCCTTTTCTCTGTCTTTTCTTTTTATGATTTCCCCTTGGAGAGAGTAAGGTGGGGTATTCACTAAAAAAGGAGGAGTTAACAGGATCTGAGGAAGCCATAACAAGGTCCACCTTCACATCCCAGGAAGTTCATTTTTTAGGAAGAATTCCAGATGAAAAGTAAATATTTGAGGGTACTGCTTAGGCACAATCAACATTTCTGTACTTTCCCTATAACATAGAAAATCTTCACTTTTTGAGCTCATCCCCACTTTAAGTACATTTAATACAACAACATCATACATACATTCTACAAGTTTACATTTTCATTTGTGCTATGGTATTAGTAAACAAATATTTTTAATATTATTATTATTTAACCTTTCTTTCATTTTAATTAGCATATTACTGTAGTCTAATATTCTGAATACATTTATTATACCACAATACAGTATTGGACAATTCTTACTATTACTGTATAAAGTTTAAATTATTGTAATAGAAAGTAATTTATTCTGCCAGGAAATATTTTAAAACAACTTTTCATATTATTAAAATGTCTGTAAATCCATGTCATTTCAATGTGTTCTGAAAGCTAAGGTGATTGACGAAAGCATTTAAATCACATTTTTAAAATCTTTCAACTATATTGATTTGAAAAAAGCATAAAAAGTCACTAAAGCTATTACCTTCAATGAATATATGCTGTTCAGTTATGTGAAGGACTTTTAAGATTGGGCACTCTATGCATTTTTAGTGATTTATTCTGCTTGTAATCCAAGTCATAATAATTATTTTAGTTTGTAATGCTTTACGGTATATTTAAAAAAATCACTTGTTGTAAAGTGTTTGCTTATAATAACCAAGTTATCAGTTAATAATTGTCATTGCATCTTGTCCAAACATTTTACAGTATATCCATACTATCCATAACAAAGGGTGAAAGCTATGGGGATCGATATCTGGGGACTTTTCACATGTGAGAGGATAAATTCTTGTATGTGTAGATTCAAGCTTTTCTATGGGTGAGAGACAGAAGTCGGTGGTTAAATATTGCACTTTATACAAATAATTCTGTTATTTCAAAAGCTCAGATGATTCTCCAGTGATTGAAAGTTTCAAGTTTCAAGAAAGTTTCAAGAATGAGGCAACAGGTTTAGTATGGATCCAAACTGTATTCCACAGCTGCAATGCGGGTGTACTTGTTGCAAAAGAGTAAATTGGCTAGGTTCACACTACAGCAGACAGATGCCCCAGGGCTTTGACTGTCTGGCAGCTATCCATCCCGGACTGCGCTAGGGGGCAGTGTGGTGTGCGATTCACCACGTCACACAGCTTCGTTTTTTTTGTTTGTTTGTTTTGGACAAACTTTTCATTTCATTCTTGGAGCTGTACAGTAGCGCGCTGCACTGCTGTATAGTGCCATGCACTTCTGTACAGTGCCCTGCAATAAAATGCAGCATGTCTGCATTTTATCCCAGCATGCTGCAACGCAGCTCTGGGGTGCATTGCAGTGTGAATAGGAAACAATTGATTTTTGTGTGTCCTTGCGATGACAGACATTTTACAATGCAGTAAAACATCTGTCACCACACAGATGTTAGCCCTTAAATGACATTTACATTTATTCTTTGATTCAATGTCAGTGTGAAGTATTCAGAATTGTTAAGTATAATTTACTGGCTCCATGTTTCTAACCACATATTTCTAAAAGTGTTAATTATAAAACAATCCTATTAGGATTAGGACTGTTAGGACTGTGCATGTTGCTGGAGTGAACTACCATACAGTATATACATTCATATCTCTCCTGTTGGCTGTGTGCCTCCACAAACAGATAGACTAATGAAAACAACATTCTGTATGATTTTTTTGGCTATTGCCTAACCAGCTGGACTCCAAAATACATGACATCACAGTTCAAGACTAGGTATAATCATATATCACAGTTTTGTATATGTTCCATAAGCATATACACACTCCCCTATAGTCACTAGTGGTGGAGCCCATCTCTAACACATAGGCTAACCATAAGTAGAATGCAATGTCTCTGAGTAATATCCCAGAACCATGAGAATCCCCGCATGCATCTGGTCAGACTCATTCACAATAATGAAGGTTTTTTTCACGTTGTCTGACATAAACCAGTTCAACCTCACCTGAAAAAGGTGCACCCTCCTAGCTGTGCCTGTATTACAGGGATCATGTACCATAGACATGGCCCAGCAGCTAGGGTACCACCCATCTACCTGATGCATTTAATACAAAGAATGGCATTCATGTGTGTGGAGATAGCATCTTTGCTGATACATCCCTTTGACCAGTCAAGTTATAAGCACCTCATATTCCTGTAGTTCCGCTACTTTTAATACAAGTTTGCGGGAGTTTTCCACATGCTTCCATGCTAAGATGATAACCTTTCATACTGATACATAGGCAGACATTTACTAAAGCTGGTTCACTCAAAATCTCATGCACCTGTGCATGGTAGCCAAAGAGCTTCTAACCTCAGCTTATTCAATTAAGCTTTAGCAAAAAACCTGTAAGCTGATTGGTTTCCATGCAGAAGTGCACGAGATTCTGAGTGAACCAGCTTTAGTAAATAAACCCCATAGTATGCAAACAACACAGTACCTTGTTTCAATATTGGCTATGTTTAATTATCTCAATAATACTTCAGGGCTCATCCATGCACCCACCCACCTGCTTATGAAAAATGACAGCAAGATATATATATATATATATATATATATATATATAAACACCCTGCTAATAGGATTCAGGATGTTAAAACAAACACAAGATATCAGTGTCCTGCAAAACAGTGACATTCACACTCTGTAGAGCAGCCCCATGAAACTTGTATGCTGAATCACAGGAACAGTGTAGTAAAGAACTACATTTCCCAGAGAAGCTGGTGTGTGGGCGGAGGCATATATATATATATAAATATATATATATATATATGAAAGCCTGGGAGATGAGACAGGAAGTGAGAGGGAAAAGATCTGGAGAGAGGAGTGCACTGACTGTGGGAGAACCGGACCAGAGAAAAGAGGAAAAGAGAGGAGGCAAGGAGAGTCTGCTGATGGCTCACCTTGCTGCATTGTGTAAAAAGTAGAGTACCTGATGAAGTCACGTGACGTGATGTAACACGTAGGGTACGTTGATAACGTCAAGCCGCAAATCGGAAGTGCACGTGTCACCATTTTGGCAAAGGGATTCCTGTACATACTGTATAGTGAGTTTTATCCTGTAGTGTCCCAGGTGGACACTTTTAAATGTGAGTTCATTTTGAGCATTTTAATAAAGCTGGTTTTTTACCGGGCAATATTACACTATATGGAGTATTTTTTCCTATGTTTGTGGAGCGTTCTGAAGAGTTTAAAGTGCTGATGGTGATGAAGATCTATGTACCAGTATACCCTCCCGGGTTAAAGGGAAAAGCATAGTTTGACCTGGCATTACGGGTCAAACCTGGAGGTGAGCGCAATAGTGTGTTGGAGGTGGATGTACACTAAGGGGTGACACAGGAGCACCGTACATGTGTATGCAGTAGTGTGATTACACTGATCCACTTGGAGTACCTCGGATTTAAAGGGACGGTTCACCATTGTTTGGAGATTTTTGTTGCTGGTGTATTTTGAGCACGATATATAGGAGACATACCGCACAAACACACCTGAAGATTTTTGAGACTTAAAGGGACAGTGCACTATTAAATATAATTTATTTGGTTTTTATATCTATATTTATTTCAGCACTCATATGTGCAAATTATTATTATTATAATACAGTATGTATATAGCGCTAAAAGGTTTGCTCAGCGCTGTACATTATAGTGGGGGACAGAACATGAGACAATACAGTAACAAAACAATACACGAGGGGTTCAAGGGCCCTGCACTTTCGAGCTTACAATCTAAAAGGGAGGGGATAGTGGTACAGAAGGAAGTGGCTGTGGGGGATGGAGTGGTAGGAGGAGTGGAGGAGATCGGCTGTTAGGTGAGGGCGGGGTAGGCTTCCCTGAAGAGATGGGTTTTCAGGGTGCGCTTGAAGGTGAGGAGGGTAGGTGACAGTCTGATGGATTGGGGTAGTGAGTTCCAGAGGATGGGGGAAGTCCTGGAGAAGTTATGCAGTCGGGCGTGGGAGGTGGAGACCAGGGAGCTAGAAAGTAGGAGGTCTTGTGAGGAGCGAAGATTACGGGTAGGGTGGTATTTGGGTATCAGGTCGGTGAGGTAGTTTGGGGCAGCATTATGAATGGCTTTGTATGTCTGTGTTAGTAGTTTGAATTTAATGCGTTGGGCAGTCGGGAGCCAGTGGAGGGAATGACAGAGGGGGGTGGCAGAAGCGGAGCGGTTGGTAAGGTGGATGAGTTTGGCCGCTGAGTTCAGGATAGACTGAAGTGGGGATAGTCTGCGATGAGGTAGGCCGGTGAGAAGGGAGTTGCAGTAGCCCAGACATGAGATAATAAGGGAGTGAACGAGTTTTTTAGTAGTGTCTGGGGTTAGGAACGAATGTATTTTGGAGATGTTGCGGAGGTGGAGCCTGCATGAGTTTGCCAACAATTGGACATGGGGTTGGAAGGACAGGTTTGAGTCTAGAGTTACACCTAGGACTTTGGCTTGTGGGGTGGGACTGATGGTGGTGTTGTTGGTCATGATGGAGAGGGTGGGGGGGGGGCACGGGCTGGGGGGAAAATCAGGAGCTCGGTTTTGGAAAGGTTCAATTTGAGGAAATAGAGCGACATCCAGTCTGATATGTTCTTCAGTAGGTGGGTGATACGGGTGGAGACTGAAGGGGTGAGGCGAGGGGTGGAGAGGTAAATTTGTGTGTCATCAGCGTAGAGGTGATAGTTGAAGCCGTGGGAGTGTATCAGTTTGCCGAGGAAGGAGGTGTAGATGGAGAAGAGAAGGGGCCCGAGGACCAAGCCTTGGGGGACCCCAACAGAGAGGGGGAGGGAGGGGAGGTGGTAGCGTTATAGGTAACGCTGAAGAAGCGTTGGGATAGATAGGAGGAGAGCCAGAAGAGAGCGGAGTCTCTGATGCCGAGGGAGTGTAGTTTGTTAAGGAGGAGGGGGTGGACAACTGTGTCAAAGGCCGCGGAAAGGTCGAGTAGTAAGAGGACTGAGTAGTGGCCATTAGCTTTGGCGGTTAGCAGGTCATTAGTGATTTTGAGTAGGGTGGTTTCGGTGGAGTGTAGGGGACGGAAGCCAGACTGTAGTGGATCGAGGAGGTTGTTGTCAGTGAGGTGGGTGCTTAGGCAATTGTAGACTAAGCGCTCAAGGAGCTTGGAAGTAAATGGCAGCAGGGAGATGGGTCTAAGGTTGTTCAGGTCGGTGGGGTCCAGGGAGGGATTTTTGAGTATGAGGGTGATGTGCGTGTGCTTTAGGGGGGAAGGGAATGCGCCAGTAGAGAGGGAGAGATTGAAGATGTGGGTGAGGGAGCGTAGGATGGAGGAGGGTGACCGGAGGAGTTGTTTGGGGACAGGGTCAAGGGGGCAAGTGGTGAGGCGGGCTTCTGAGAAGACCTTAGTGACCTCCTCAGTGGTAGCAAGGCTGAAGGAGCGGAGTGCTGGGGAGGTTATAGTGTGCGGGACGTTAGGTGTGGTGGGGGGTAAGGCGGTTGCGAGGTCAGAGGAGGGAAGAGTTGGTGGGGTTATGGTGGGAGGGAGGCTAAGTGGGGAGGTAGGTTGAGCATTGGCGATGTCCTTACGGATTGCGTCAATCTTATTTTGGAAGTGATTGGCAATCTCGTGGGCGGTGAGTGAGGTACTGGGTGGGGGTCGGGGGGAGAGAGTAGGGAGTTGAAAGTGGAGAAGAGCCGGCGAGGACAGATAGAGAGGGTGTTGATGAGGGTTAAAAAGTAGGCTTGTTTGGCGGCGTGGAGGGAGGAGGAGTAGGTGAGGAAGGCGGATTTGTAGAGGGAGAAAGCTCGAGGGGATCTGGTTTTACACCATAATCGCACCAGCGCACGACTGCATCATTTAAGATTTTTAGTGTGGTCAGATCTATGGTGATTTAAGTGTATGCATTAAGAATACATTGTATATAGCACATATTTATTGTCACATACACAATTTCTGTTTCACTGTTCATTTATGCATGTTTGTATTATGTGCACCATTTGAGTTCATATTGCTGCGCTGCATTTTTCATTTGATTTACGGTTTACATGTGGGAACACATAATATGCTAGCTGCACAATTTGTTTTATAGGAAGTTTATTGCATTGAGGGTTTTTTATACATAAGTACTGTTGTTGTGCTAAACTGAAGGCCACATAAAGTGTTGGAGGTCTTTAGCTATTTACTCTGCCGACAGTTGGCGACTTCTGTGCACTGTGCACTTCAGCATGCACTGACCCCGCTCTGTCATTTTATGTGGTCTACCACTTTGTGGCTGAGTTGCTGTTGTTTCCAGTTGCTTCCACTTTGTTATAAAATCACTAACAATTGACCATGGAATATTTAGTAGCAAGGAAATTTCATGGATGGACTTATTGCACAGTTGGCAACCTATCACGATAGTATGCTTGAATTCACTGGGCTCACAAATGTTTGTAGAAGTAGTCTGCATGCCTAGATGCTTTATTTTATACACCTGTGGCCATGGAGGTGATTAGAACACCTTAATCCAATGATTTGGAGGGGTGTCCCAATACTTTTGGCAATATAGTGTATATAAATATACAGTAAATATAAACAAAAGTGTCTAAAAAAAGATTAGGAGGGAGCGATCAAACACTGGTCCAGTGGGAGCATATAGGTTCTTACTGGAAGCAACCAAAATGTATGTCCTCATTTATTCTTTGATTTTATATGCAATTAGTTGTTGAATCTACCTACATTACATTTGTAATAAAATACTGTTCCAATCTCCTCATCGCCCGCCTTTCTGAACTATGTCCAGCATGGTAATCTGCAATCCCTTAAATTAGCCATTATGTTTCAAGATGAAACGTCTGGCAACTGGTTTTTATTAAAAAAAAAAAAACAATGTCCTCTGAAGTAAATCCAGCATCAGTCACGATAAATGCTGCTGCCGACCCGAAAAAAAACCTGATCTAAATCCGATGCTGGCTTCCCTACCTGACAGCTCCGCCACCTCCTGCCACTAAATAAACTAAGAGTATGCTGGGTCAGTGATATCACCTGGTGACTCTGTCCCTTAGATCATTTAGCAGTGGGAGGTGGTGGAGCTGTCAGATGGCGGGAGCCAGACCTGGTTCAGACCTTTTTTTTTCCCGGGCTGGCGGCGCTGATCATGATTGATGCTAGACTTACTTCAGGGGACATTGTTTTTGTTTTTTTTGTTTTTTAATAAATAACCTTTTACCAACTTTGACTCTTTTTTGGTGAATGAGTAGGGGTACTATGTACCCCTAGCAAGAGTTCTATCCATCCTATCCATCCTGACAGCTGATGAATCATCTGTTAGAGTGGCACTGCTGGTAGACAGCATATAGGAAGTGTTGCAATGGTTTTGGGCACCCAAAGAAGAATCCTCTGAAGTCAACAACACAGAAGACTCAGAACCAAGGTCAGGTAGACCACGAAAGATTGCAGCCACAACTGCCAGAAGAATTGTTCCGGATACAAAGAAACCCCACAGGTAACCTCAGGAGAAACACAGGGTGCTTTTGGCATTTCAAAGTGTTGTTGAGTATATTGTAACCAGGAATTTTGGTGACATTGGTACAGTAAATGCTTCTTTCTGGCAACTTGACCATGCAGCTCATATTTATTCAAGTATCGGCATATTGTGCTACTTGAAGCAACCTTACCATCTTTTTTCAGAGCAACCTTTATTTCTCCTGAGGTTACCTGTAGGTTTTTCTTTGTATCCCGAACAATTCTTCTGGCAGTTGTGGCTGTAATTATTCTTGGTCTACCTGACCTTGGCTTGGTATCAAGAGATCCCTAAATTTTCCACTGCTTAATAAGTGAATGTACTGCCTGGCATATTCAAGGCTTTTGGATATCTTTTTATATCTTTTTCCATATTTATAAAGTTCCATTTCCTTGTTACACAGGTCTTTTGACAGTTCTTTTCTGCTTCCCATGCCTCAGTACCTAGCCTGCTCATTGCATCCATATGAGAACTAACAAACTCATTGACTATTTATACACAGGCACTATCTGCAATTTGAAAAGCCACAGATGTGGGAAATTAACCTTTAATTGCCATTGTACCAAGGCCAAACATTCTAGGGTATGTAAACTTGGGTGATTTCTGTTATCATTATGATTTAAATAGAAGCCAACTATATGAGAATAAATGGCTTCATATGATCACTATCCTTAAAGTGTTACTAAACCCACAACAGAAGAATCAGTCTGTATATGCAGAGAAACATGCTTGTTATATTCACTGTGGAACCTAAGGGGTCAATCCTCCACATTGTGTAAAAAGGATGTTTGATCCTGTCTTCTCTGATCCTCCTATTCTTCTACTATCCCAAATCCATTTGCTGATAGAACAGAGCCTTGGGGGGGGGCACGCTACATGTGCTCAATTTGGTGTGTATTGGTAGAGAGGTTTTTTTTTCTTAGGAGAGTGCATGTGTTAACCAGTGCTCAGCTGGACACTGATAGAAGTCACAAGTCTGCTATATACTGCTGGTAAGAAAAAGTATTTAGCAGTTTATATTTACTAAAATAATAGCATTTCCATGTTGTGTGTACTGTGGGAGACCAGATATAGTAAATGCAGGGTCCTGGGTTTAGTAACACTTTAAATAAAAGACAGTTTTTACCATAATCAGTCATATTTTCAATATCAATGCCAACATTTCATGATTTCTGACAGGGTGTGCAAACGTTTGAGCACAAGTGTATATATATGTGTGATTATTTAGAGGATAGGTGGGAAGTGAATCATTGGGTGAGGTGCCTTGGCCAGAGGTAAGCTTTAAATCGATAAAACACAGGAGTAGCTTTTATGAAATATTGCTTCCATTTTAGAGAAATGTGTGTTAGCCAATGGTTTGAAAATAAGAAAAATATCTATCTATACCTATGTAGAGTGAAACAGCGTTTGACTTGAGTTCAAGCTTCTGTCAGTCAGTTACGGTTAAATGCTTATATGAGAAGAATTGTTCATTTAGGCCTGTCAAAGAAATATGAAATTTGTCATATAAGTGTCGACAAGTAAAAGTGAACTACCTTTTGCTTGGTCTCTCTTTTCTGTTCAGGAATCTTAATCCCTGGAAAACAGCATGTACTTGAAAATGTAAATGTCATTACAGAAAGATATTTTTGATTGATTCTGGTAATTAAAAATTGTAGCTTACACTTTGTTGGGTTTAATTACCGCTGAGGGATTTAATAGAAGTCAAGGAAGGCTTCAAGTGATTCAGAAGATTCAGAGCATAACCTAAACTGTAATTACAAATCTCTCTGATCTGCTATTATCAAAAATAGAACCTAATAATTTACTGTTTACATTTCATTTTCACTTTTTTTTTTGTCATACACACAGTAAATATATTACTTGACATCAAAATTTATTCTTGATGACTTTATTTTTTTTCAAACGTTTGGATGAAAAATTATGACATTGGGACATACAGTAGTAAATAAATGAAAATACATGGTACATCATTGATAAATACTTGCCAAATGTCACTTTTAATTATTAGAAGTACCCATTGCCCTGCCTCTGTATGGTGTAACTATCACAAGTGATATTTAAAATGGTCACATTGACTATGTAAGCATGTAAGCATTTGAATGGACATAGACAGGCACCAATTTTACCAAGAAAAAAAAGAAGTTGGTGCAACCTTTAAAACTATTGCTGTAGAACGTGCTACAATTTAGGAGATGGATGTAAGAAGATCATGAAAGAAGATACCCCTTTCACTTTTTTTCTGTAAAAAAGGAATTTATCAGCATCTAACCACAGTTTTTTTTTTATATTTTTGATAAGGCAGAAAGCATATTTGCATCATACGTGTTGTTGATGGTTAGAAGTCTTTGTTTCATCACCCTATATACAGTAGAACAGAAACAATTGAGTACTGATGTGATACTTTTTTTGTTTCCACTAACAAATAATTTTGAGGACAAGCTTTCGGGGAATGTCCCCTTCTTCAAGATCCAGGCAGTACTACTACACAAAGTTTTAGCAGAATGTTAGAAGAGATGTTGAAAGGGGGAAAAAAAACAGAAAGAATCACACACAAACAAATGTACACAGAAATGGTTATAAGACTAGGATAAAACTAGAGATAAGATACAGCAAAAGCAAAGACTGGGGGGGGGGGCACTCACAGAGTGGGTCGTAAAACTGTTGGATAATGAGTGAGGAATCCCATGTCCAAATTAAGGCCGTCATCTCTTGTGTCAAATAGAATTATCATTCTTAGTTCAAACCTTTTCCTTTCCTGAATAGTTTTAAAATTTCCTTTAAGAACCAAAACATTGAGGTCTTCCATAGTGTGGTCTGGTTGTTCGAAATGGTGTCCCTCAGGTGTGCAAAAGTCATCTTCTTTATGTTCCTTGATGGAAGTTTCCTACTGATTAGTTTATTTCTGAGGTTGGGGGGTTGTCTGAAAGCCAGTATTGGGGGTTGCTGGAATATTTCTTTCAGAGTTCCATCCTCTGTTATGATGGGTTGTAAATCTTTGATTATTTTTCTTATTCCTTCTAGTGCTGGGTTGTATGTGGTTACTAGAGGTACACGGTTGTTTGTTTTCTTCTCTTTGTACTGAAATAGATTTTCTCTTCGGGTTCTCAAGGCTGTTTTTATGCTGATGTTGATAGTTTTGTCCTTGTAACCTTTCTTATGGATGGAGTCTGCTAGTGTCCCGAGATGTGTATCTCTGTCTCTTGGGTCAGAACATATTCGGTGGTATCTAATGGCCTGCCTGTGTATGATGGCACGTTTCATGTGTTGGGGTTGGAAGCTGGAACTGTGGAGGTAGCTGCATCTGTCAGTGGGTTTCCTGTATATTGAGGTGTGAAGTTTATCATCCCTGAAGTATACTGTGGTGTCTAGGAAGTTGATGTGTGTTTTTGAGTATTCCATTTTTAGTTTGATTGATGGCTGAAAAGTGTTGATCAATGAGTAAAATTGTTTTCTTCACCTTCTGTCCATATGAGGAAGATATCATCAATATAGCAATAGTATCTGTATGATTTTTGTTCCATGCTGTTCAGGAATTTTTCCTCCAGGTCAGCCATAAATAAATTGGCATATTGGGGTGCCATTTTACTTCCAATCGCAGTACCCATACATTGAAGATAGATGTCTTTATTGAAGGTAAAGTAGTTGTGCGTGAGTATGAATTCAACGAGCTGTGTAACATCCTCAGCAGTGTATTGATGGTTTGGTGAGGATGATAAGGATCTGTGACATGCAGCTAATCCATCCTTGTGAGGGATATTACTATACAGGGATATTACATCCATAGTGACTAGAAGAGTATTAGATGGTAATTGCTGTATGTTGTTGATCTTGTTCAGAAAGTCAGTGGTGTCTTGCAGGAAACTAGCAGTATTCATGACTAACGGTTTTAAATTTTTTTCTACAAAGCATGAGATTTGTTCGGTGAGTGTGTTCATACCTGTTATGATGGGTCTTCCTGGATTTCCTGGCTTGTGGATTTTGGGCAGCATGTTGAAGTCCCCGATTTCTGGATGATCTGGAATCACATTTATAAGTTCTGAATGTAGGTGGGCTGGAAGTGTTTTAATGAGACCTTTTAATTGCTTTGTAAGCAATTACCTGTAGAGCCTGTAGAACAAAATGTATTAGTTGTCTCCTAATATCACCCAAACCGTCCTCTCCACTCCTTCCACAACCTCCTGCTCTCTAGCTCCCTTGCCTGCTCCCCCCATTCTCATCTCCATGACTTCTCCGGAGCCTGCCCCATCCTCTGGAACTCTCTACCCCAATCTATCAGACTATCGCCTACTCTGCCCACTTTTAGGAGATCTCTGAAAACCTATCTCTTCAGGGAAGCCTATCCTGCCTTCAGCTGATAACCAAATCTTCTATTTCTCCTATCAGTTCATCCCCCACAGTTATTACCTTTTGTACCACCAGCCCCTCCCTCTTAGATTGTAAACTCCAAGGAGTAGGGCCCTCCTAACCCTCTTGTATTAAACTGTATTGTTGCTGTATTGTCTCCCATTATATTGTAAAGCGCTGAGCAAACTGTTGGCGCTATATACCATAAATCCTGTATAATAATATTAGTTAGTTATAACAATGCCTTTGATTTGTTTGGTGCCATTTCTTCCTAATTCCTAATAATATTTGCATAAATCACAATATAGTCAGTCATTTGTTTTTGTAGAAAATAGCATCTAAAAACACTGCAGTTTCAACTGATATGTCCTTTTATTATAACGTCACTTTTTTTGACTTAGTGTTGATATTTTAAAATCTGAGACTATCTTTACATACAGTATATATACTCCTCTTTTCAAAAATATTCTTTTTCATAAAATATACTCGCAGGAGATTGAGAGGTATCTACTTCCTCGAAGACAGTCTTTCTTCAAAGGTCTATATCCAAATATACAAAATGTTTTCTGAAGACAAACCATACTCCCCTCATGGGCACATAGCACCACAGGCTTTTGACATACAGTATTTTAGGGTTTTCTAAAGGCTCTGTCCTGCTTGCTTCCTGAGGTGTCAGGTAAGAATGACTATAAAGTATTTGCCCACACTCTGATTTTTCTGTGGATGCTGACTTGGTTACAGGAAACACATTAAATATATAGCAATTCACCTCTTTCCCTGAGGCAGATATTGTGAAAGGAAAACAAATTATGAAAAAACGGTGACATGATAATAAAAGGGCATATTAATTGAAAACAATGTTTTTAAAATATTATTCTGTTAAACATTGATGAATACATTATTTGTATTTTAATTGTTTGTTGCAAATGTATTGGTACGAAAAAGGACTTTTGTTTAGATACAAGATTATTATTTTTGTAGTTTGTTAAAGTATGTGTGAATCTTTACTTTGTAAAGCAACCTATTCAGTTTAAAAAAGAAATGAAAGGTAAAACATTTGTTTATAGATATCAAAATGATGAATACCTTGTTTCCTTTTTATTATAAGTGATCACAAAACCGCTGTTCTCAGGCTGCATAAGGGGCTGTTAGAGCTGGGGGTGGAAATACAGCTGTACATTGATCTTCCCAGTGATTGGTTTTGCAGGAGGGCATGCAACACACAAAACTTGGCTATTGGAGGACAGACAGGCTGTTCTCTCAGTATAGGCAGAAAACTGACCACTCTGACCATGCCTAGCTGAGGACTGGAAATATCTCCAGGTATTTGACACAAAGGAATAAATACAAAGAAAACAGGATACTTTTCAACATAAGCATATGGTACAACAGACACATATCAGGAATATCAAATGTTGGGTTATAATATCCTTTAATGTATTTATGTTCATCTGTTAATTTTTGTATTCCTTTCAACTGGTTTATTAAGTTTGCAACTTCTTTTTATCGAGTGTTGTATGTTTTATGCTTTTTATTTAATCTTTAGCTGGTTTAAATAGAAGTATGCCAGGTTAATTAAACATCCCTTGTTAAATATCCTATGGGCTATCTAAATTTCTCAGTGATTATTTTGGGGGGTTATCTGTTCCATGCGAATGCCTCTGAAACTTTATCACAGCACACAAGTGAGACACAGATAGCTACGAAGGTCACCTCCCCTAAACTGGAGAGAGCCTTCGTTAAAGAGGTCAAACAATGGGGCGAGGTTATGATTTATTATTATTTATTTATTATTTATAAATAATAATAATATTAATAATACATAATAATAATCACAGCACACAAGTGAGACACAGATAGCTATGAAGGCCACCTTCCCAAAACTGGAGACAGACTTCATTTATCCATACTCATACTCTTAGACTTTTCCACTGCCTTTGACACAGTCGACCACCCGCTCCTCCTCAGTAAACTCCACACCATTGGCCTCCATGACTCTGCTCTCTCCTGGTTCTCCTCTTACCTTTCTCAGAGCACTTTTAGTGTCACATGCAACTCCTCCTCCTCTGATCCTCTCCCTCTTTCCGTTGGGGTACCCCAAGACTCTGTCTTTGGGCCCCTCCTTTTCTCACTACTCCTGCTCCCTTGGCAAATAGATAACCTTCCAATGGCTTCTAATACCACCTCTCTGTTGATGACACCCAGATCTATCTCTCCACCCCCCAGCTCACCCCCGCAATCTCCTGACGTATCACAAATCTACTAAGTGACATATCAGCATGGATGTCACACCACTACTTTAAGCTCAATCTTTCCAAAACTGAGTTTGTAATATTTCCTCCTCCCCGATCCCCCACTCATGACTTTACCATTAAGATCAACAGCACAACCATTGGTCCTTCCCCTCATGCCAGGGTGCTAGATGTAATCCTAGACTCTGACCTCTCTTTTGGGCCCCACATCCACTCACTGGCTAAATCCTTCCGTCTCAATCTCCGGAACATTTCCAAAATCAGCCTCTTTCTGACCATTGACAAAACAAAACAACTTATCCACGCCTTGGTTTTATCCCGCCTTGATTACTGCATCTCCCTCCTCACTGGTCTACCGTTATACAGATTATACCCCCTTCAGTCTGTTATGAATGCTGCTGCTAGACTCATACACCTTACCAACTGATCAGTGACTGCTGCCCCTCTCTGCCAATCCCTTCATTGGCTTCCACTAACCCAACGTATAAAATTCAAAATACTAACCACGGCATACAAAGCCATCCACAACACTGCCCTTAGCTATATCACCAACCTCATCCGCAGATATTGTCCAAATCTCCTGCTCTGCTCCTCCCAAGACATCTTGCTCTGTAGCTCCCTCATCACCTCCTCCCACAATTGCCTCCAGGACTTCTCCAGAGCCTCTCCCATCCTCTGGAACTCCCTACCACAGTATGTCCAGTCAGCTCCCACCCTGTCAGCCTTTAGGTGATCTTTGAAAACTCACTTATTCAGGTAAACCTACCCCACCTCCACCTAAGAACTGTACTTGAGCTACCTCCATCAGAACATCGCCTACAGCTATCACCTCTTGTACCACCTCCCCCTTCCTGTAGATTGTAAGCTCCACGAGCAGGGCCCTCCTATTCCTTCTGTACTGAAATGTATGGTAATTGTATGGTCTCCCTTATATTGTAAAGTGCTGTGTAAACTGTTGGCGCTATATAAATCCTGTATTATAATAATAGTAATTAAAGAGGTCAAACAATGGGGTGAGGTGATGGTTTATTATTATTATTTATTTATTTATTATTTATTTATATAATAATAATAAATCATAATAATACTCACAGCATACAAGTGAGACACAGATAGATATGAAGGTCACCTTCCCTAAACTGGAGAAAGCTTTCATTAAAGAGGTCAAACAATGGGGTGAGGTGATGGTTTGGGAAGATGCCAGTAAGAGCCCATGTTGACAGGCTTTGGATTTGTGTTGATGGCATCAGTTTGAAGTGCATCTTAGTCCATTCTGATCTCATTGATAAATGCAATTGACCTCCTTCTGACCTGCACTCATTTGAAGGTGCCATTAGTTGTTATTGACACCCCAAACGTATCTAGCAAGTGTACACATGTTGCAACCACCAAAACGCATGGTGCAGCAGTACATTGCTGTTTAGGGCAGCACAATTTTAGACACCACGCCTGCCAAACTTTTTGCACATTCCTGCATATTTGGCAGTGCCTGGTAATGATTAGACTGTCAAAATAACACTGTGTGGGAGCATGTGGTAAAGTGCAAGAACACACAAGTTGTGGTGTGAACTGACCCTTTTTTCTATGTTATGTGCTCCAAATTCAGTTTTGTATTAAAGCAATATTTATTGCTAAAGAAACAAAGCTAGAATACAAAATACGCCATATTTGGAAGAGATCGAATAATAATCTGATCATTACTACATAGCCATAGCTTTCGAGAGCTGATTAGAAGAGGTTGTGAGAAATTATCCGATGGGACAAGAAATACTATACTAGAAATTGTGTTACCTGTGTCTAATCATTGGAGAGATCTCCACTCTCTTCAGATCTCCTCATCCAGATGTGGGGGGGGGGGGGGCGCAACAGAACAAACACCATTCTGTTATCTGCTACATTCATGGGAGGAGAATGAATGGCAATGAAAGGCGCAAACTCAGACACTTCATTTTCTTTGTAATTTATAGTCAGCCTCAGCCAAGCAGCAATACATTCACAATACTGCTTCTTTTAACCATACTTCTGTCATTTGAATATTACGGAGTCTCACGACTGAAAATGAGCATTCATAAAAGCTTAAAAAGCATAAAATCTGCTTGTCTACCAAATCATAGTTTGACTGGTCTTTTAATTAGTTAGATAGAATGTTAGCATTTATTTTCAGAAATGTAAACTGCATTCATAACTCGAATGAAGGATACAGAGATGCCAAATTTTTTCTAAAAAATTGGCTTTGACCCTGTACACTGATTGACTCTACAGCTCTTACTGGACTTGACTCTGTGTAGCTAGTTACAGGCTACTACTGGCATGTGGTGCAATAGCTGTAGCCAGAGAAATATAACTCAGTGGACATTACCTACAGAGTTGATATAGCACAGTAACAAGAATTAGAAACACAATGGTTATGCTCCATACAGGTGTACTCTGCATCCCTAGCTAACTGCTGCTTCTATATCACACATCTTGGTTTAATTGCTACCATGCTACATTCATCCAGGAGATAAAAGCCACATGGCATCTGATTTACTAAAATGCATCCACCAGTAAATCACCCCAATTTCCCCAAGTGAGTACTGTTGTAAGCAACAATGCCAAAACATCATCATGGTCCTGTACAAGGCCATAGTAATATGTGTTTAGTTCGCAAGCGGATTTTTACAGTAAAGAAACCCATCCAAACTGTCCAAGATGATAGACAAATTGAGCATCTCCAGGAGACTCTGTGAACATCTTGGAAATGTTACCTTTTTGTTCTAGGCTTGCAAATACAGGGAAGTTTTTACTGTTACAAGTTCCCATGTGACCCCTGCCCATTAGTGAAATTCTAATGAGGCTATACTTAATTGTCCATGTGAGAAACAAAACAGCTACCAATCAACCACTATGTTGTGCAATACATCAGTAAAGAAGTGAAAATGCATTTCGTTGGACCAGCTAGCACTACTGTGTATGCTGAGGTATAAGTGCCATCTAACCGCAACAAATAACTAACATGTAGGTAATTTTCCTCTCTCTGTTCTTCTTAAGAAGCTTGAAATGTTGGTAAAGAAACAGAATCTAATATATAGGTGAGCGCTGGCGATATCTGAGGAGCAGCTAGCACACAAGGTGAAGGTAACTATCCCCTACAATAGGCGTACCCCTGAAGACATGCATGCACACGAAACGCGTTGGGTGGAGCCTCCGTTTGCTGATGTCACACTGCCGCTGCCAATAGTCGGAGTGGTGGCCATCTTGGTACACTTGTTATGCTTTTTAGTTTCTGTCTCCACTTGGATACTTTTTAATGGTCTAATAAATACTACACTATATGCAACCTTATTGGCTTCTGTGGTGAGCTATTACTTCTAGGACAAGGGCTGACTTCCCATCCAAGTGCCCAGGATGAATTTGGTCCAGTTTATCCCTTTGGTCGCCTTCCATTCTCAGATGTTTAATACTTGATTGCCTGTTACCAGTTTTCATCTGGTGAGTGTACATCCAAGAGGGGTGGTGGATTCTTCTGTGTGATCATCAGCACATTTGCACTCTGCACCTTAATTATACTGAGACTTATGGTTTCATGGACAATTGCTTCCATTTATGGATACTCAACTATATAAATAGCACGTTTAACTACGTACATTAATGTAGAGTTCTATCCTATTTATATATCTTAGATTTTATATGTTTACTGTAACATCATTTACTACTGCACTTTACTTCACGGATCACCACAGACATTATTGTATTTAGATTCTGCCTGTGATACACTTTATTGTTTGGCATTTGCTTTTTGAGCTGTTTAGCTGATATTTTCATGCTTTTACTTGATGCATTTTACTGTTTCACTCAGCTCATTACATTCATGGTGCACTTTACCATATTGTTTGATTTTTAGATTTCGCATTTACTAATGTTTTTTGCACTTTTATGTGTTGCACTTTACCATTCCGCAATATATATATATATATATATTTTTTTTTTTTTTTTTTTTTTTAAGCGCAGCACTTTCTTACATATAATAATGTTGGTAAAGTAGACTGTTGTAATTATTTCAACAAAGTGATGCCCCTGGATTAACCAATACATATTTTGTACAAAGTAAGAAGTTGCCTATGTAGGGGGCTGTCTCCCAATGAAGGAGGAATAATTGTTACATTGTTTGATTTTATTATGTAATGTTCTGATAATAAAGGCTTTGGTTCCGGGTTTTAAACAAGATGTATGAAAAATAACGGTAATATTTTATCTTTTGCAGTCTTGAGTAAATGTACTCACCCTAAAAGCGCTAATTAGCTAATCAGGCACTTGTATGTGCTTTTTAAGTCCTTTGGTGGCACTATAAGGCCCCTTTCACATGAGGTGTATTCCATTCCGATCAGAAGGGGACCAGTGAGCGGAGTGGGCAGATGACATATCTGTGTCTGCAGAGAGGACACGAACAGAGCTGCTCTGCTCTATAGGTATCCAGAAGTAAACAGACTCCACTGTCTGTTTACACCCGACTACCCTCTGATTCACCTAAATGGAAGAGGAGGATCCCCTTGTGTTTTTTTTAGTAGACCCAGATTGGACCCAGAGATAGGCGAGTGTAAACAGACACAAATCCATTTACATCTGCTTGTCCGTAGGAATGCATGAACCTTCCAATCTGGTCTGCCTGAAAAACTGACAGGTGAACCTGCTGGAATCGCCCGTGTGAAAGGAGCCTTAGATTGCTATATGTGTTTCACCTAATCTTTCTAAGATTTTTAGAAAACAGAGTAGTAGGTATAACTGTGGCATAAACAGTACTCGTATATTTTTAAAGAACAACTAGAGATGATATCAATTAATTCTATTACCATACCTGCCTGTCAGTGTCACTGTGTGGCAGTACTTAGCTTTTTCAAATATTTTCCCACCTAGCTCCTATCCCACAGATTTAGGCTTGGGTTAAATTGCATGCAGCACATTAACTTTGTGTTCTGCTAGAAAGCACTTTAATGAAATTAGGTATGTGCTCCTAGATACTCTTTAATTACATTTGGTATCATTCTGACATGCATTGCTTGATAAAATTACAATTTTAGTCTTATTCCAACTCTGAAATTTCCAAAATAAATCCAAAACATTGCATCAGTGTTCTCGAAAATATCTGATGTACAGCTTTAATATTAATTCATGTAACATGCATATTATAATTAATAATCACCTTTAGAATGTTTTCTAAATGCAGCTAAGATGAAGCGTGATTAGGAAGCTTCACAAAGCATGCGTCAGTCTAGGAAATGTTCTGTTTGTTTTAGATGCCAGCATGATTCAATTCCACTTCTGTTCTTTTTGCAAAGTCATGAGGAGATGAAGGAAAACCTGGCAGGACTATGTGGTTTAAACATATGGACCTACACATTTAAAAGGGAAAGATTGCATGTAGAAAAAGTAGTCATCAACTGCAAGTTAGCTGTGATCTAAATCACAATTTTAATTTCCTAAAATCTGTCCCTATGTGCAGAATGTAGAAAACAAGTAATTTGTTATGTTACACTCGCTGCTGTATTTAGTACATTCTATTGGTGGAATATAGTTGGGTGATGTATTGATCTGTTGCTCACTTCTGCATAGAAACCAATACGCTTCTAACCTCAGCTTGTTCGATTAAAGTGTTACTAAATCCACAACTGTAAAATCAGTCTATATATGCAGTAAAGAATGCTTGTTATACTCACTGTAGAACCTAAGGGGTTAAACCTCTGAATTGTGTAAAAAGACCATTTGATCCTGTCTTCTCTGCTCCTCCACTTGTTCAAATTTCCACATCTTATCTCCTCATAAGATGGACTGAACTGTAGCCATTCTGCACATGCTTGGTTTAGTGTGTATTGCTAGAGGTTTTGTTTTCTTGGGAGAGTGCATGTGATCAGCACAGGGCCAATCAGCACTGTCCAGACTGAGGTCTGAGGTTTTGCATCCTCCTAGAGCAGAAAGGAAACTCCTTCTACAAGCTATAACCAGTACTCTGCTGGACACTGATAGAAGTCACAAGACTGCTATAACTGCTGACAAGAAAAGGCATTTAGCAGTTTATATTTACTAAAATAATTGCACTTCCATGTTCTGTGCACTATGGAAGACCAGATATAGTGAATGCAGGGTCCTGGGTTTAGTAACACTTTAAGCTTTTGCAATAAAACCTGGAAGATGATTGGTTTCTATGCAGAAGTGAGTCTGATTTTGCACTCTTCAGCTTTAGTAAATAAACCCCTATGTATTTGTAGGCAGTTGTACTGTTTGTATTTGTTTGAATATTAATTCTATTTGTCTTTTTTTTATTGGATAAGAAGACATTTGTTTTGCAGCACATATATAGACACAATTGAAAATGTATTAAAAACTTTGATTTTACTAAATTCCTCGAACAAGCAACTTTACTTTAAAATTAAAACCTTGGATTTTAAATGTTCTCATATTTTTGATATGTTTATAAAAAGCTAGCCTATTAAAATGTGCAAGCCTCCACTTTTGAGAGCATAATACACCAACCTTTTTTGCCACATTTAAGTAGATTGGGGTAGCTAGATAGCATGCAGGAAAAGCAGCAAATTTCATATGAAAGCAAATGTTTAGTAAAGGGTGGCATATTTTAGGAAAAATTGCTGAACACATCTGCCAAACTGAAACAACTAGAGAAATAATGAGAGAACGACTGTAGTGCTCTTTTTACCCTGAAAATTGATTTTTAAAGTACATTTTAAAGTACATTCTTACTATTTCATAATAGAAAGCTTCCTTTTAGTTTCCTTTTTGTTTAATAAGAAAGCTTCCTTTTAGTTTATTTCCCTGAGTTAAAAGAAACTTTGTTTCCTTTTAGTTTGTTTCCCGAGATAAAAGAAACAAAGTATCCTTTAGCTCCGGGAAAAGTGACAGCTAATTCTGTGAGCTATAGTGAAAAAAAAAAAAAAGCAGCCAGCAATTGCATTTAAAAATTGGCATCAACATAAACTTCGTACTGAAAAAATAAATTTGTAAAAAATTCATAAACTGATGCATTGTTTTCAATGGATTTTTATTTGTAAACTGAAAATCACATTAACCGAGGCGTTCGTAAACTGAGGTACACCTGTACATTGATTTTTTTTTTACCAAAGAAATGTAGCAAAACACAGATTATTTATTTGCCACATTTTATAACAGAAACTAAGAAAACTTTTTTTTTTTTTTAGTTTGGCCTTCCAAGTGGTTCAATAGTCTTTCGCATTTGTTTCTTTCTATTATGTTTTGCATGGGGAGGCTGATTTACTAAAGGAGTTGAGAATCTTCACACAATAAACTGAACAACTATTCACTTCAATTATTATTATTCAAAAAGCACATTTATTTTCCTTGTTTCATCTGCACATGATTGGGTATTCAAAGTAAACAGGAATTTGCTTACATGTTATTGAATAATTGAAGTATACATTCACCCAATATATTGTGTGAATATTATCAACTCCTTTAGTAAATTAGCCCATATGAGCTTAACTGTGCATTACTCATGATAAATTGAGTTTCTCCATGATAATTTATGGTGAGAAGTATTTAAAAAGCCCTTTTAGAAAATCTTCCATGTAGCCCAGACCTTAAAAATAAATGTAACATCAGTCATCAGAATGACATTTCATTTGCTAAGCATATTTATTTATTTCAGGTACTTATATAGCCCTGTCAATTTACGCAGCGCTTTACACATATATTTTGAACATTCACATCAGTCCCTAACCCTCAAGGGGTGTACAATCTAAGGTCTTTAACTTACATTCATACATACACATATTAGGGCCAATTTAGACAGGATCCAATTAACCTACCAGCATGTCTTTGGAGTGTGGGAGGAAACCGGAGCACCTGGAGGAAACCCATGCAAGCACAGGGAGAACATGCAAACTCCATGCAGGAGTTGCCGTGGATGTGAATCGAAGTCATGACCCATCTACTGCAAGGCAAATGTGCTAACCACTAAGCCACTGTGCCGCCCATATATTTGTATTTTTATTACAGTGTATATACATTTTTGCAGATTTTTCATTCTGTGTTGCATCTCAGTGCTGCTGATCTTCTGTAGTTTTTTTCAATCATTTCCCATCTACACGAATGCATTCCAGAGATGACAACATGACGTTTCTCCAAGCAGTTTTCCTGATGTAGACAACCATGGATTTCACCTGCATAATGAGTAGGGAAACAGCCATTGTTGTAGTCTCCATCAGAACCTTGTGAGGCAGAGGGGTTTATTTACTAGAGGCAAATATGTGCAAGCATAGCTTTTTTTTTTCCTAGGGTACTCTTTGCAAAGTGAAATGCTACCACATTCACAAAGCTCTAGGGAAAATTCACTTGAAATGTGCAACTTCCTTTCAAATGAACAACCTATTTGCCTTTATTAACCGCTTTACCTCCACCCTATAGCAGAAATACTACTACAGGGCAGGGGTGCGCAAAATCACACATATATATACTGTACGTCATTTTGCATTTCCGGGTGCATTCGCCACCTAGGGCTGTCAATCACCGGGTCCCGGCCGAGTAATACTGATGGGGGGAGAGAACTGCATGAAAATAATATAGTTTTCTCCCCTGCCAGCTCCAGCACAGTCTTTATATGGCTCTGCATAGCAGCGCCATACAAAGCACTGTGCTTACAGTGTAAAGCACAGACACAACCCCATAGCAAAACACACGCAACACACGGTTAACCCTTTGATTGCCACAGATGTTAACCCCTTCCTGCACAGTGCCATTAGTACAGTGTCAGTGCTTTTTATTAGCACTGATCACTGTATAGGTGGCACTGGGGATGTCAGTGACACCAAGTCAGTTCCCCCCAAGTGTCAGAATGCCCTCTGCAGTCCCATAGTCTCGCCGTTTGTAAACGCTATAACTATCACATAAAGCAATTAATTTACACGTTTTGGGATTTTTTTTTTAGCAAAGACATATAGCAGAATACATTATGCCGAAATTAGATTTTTTTAAATTGTTATTGGGCATGTCTAATAGCAAAAATTCTAAAATATTTTTTATCAAAATTGTAGTTTTTTTTTTCTTATAGAGCAAAAAATAAAAACCTCACAGGCAATCAAATACCACCAAAAGAAAGCTATATTTGTGGGGGGATAAAGGACATAAATTTAATTTTGGTGCAGCATTGCATGATCGCGCAATTTTCAGTTAAAGTAATGCAGTGCTGTAACGCAAAAAATAGCCTGTTCGGGAAGGGGGTAAATCCTCTGGAGGGCAAGTGGTTAAATTTAAGCCCAGGGTGGCAATGCAGGAAACAGACCCTGAAATTCATAAGAATTGGTGCAGACAGATTTTGTGAAACTGTCTTGTGTGTGTTCGAAAAGTGGCATAGAGTGCGCCAAATTCATCTACCTGTCTTGAATTTGTACTTGAATTTGGCTTGTACTGTGCCACTTTAAGACTGTAAGTGAGACACTTTTGCAAAATCTAGAAAGAAATAAATCTCCTGCGCCGCTATATATAAGTGAATGATTTAAGCAGCCAGTATTAAAGGTGCCACAGCCACAGCACCAAAATCATCAACTAGAATATAAAACAAATAATACGGCGCTATATTAAAAGGCAAACGACTCAATGGTATATATCCCAAATGTGCAAATTGACTTAAACACAAATATATATAACTGACATCAATGTGGGGTGAAGCGGACAACTAGGAAAATGACATGCATAGAAGTGACATGAATAAAATGGTGAAATAGTGTCCTTGTGTATCACACAAACTCCATGCAGATGTGAATTGCAGTGTGCCAATCCTCTATAGCTGGGGTGCCCCCTCACCTTCCTGCCCAGGCCCCTAGGGACCAAAGAGCCTTGTGTAATAAATGGAATATTCCTCCAGATAGCAGATGGATCCCTCTTGCAGTAATGGTGCAAATCCCTCCTCTTGGCTATAACATAAGCGGTGGATGATGTCCGTGGTGTCTCTCCAGTATATGGCTCTCCAGTATGGTCACCAGTGAGGCAAAAGAGACTCGTATAGTGTAAAACCTTTTATTAATTTGCAAGAAAAACTAAAAATCTAATCACACAGAACTGTAAGCAAGCAAGCCTTTACACCACTCCAGGGGTGTACTGTGATTCGGAAACCGGAGCACCAAGATGGTGCCCGCGCCGGATATGACGTCAAGCCGTCGATCGTCAAAAGCTCCTCCCACTGGCGTATCTACGCGTTACGTCACTCTCGCACGTGACTTCGTCAGGATATACGCCTACTGCTGGTGGAGCTTAATTTATCTAGTCTATTGGTGTCACCCCAGACACCACCAAACTTCTAGTACACTCCCTCATCATCTCACGCCTTGACTACTGCAACTCCCTCCTCACTGGCCTACCCAAGTGCAGGCTCTCCCTGCTCCAGACCATCCTGAACTCAGCTGCCAGACTCATCCACCTCACCACCCCCTCCACCTCTGCCACCCCCCTGTGCCTCTCCCTCCACTGGCTCCCGATTGCCCAACGCATCAAATTTAAACTCCTAACCCTGACCTACAAAGCCGTTCACAACACTGCCCCTGACTACCTCACCAACCTGATCACCAAGTACCACCCTACCCGTACCCTTCGCTCCTCACAGGACCTCCTTCTATCCTGCTCCCTGGTCTCCTCCTCCCATGCACGACTGCAGGACTTCTCCAGGTCCTCCCCCATCCTCTGGAACTCACTGCCCCAATCCATCAGACTGTCGCCTTCCCTATTCACATTCAGGCGCTCCCTCAAAACCCATCTCTTCAGGGAAGCCTACCCCACCCTCACCTAACGGCCATCCTCCCTCATTCCTCCCACCACTTCATGCCCCTCAGCCACTTCCTACTGTACCTTTACCCCCTCCCTCCTAGATTGTAAGCTCGTAAGAGTAGGGCCCTCTTACCCCTCGTACGTTGTTTGTTGTTGTTGTACTGTGCCATGTATTGTCCCCCCTATTGTACAGCGCTGAGCAAACCCTTTGGCGCTATATAAACTCGTAGTAATAATAATAATAATAATATTGGCCAATCAGTATTCCTACGAGGCGGATCCCCGCCGCCATTATGGTGAAGTGCAATCCCGAGGACGGTTTTCTATGAATACTTGCGGCGATCTGTGCATACAGTGCCGAAATTAATACCAAAAGGGATATTTAAAATAGGTGATGATCAATAAACTACTAGGATTACATAAAAATGGTAAAATAAAAGTAAAAAAGAGTAAATAATCCTAGTAGGCGAGTGTCAATCACCATTAGGGTAAAGTGCAAACTCCAGTCACATAGATAGACACCCTAAGGCGGCACTCTACAAAAACAAACCGCAATATACTGCCAGAGACTTGGGGTATTACCAATAGTATATATGTGATCTATTATATTATAAAAAGTGATTTAAAATGAAGAAAACCACTGTTGTACAATGGTACACAGGAAGTCTATATAAAAAAAATATATAAATAAATAAATAAAGAATATATAAAAAATATATAAAAATGTAAAATATTAAGAGCCGAAAAATGCCACAAGGGCCCACTAATACAGTACACCAATGGAATAGTTACTTAATATGACAAGTAGGTATATAAACATACAAACAATGATAGAGCCTAGTATAGAATATTAAACAGTAGGATAATAAAGACCTGATTAGAAATTGCTAATGAAGCAATTCAGGTCGAATTCAACATTAAGGCCCCTTGGAACTTGAGACCTCAACAGAAAAATCCATTTGGATTCAATTTGACTAATAGATCTGACTTTATTACTCCCCCTCCAGTGCCTTTTGTACTTCTCTATGCCCCAGAATTTAAGTTTAGAAGGGTCGCTATTAGAGATGAGCGAATCGAACTAGGCGAACCGGAATTCGAGTCGAATTTCAGGAAATATTCGATTCGTGTCGAAACCGAAATTTTGCCTACTTCGGGTGCGCGAATCGAACATTTCCCGATCAGCCGGCAAAAGTGTCCCTGCAGTGAGCTCCGCTATTTCTGACAGTTCTCTGACAGAAGGAACACATGTTTAGCGGTTGAAACATTGTATCTATTAGTTTACATTTAGGATACAGATGTTTCAACCACTGTACATGTGAAGAAGTTGTGAGAGAACTGTCAGAAATAGAGGAACTCTGCACATACACTTTTTGCCGGCTTGGAATTATTCTTCTTTTCATCCTACTTCTTCTTCTTCTTCATCCTCAGAAGAAGAGGATGAGGATGAGGATGAAGAAGAAGAAGAAGAAGAAGAAGAAGAAGAAGAAGAAGAAGTAGGATGAAAAGAAGAATAATTCCAAGCCGCCAAAAAGTGTATGTGCAGAGTTCCTCTATTTCTGACAGTTCTCTCACAGCTTCTTCACATGTACAGCGGTTGAAACATCTGTATCCTAAATGGAAACTAATAGATACAATTTGTATCTATTAGTTTCCATTTAGGATACAGATATTTCAACCGCTGTACATGTGAAGAAGCTGTGAGAGAACTGTCAGAAATAGAGGAACTCTGCACATACACTTTTTGCCGGCTTGGAATTATTCTTCTTTTCATTCTTCTTCTTCTTCCTCATCCTCATCCTCATCCTCATCCTCTTCTTCTGAGGATGAGGATGAAGAAGAAGAAGAAGAAGAAGTAGGATGAAAAGAAGAA
The DNA here is from genome assembly GCF_062004578.1 of Staurois parvus. Lineage (NCBI taxonomy): Eukaryota > Metazoa > Chordata > Amphibia > Anura > Ranidae > Staurois > Staurois parvus. The sequence continues at coordinate 35,508,657 of NW_028318083.1, read as the reverse complement.
TAATTCCAAGCCGGCAAAAAGTGTATGTGCAGAGTTCCTCTATTCTGCAGATACACTTAGAGGAGCTCTGCAGATACACTTAGAGGAGCTCTGCACATACACTTTTTGCCGGCTTGGAATTAATCTTATTTTCATCCTACTTCTTCTTCTTCTTCTTCTTCTTCTTCATCCTCATCCTCAGAAGAAGAAGAGGATGAGGATGAGGATGAAGAAGAAGAAGAAGAAGTAGGATGAAAATAAGAATAATTCCAAACCGGAAAAAAGTGTATGTGCAGAGCTCCTCTAAGTGTATCTGCAGAGCTCCTCTAAGTGTATCTGCAGAATAGAGGAACTCTGCACATACACTTTTTGCCGGAAACCGCTGTATGGAGTGAATGTCCCAGAACTGTCAGAAATAGACTATTTATGACAGTTCTGGGACATTCACTGCATACAGCTGTTTTAACCGCTGTATGGAGGGAATGTCATGGAACTGTCAGAAATAGACTATTAATGACAGTTCTGGGACTGTCCTTCAATGCAGCGGTTGAAACATTGTATGTATTTGTTTCCATAAATGGATCCATTTATGGAAACAAATACATACAATGTTTCAACCGCTGCATGGAAGGACAGTCCCAGAACTGTCATTAATAGTCTATTTCTGACAGTTCCATGACATTCCCTCCATACAGCGGTTAAAACAGCTGTATGGAGTGAATGTCCCAGATCTATCAGAAATAGACTATTTATGACAGTTCTGGGACATTCACTGCATACAGCTGTTTTAACCGCTGTATGGAGGGAATGTCATGGAACTGTCAGAAATAGACTATTAATGACAGTTCTGGGACTGTCCTTCCATGCAGCGGTTGAAACATTGTATGTATTTGTTTCCATAAATGGATCCATTTATGGAAACAAATACATACAATGTTTCAACCGCTGCATGGAAGGACAGTCCCAGAACTGTCATTAATAGTCTATTTCTGACAGTTCCATGACATTCCCTCCATACAGCGGTTAAAACAGCTGTATGGAGTGAATGTCCCAGATCTATCAGAAATAGACTATTTATGACAGTTCTGGGACATTCACTGCATACAGCTGTTTTAACCGCTGTATGGAGGGAATGTCATGGAACTGTCAGAAATAGACTATTAATGACAGTTCTGGGACTGTCCTTCCATGCAGCGGTTGAAACATTGTATGTATTTGTTTCCATAAATGGATCCATTTATGGAAACAAATACATACAATGTTTCAACCGCTGTATGGAAGGACAGTCCCACAACTGTCATTAATAGTCTATTTCTGACAGTTCCATGACATTCCCTCCATACAGCGGTTAAAACAGCTGTATGGAGTGAATGTCCCAGATCTATCAGAAATAGACTATTTATGACAGTTCTGGGACATTCACTGCATACAGCTGTTTTAACCGCTGTATGGAGGGAATGTCATGGAACTGTCAGAAATAGACTATTAATGACAGTTCTGGGACTGTCCTTCAATGCAGCGGTTGAAACATTGTATGTATTTGTTTCCATAAATGGATCCATTTATGGAAACAAATACATACAATGTTTCAACCGCTGCATGGAAGGACAGTCCCAGAACTGTCATTAATAGTCTATTTCTGACAGTTCCATGACATTCCCTCCATACAGCGGTTAAAACAGCTGTATGCAGTGAATGTCCCAGATCTATCAGAAATAGACTATTTATGACAGTTCTGGGACATTCACTGCATACAGCTGTTTTAACCGCTGTATGGAGGGAATGTCATGGAACTGTCAGAAATAGACTATTAATGACAGTTCTGGGACTGTCCTTCAATGCAGCGGTTGAAACATTGTATGTATTTGTTTCCATAAATGGATCCATTTATGGAAACAAATACATACAATGTTTCAACCGCTGTATGGAAGGACAGTCCCACAACTGTCATTAATAGTCTATTTCTGACAGTTCCATGACATTCCCTCCATACAGCGGTTAAAACAGCTGTATGGAGTGAATGTCCCAGATCTATCAGAAATAGACTATTTATGACAGTTCTGGGACATTCACTGCATACAGCTGTTTTAACCGCTGTATGGAGGGAATGTCATGGAACTGTCAGAAATAGACTATTAATGACAGTTCTGGGACTGTCCTTCAATGCAGCGGTTGAAACATTGTATGTATTTGTTTCCATAAATGGATCCATTTATGGAAACAAATACATACAATGTTTCAACCGCTGCATGGAAGGACAGTCCCAGAACTGTCATTAATAGTCTATTTCTGACAGTTCCATGACATTCCCTCCATACAGCGGTTAAAACAGCTGTATGGAGTGAATGTCCCAGATCTATCAGAAATAGACTATTTATGACAGTTCTGGGACATTCACTGCATACAGCTGTTTTAACCGCTGTATGGAGGGAATGTCATGGAACTGTCAGAAATAGACTATTAATGACAGTTCTGGGACTGTCCTTCCATGCAGCGGTTGAAACATTGTATGTATTTGTTTCCATAAATGGATCCATTTATGGAAACAAATACATACAATGTTTCAACCGCTGCATGGAAGGACAGTCCCAGAACTGTCATTAATAGTCTATTTCTGACAGTTCTATGACATTCCCTCCATACAGCGGTTGAAACCGCTGTATGGAGTGAATGTCCCAGAACTGTCAGAAATAGACAGAAACTGTCACAGAACTGTCCTTCTTCTCATCCTTCTCCTTCTTCTCATCCTTCTTCTCATCCTTCTTCTCATCCTTCTCCTTCTTCTCATCCTTCTCCTTCTTCTCATCCTTCTCCTTCTGCTCATCCTTCTTCTCATCCTTCTCCTTCTTCTCATCCTTCTCCTTCTCCTTCTTCTCATCCTTCTCCTTCTCCTTCTTCTCATCCTTCTCCTTCTCATCCTTCTCCTTCTCCTTCTCATCCTTCTCCTTCTTCTCATCCTTCTTCTTCTTCTCATCCTTCTCCTTCTCCTTCTTCTCATCCTTCTCCTTCTCCTTCTCATCCTTCTCCTTCTTCTCATCCTTCTCCTTCTCCTCATCCTTTTTCTTCTCATCCTTCTCCTTCTCCTTCTTCTCATCCTTCTCCTTCTTCTCATCCTTCTCCTTCTTCTCATCCTTCTCCTTCTTCTCATCCTTCTCCTTCTTCTCCTTCTTCTCATCATTCTCCTTCTTCTCATCCTTCTCCTTCTTCTCATCCTTCTCATCCTTCTTCTCATCCTTCTTCTTCTCATCCTTCTCCTTCTTCTCATCCTTCTCCTTCTCCTTCTTCTCATCCTTCTCCTTCTTCTCATCCTTCTCCTTCTTCTCATCCTTCTCCTTCTCATCCTTCTCCTTCTCCTTCTTCTCTTCCTTCTCCTTCTTCTCATCCTTCTCCTTCTTCTCATCCTTCTTCTTCTCATCCTTCTCCTCCTTCTTCTCATCCTTCTTCTCATCCTTCTTCTTCTCATCCTTCTCCTTCTTCTCATCCTTCTCCTTCTCCTTCTTCTCATCCTTCTCCTTCTTCTCATCCTTCTCCTTCTTCTCATCCTTCTCCTTCTTCTCATCCTTCTCCTTCTTCTCATCCTTCTCCTTCTCCTTCTTCTCTTCCTTCTCCTTCTTATCATCCTTCTCCTTCTTCTCATCATTCTCCTTCTTCTCATCCTTCTCCTTCTTCTCATCCTTCTTCTTCTCATCCTTTTCCTTCTTCTCATCCTTCTTCTTCTCATCCTTCTTCTTCTCATCCTTCTCCTTCTCATCCTTCTCTTTCTTCTCATCCTTCTCCTTCTCCTTCTTCTCATCCTTCTCCTTCTTCTCATCCTTCTCCTTCTCCTTCTTCTCATCCTTCTCCTTATTCTCAGCCTTCTTCTTCTCATCCTTCTCCTTCTCATCCTTCTCCTTCTCATCCTTCTCCTTCTTCTCATCCTTCTCCTTCTTCTCATCCTTCTCCTTCTCCTTCTTCTCATCCTTCTCCTTCTCCTTCTTCTCATCCTTCTCCTTCTCCTTCTTCTCATCCTTCTCCTTCTTCTCATCCTTCTCCTTCTTCTCATCCTTCTCCTTCTCCTTCTTCTCATCCTTCTCCTTCTCCTCATCCTTTTTCTTCTCATCCTTCTCCTTCTCCTTCTTCTCATCCTTCTCCTTCTTCTCATCCTTCTCCTTCTTCTCATCCTTCTCCTTCTTCTCATCCTTCTCCTTCTCCTTCTTCTCTTCCTTCTCCTTCTTATCATCCTTCTCCTTCTTCTCATCATTCTCCTTCTTCTCATCCTTCTTCTTCTTCTCATCCTTCTTCTTCTCATCCTTTTCCTTCTTCTCATCCTTCTTCTTCTCATCCTTCTTCTTCTCATCCTTCTCCTTCTCATCCTTCTCTTTCTTCTCATCCTTCTCCTTCTCCTTCTTCTCATCCTTCTCCTTCTTCTCATCCTTCTCCTTCTTCTCATCCTTCTCCTTATTCTCAGCCTTCTTCTTCTCATCCTTCTCATCCTTCTCCTTCTCATCCTTCTCCTTCTTCTCATCCTTCTCCTTCTTCTCATCCTTCTCCTTCTCCTTCTTCTCATCCTTCTCCTTCTCCTTCTTCTCATCCTTCTCCTTCTCCTTCTTCTCATCCTTCTCCTTCTTCTCATCCTTCTCCTTCTTCTCATCCTTCTCCTTCTCCTTCTTCTCATCCTTCTCCTTCTCCTCATCCTTTTTCTTCTCATCCTTCTCCTTCTCCTTCTTCTCATCCTTCTCCTTCTTCTCATCCTTCTCCTTCTTCTCATCCTTCTCCTTCTTCTCATCCTTCTCCTTCTTCTCCTTCTTCTCATCATTCTCCTTCTTCTCATCCTTCTCCTTCTTCTCATCCTTCTCATCCTTCTTCTCATCCTTCTTCTTCTCATCCTTCTCCTTCTTCTCATCCTTCTCCTTCTCCTTCTTCTCATCCTTCTCCTTCTTCTCATCCTTCTCCTTCTCATCCTTCTCCTTCTCCTTCTTCTCTTCCTTCTCCTTCTTCTCATCCTTCTCCTTCTTCTCATCCTTCTTCTTCTCATCCTTCTCCTCCTTCTTCTCATCCTTCTTCTCATCCTTCTTCTTCTCATCCTTCTCCTTCTTCTCATCCTTCTCCTTCTCCTTCTTCTCATCCTTCTCCTTCTTCTCATCCTTCTCCTTCTTCTCATCCTTCTCCTTCTTCTCATCCTTCTCCTTCTCCTTCTTCTCTTCCTTGTCCTTCTTATCATCCTTCTCCTTCTTCTCATCATTCTCCTTCTTCTCATCCTTCTCCTTCTTCTCATCCTTCTTCTTCTCATCCTTTTCCTTCTTCTCATCCTTCTTCTTCTCATCCTTCTTCTTCTCATCCTTCTCCTTCTCATCCTTCTCTTTCTTCTCATCCTTCTCCTTCTCCTTCTTCTCATCCTTCTCCTTCTTCTCATCCTTCTCCTTCTCCTTCTTCTCATCCTTCTCCTTATTCTCAGCCTTCTTCTTCTCATCCTTCTCCTTCTCATCCTTCTCCTTCTCATCCTTCTCCTTCTTCTCATCCTTCTCCTTCTTCTCATCCTTCTCCTTCTCCTTCTTCTCATCCTTCTCCTTCTCCTTCTTCTCATCCTTCTCCTTCTCCTTCTTCTCATCCTTCTCCTTCTTCTCATCCTTCTCCTTCTTCTCACCCTTCTCCTTCTCCTTCTTCTCATCCTTCTCCTTCTCCTTCTTCTCATCCTTCTCCTTCTCCTTCTCCTTCCTCATCTCCAAGGGCATTTAAATTAAAGGTACAGTGTTCTGCACTAATTTAAAGGCTCTCTGAAGCCTAGAAACCCTTTAAATAAGTCATCTTCGTAGCGGAGAAATTCGCATCGAATCGAATTTCACACTGGAATTCGCCGAATCAGCCGAATCGAATTTTTCATTTCTTCGCTCATCTCTAGTCGCTATGATGGTGGGTAGCAAAGTGTCTGGGAACACTGTGTTTGGAATGGCCCTTTTTAATATTTTGTACATGTTCCCTGATCCTCTTCCACATGGGCCTCTTTGTTCTTCCTATGTACTGCAACCCACACTCACACTGTAGGCAGTACACTACTCCCTCAGTATGACATGTTATAAAGTCCTTAATAGTGTATGTCGTTCCTGTGGTAGTTGCTTGGAACTGTTTCGTTCTCATGTTGGCCCCCTTTGTAGCCTTACACGCATAACATGTATTACACGGGTAGAAGCCCTTTAGATCAAAGAGGGTAGTACCACAATCCCCCGGGGAGGCCTATAGTGAACGGCATCGATTCCATCTTATCCAGATTGGGACAATATGTAGACATCTTTTTGCAACCTCTAGTTAAAGAGACACAAGCCTATCTCAGGGATACTAAGCATTTGATCCAATTACTTGATACTATCCAAAACACGAACAACTTAAGAATAGCCACTGCGGATGTCTCCTCTTTGTACACTATAATTGACCATGAAAATGCAATTGCGTCTACAAGTTGGGGCCTGAGTAAATATAGCAACCTGCTAGGGAAACAACAAAAGTACATCATGGATTGTCTAGATTTTTGCCTCAACCACAATTACTTCTGGCATGGACATCAATATTTTAAACAAATAAAAGGAGTTGCCATGGGCGCTCGCTTCGCCCCAAGTGTGGCCAACTTGTTTATGGCCCACTGGGAACAATATTCCATCTATCTCCAAACACCTAAGGAATTGGCGTTATATAAACGATATATTGATGACGTGATAATTTTCTGGCGGGGGGATGAGATCTCCCTACAGTCATTCTTACAATCACTTAATTCTAATGACAAAAACATTTCACTTTCATGGGAAACTAGTGAGGAGTCCATTCATTTCCTGGATCTGAATATTTCAATTAAAAGAAATAAATTGATTACTACAACTTACTTTAAGAATGTAGACCGTAATGGCTACATTGCTTTGGACAGTTGCCACTATCCTAAGTGGCTCCTGAATATTCCCAAGGGACAATTTATCCGTTTGAGGAGAAACTGTACTACTATAGAAGATTATAACAATCAGGTCGAAAAGTTAGGAGATAGATTTGAACAAAAAGGCTATAGCAAACACTTTATTTCTAGAAAGATTGAAGAAGTGGAGAAAATGGACAGAGCCCAATTACTTGTAGATAAGAATAGGGAGACACATCTAGATAACCATGTATCTATTATCTTGGATTACAACATACATTATAAGAAAATCGAGAAATTGTTTAGGAAATACTGGCCCATCCTCCAATCGGATCCTCATTTAGAAAAGGTCATACCTGCTATACCACAATTTATATACAGGAAGGCTCCTAATATCAGAACTAGTATAGTTAAAAATGTGATCGACCCCCCTCAGACCAATCGAAGTACTACCCTCTTTGATCTAAAGGGCTTCTACCCGTGTAATACATGTTATGCGTGTAAGGCTACAAAGGGGGCCAACATGAGAACGAAACAGTTCCAAGCAACTACCACAGGAACGACATACACTATTAAGGACTTTATAACATGTCATACTGAGGGAGTAGTGTACTGCCTACAGTGTGAGTGTGGGTTGCAGTACATAGGAAGAACAAAGAGGCCCATGTGGAAGAGGATCAGGGAACATGTACAAAATATTAAAAAGGGCCATTCCAAACACAGTGTTCCCAGACACTTTGCTACCCACCATCATAGCGACCCTTCTAAACTTAAATTCTGGGGCATAGAGAAGTACAAAAGGCACTGGAGGGGGAGTAATAAAGTCAGATCTATTAGTCAAATTGAATCCAAATGGATTTTTCTGTTGAGGTCTCAAGTTCCAAGGGGCCTTAATGTTGAATTCGACCTGAATTGCTTCATTAGCAATTTCTAATCAGGTCTTTATTATCCTACTGTTTAATATTCTATACTAGGCTCTATCATTGTTTGTATGTTTATATACCTACTTGTCATATTAAGTAACTATTCCATTGGTGTACTGTATTAGTGGGCCCTTGTGGCATTTTTCGGCTCTTAATATTTTACATTTTTATATATTTTTTATATATTCTTTATTTATTTATTTATATATTTTTTTTATATAGACTTCCTGTGTACCATTGTACAACAGTGGTTTTCTTCATTTTAAATCACTTTTTATAATATAATAGATCACATATATACTATTGGTAATACCCCAAGTCTCTGGCAGTATATTGCGGTTTGTTTTTGTAGAGTGCCGCCTTAGGGTGTCTATCTCTGTGACTGGAGTTTGCACTTTACCCTAATGGTGATTGACACTCACCTACTAGGATTATTTACTCTTTTTTACTTTTATTTTACCATTTTTATGTAATCCTAGTAGTTTATTGATCATCACCTATTTTAAATATCCCTTTTGGTATTAATTTCGGCACTGTATGCACAGATCGCCGCAAGTATTCATAGAAAACCATCCTCGGGATTGCACTTCACCATAATGGCGGCGGGGATCCGCCTAGTAGGAATACTGATTGGCAAATAGACTAGATAAATTAAGCTCCACCAGCAGTAGGCGTATATCCTGATGAAGTCACGTGCGAGAGTGCCGTAACGCGTAGATATACCAGTGGGAGGAGCTTTTGACGATCGACGGCTTGACGTCATATCCGGCGCGGGCGCCATCTTGGTGCTCCAGTTTCCGAATCACAGTACACCCCTGGAGTGGTGTAAAGGCTTGCTTGCTTACAGTTCTGTGTGAGTAGATTTTTAGTTTTTCTTGCAAATTAATAAAAGGTTTTGCAAAATCTGTCTGCTCCAGTGTTTCTCTTTGTATGCCAAAAGAGAGTTTCTTAATTAGCTCCACTTTCAAAAGATGTAAACTGTCGATATTTTATTTTGAATGTGGCACAGGCATTGCGCCACAATGTAAAAGTGGCGCATTTTGGAACTACCTGAGTTTTGGGCAGTAGTTGTTATCAGCACCAAAAGTGTTGTAGACTCGTCATGAAATTTGCGCAAAACATTGACAAGAGGAATTAACACCAAAAAGGTGGCGCAGCAGCTTTATTGAATCCCCCCCAGAGTGCTGTCATTCGATAGTTGAAGCACCTTAACAAGGGCCTTCAGAGCAGGATCACCAGGTATTATTATGTTAAAAACTGAATATTTATAGCTTTCATTTTTAATTGTTTTAAATAAAATAATACTCACCTGCTCTGTGCAATGGTTTTGCACAGAGGATCCCTGATCCTCTTCTTCTGGGGTCCCTTGCTGGTGTTTCTGGATCCTCCTCCTTGGTTGAGTAACTTTCTATGGGGGCACTTGTGCGGACTTGATCCCAAGCTGCCTTATCAGCATCTATAGACACAGACAGCGCAACTTGGTCCAACCCTCCACTCCCTTGTCACAAAATTGTATTGACAGCAGGAGGAGCCAGTGACTCCTGCTGGGATCAATCTGCCCCAAGAACAGGGAGAGAGCGGAGAAAGCCGCTGCTCTTGGGTACAGCTCAGAATCAAGATCAGGCTCAGGTAAGTATAAGGGGGGGCAAGGGGAGAAACTTGCAGCACAGAAGATTTTTCACCTTAATGCATAGAAAGGTTTTAGAAGCACTTTAAGAATATTGAAGATTGCTTTTGAAATTGCATTATCCTGTAAATGATTAAATTCGATTTTACTGATTTATTGTTTATATGCTGTAAATGTATTTATTTATACATTTATTTTGCTAATGTGGCATTGATTATCTTCATGTGTGAAGCAAGTGACATAAGCTGAACCTACATTTAGGGTAAGTAAATAAAAAGAATACAAATCATAGTCTGTTCATAGACAATGTTTCCTCTTTAATCATGTACATTTAAATAGAATATACCTCTAGTCACACATTAAGACTTCAATCAAAGATCACATCTTTTTTTTCTCCCCTTAATTCTATGTTAGGAGCTAATATCGTGGAACTTGCTGCAGTCAACCCTAATGTTCAAGTTGGCTGTTAGCCGGCATGCCAGCTGTTCTCTCCTTGTAATTATCACACCAGGACACAGCTTCTCAACATGTGAATATTATGGTTTATTTAGTTAATACATTTAATGATCTTTTACAACAAAGAATGAATCCATGGCTGTTTACATAACTGCAATGAAAAAATTCTTCCCGGCATGATTATTCAGAAAACGTTTTTATTTACTTAAGTCACATTCCCATACAACTGTCACTTTTCTTTCTACATTACATGGTAATTATTCTAAATTAACAGTGATCATGTTTGTTTTTCTTTTCTGGGTTAAATACATTTAAAGAGTGAGGGCGTTATTATGTGAATACAACGTCTACCCAACCTTGCGAAAACTTAACACAGATATTGTAATTATAAAATATATTTGTTGGGATGTTTTCTACTTAATGTTGGTATAATATTCTAGTAATGAACTGTATATCAAAATAAGGCATGTACTTACATTACACAATATCCAGCCATTCAATTGTAAGGCATATAGTATATATTGTATATTCATTTAAAGAGGAACGCTAATGCTTATTGCGATCATTGCTAATGCTGATTTCACTGTATATTCACAGTACATTATGAGCCTCTCACAGTGTGCATTAGAAGCCACAGCAAATCAGATAGAAACAAAGGAAGAAATGCAATGCCTTTAAGTGTAGACTGTGATGCAAGCTTAATAATTATTAAGTAGGCAACTCACAAGCATGCTTGAGAAAAGAGCCAGCTGGTCTATGCCAGATGCTGCGCATGCTTAGAAACGTGTCACACTTGGATGATGTCAGACACCGACACCATTGCTTGGAACTCAACAGCAGTCCATTACATTGGAGGAAGTGTCGGTTGTCTCATCCACCCCAACTGACCCCCACCGTCCCGCAGTGGCATACCCACTTGGAGATGAGGCAAACTGATCATCCACATCATTGATGAGTCTGTAGTTTATCACTTATATGTGAGTTGCCTATCTACTTTTTAATTATTAAACTTGCATCACAGTCTACACTTAGAGGTGCTGTGTTTCTTCCTTAGTTTCTTCTATATTAGAGTCTGCTTCACTCTACCACAGCCTGCCCTGGTATTTAGACTGTTCCATCTTCCCCATAACTAGATTCCTACAACTGGATTCATTAAGACTCTCCAAGGACTTTTGGTCTGCAGGTTCCATGCACCTATGACTTTCCAGCAAATCAGATAGAGTCTGCCACATTTTCTGGCTGGAGGATATCCAACATTATCTACCGCTTTCCTTCCTAGCCTTAAAGTGGTAGTAAACATTTGGGGAAGAAAAAATCCTCCTGAAAAGCATATCATTATGTGCTAGTATGCATCACATACTAACACATTATGAAAGACTAACATTAAAATGAAGCCCCCCAGTGGCACACTGTCACCGCTGACAGGGTTTCCATCTTCACCCTGTCTTCCTTCCAGGTTTGTGGGCTCCAGCCATCTGAATGGCCAAGCTGCGATGACGTCACTCCCAATTTATTTTTTCTTTTATGTTTACACTGCTTCTTTAAGTGTTTTTTGATCACTTTTATTGCTGACACAAAGAATGTGAACATCCTTGTCAGAGCAACAGGCTTTTTGCAGGTAATCTTTATGAAGTGATCCGGTAGAAGCATCGGCTGGTTGCTTGGGTCTCCTGGTGGGACCGGAGAGCCTGAGCAAGCCTCAGAAGGCAGCAGGGGGGGACGGGACATCCCCTCCCGCTGCTTGTAATTGCATTTGTGTATCTAGTTAGCCACTGAGATTGCTATTAAAATAGATTGGACTGCCAGCTCTAAAAAATGACACTGGGGTGATACCTGCAGCTATAGGCATCATCCCAGTACAACCACCCAAAGTCCAGCAATGTACGGGTACGTCGCTGGCCCAGAAGTGGTTAAAAACAGAGGTGGTAGTTGTGCAACATTTGCAAATATATTTGGAAGCTGTGCTGCCTCATCAAGGCTCCTCTGTAAATTTCTGTCTAAACTCTAGTCTATGAAAACCTTCATGTTGGATTACTGTATATATAGCAATGGATTAAAGGTAGGTATGCTGGGAGGCAGACCATTATTATTTAAACATTTTGTTTGGTTTGTTCTGTGTACAATTCTTAATTTATGTGCACCTTACTATAAAAGCTAGTTATAAATTGGGGAGGTTGCCATTTTTTGTTAACTTGCTGGAGTTGGTGTGGAGCCACATTGGAAATCTTCAGTTTCAGGTGTGTCCCTGTGCTGCTAAGGAGGAACCTTACCTACTCTAAATGTATCCATTGCTATGTACAACATGGAGGCTCTCAAAGACTAGGACCACACTATACAGAGGGACCATGACAAGGTAGTGCAGCTTCTACTTGTATTTGCAAATGTTACGTAACTAAAACCTCAGTTTTTTAACTCAAATTGTTAAACAATGTAAATTGTCTTTTGTTTTTATTTTTTTTGCTAGCTAGCTGATTGGTAAGTTCAAAGAGAAGTGTGGGATTTCAAATTAACAAACAATTGTACTCATTGGAGTGCCAGGCTGTGGAGGGGGAGGGAGCTGCTGGCTCAGGCTCTCGGCAGTATTCCAAGAGGCTGTGTCAGCTGCCGCTCAGGCATCTCGGTGGATCCATTCCTGACATTTGATTTCGGGATCCTTCCAGAGTCTGGACTGGCTGAGTGACATCTGCCGACAGCAGACTTTAGCCCGCTGTCAGCTGATGCTGGGCCACAGGAGTAGAGTACTAAGCACACTCCTGTGAACCATAGGAGAACAAGGACCAAAAGAGCTTTGGCCCTAGAAAATGTTGTTTTGCTTGTCTTGTGTAAAATCCCATCATGTGCACATATGCTTAAAGCCAGTTATAAATTGGGGCAGTTGGCATTTTATGTTTAGCTCTTTCCTCCATCCAGAGTCACATCTACCCACCAAGGCATTTTGATATTGAAAACTTTTAGAAAGAACCAGCCCACTGCTTATGACAGAGTTTAGGGCTCTTAAGAGGAGTACTGAGAGAGGATGCTAGGATGTTTTTGGGAAGTTATGTACAGCACCATGATGGCTCTCCCACTAGCTATGATTTGCCTGCATTGCATAGAGAAGCGCAGGGACCCAATGATGGTGTGACTGGGTCTATTTAAAGTACTGATTTAGTTCTCCTCTCAAAAGTCCTCATCCCCGATGCAAGCAACATGTCAGTCTGCAGGAGTGGGCATTCTTAGGCTGACTGTCCTAGGTAACAGTGTAATGTTGAGCATCTATGATTAAAACAACTAAAGTCCATGAAATGAAAGAGGTGGGTCAGGAACAGTAAAGCTGGGAAAGAAAGAAATAGATGATGCTGGATGTCCTCAAGCCAGAAAATCAGGCAGGCTATATGTGACTTCTGCAGTGAAATCTGAGTAACCTATTTCAGTTCAGCAGAGGAGCCAACACAACTGTTCAAGACTGATATTAAATCTGGAGTTCAACTTAACAAGTTTATTGTTAACGCTTTATCATTAAATTGATATCCCAATAAATCACAATTATTTCAGTTTACAATTTATAACTCTTAAAGAAGACCTCCGGTCTGAACAAGATATTTGTATAATTACTAACTGCTGTATTATATATATATATATATATATATATATATATATATATATATATATATATATACAGTATCTAACAGAAGTGAGTACACCCCTCACATTTCTGTAAATGTTTTATCATATCTTTTCATGTGACAACACTGAAGAAATGACACTTTGCTACAATGTAAAGTAGTGATTGTACAGCTTGTATAACAGTGTAAGTTTGCTGTCCCCTCAAAATAACTTAACACACAGCCATTAATCTCTAAACTGACAGCAACAAAAGTGAGTACACCCCTATCTGAAAATGTCCAAATTGGGCCCAATTAACATTTTCCTTCCCTGGTGTCATGTGACTTGTTAGTGTTACAAGGTCTCAGGTGTGAATGGGGAGCAGGTGTGTTAAATTTGGTGTTATCACTCTCTCATACTGGTTACTGGAAGTTCAACATGGCACCTCATGGCAAAGAACTCTCTGAAGATCTGAAAAAAGGAATTGTTGCTGTACATAAAGATGGCCTAGGCTATAAGAATATTGCCAAGACCCTGAAACTGAGGTGCAGCACGTTGGCCAAGACCATATAGCGCTTTAACAGGATAGGTTCCACTCAGAACAGGCCTCACCATGGTTGACCAGAGAAGATGAGTGCACGTGCTCAGCATCATATATAGAGGTTGTCTTTGGGAAATAGACATATGAGTGCTGCCAGCATTGCTGCAGAGGTTGAAGGGGTGGGGGGTCAGCCTGTCAGTGCTCAGACCATATGCCGCACACTGAATCAAATTGGTCTGCATGGCTGTCATCACAGAAGGAAGCCTCTTCTAAAGATGATGCACAAGAAAGCCTGCAAACAGTTTGCTGAAGATGAGCAGACTAAGGACATGGATACTTACCATGTCCTGTGGTCAGATGAGACTAAGATAAACTTATTTGGTTCAGATGGTGTCAAGAGTGTGGGGTGGCAACCAGGTGAGGAGTACAAAAACAAGTGTGTCTTGCCTACAGTCAAGCATGATGGTGGGAGTGTCATGGTCTGGGGCTGCATGAGTGCTGCTGGAACTTGGGAGCTAAAGTTCATTGAGGGAACCATGAGTGCCAATATGTACTGTGATCAGAGGCGGACTGACCATTTGGAAACTCGGGCACTGCCGAGGGCCCGGGGTCAGTAGTGGTCCCCATGAGATGCCCCTGGTACCTTTTTCATTGGCTTTTTTGAGTTTGGGTAAGAACACAGGGGCCCCATGATCCCCTATTGTCCGGGGGCCCCATGAGTTGTCAGTCCGCCCCTGATTGTGACATACTGAAGCAGAGCATGATCCCCTCCCTTTGGAGACTGGGCCGCAGGGCAACATTCCAACATGATAACGACCCCAAACACACTTCCAAGATGACCACTGCCTTGCTAAAGAAGCTGAGGGTAAAGGTGATGGTCTGGCCAAGCATGTCTCCAGACCTAACCCCTATTGAGCATCTGTGGGGTATCCTCAAATAGAAGGTGGAGGAGAACAAGGCCTCTAACTTCCACTAGCTTTGTGATGCCGTCATGGAGGAGTGGAAGAGGACTTCAGTGTTGTCACATGGAAAGATGTAGAAAAATATTTACAAAAATGTGAGGGGTATACTCACTTCTGTGAGATACTGTATTTATCTCACAAAAAGAAAGACTGGCATCATGTTATTTTTTTTTTTTTAGAATGTTCATATCATGTAGTCAGTTTAAATGCAATTATTCCTGGTTGTTGTCATTCTTTTCAATTTTTTGCACATGAAGATAAGACCAATTAAAAGCTAACGTGAAAAGTTTAGATGCTCAGAAGGCATTTGACAGGTTGGGGTGGCCCTATATGTTGGAACTACTGCGATGTGGGAATACAAGGGCCTTTTTTTAAAGCCATTACAGCACTGTATTCATGGCCTACCGCACAGGTTAAGCTTCCCTATGCCACATCTGACACTTTTCCCTTCCTAACGGAACTAGACAGGGATTCCCTCTGTCCCCACTCCTATTTGTGTTGTGTCTTGAACTATTAGCAGTAGGGAACAGAGCACACCCTGACATAGCAGGAGTGACTGTGAGGGGGAAGGATTATAAACTCTCACTTTTTGCAGATGATGTTCTATTGACAATTACTAAACCACACCTGTCCTTACCTGCTTTGCATAAACTTTTACAAGCTTTTAGTGATCTGTCTTATGCTTATTCTCATCTGTTTGAGGCAAACTATCCCCCACTGTTTCATGAAATCTACGGCCTCCTAAGTCAGTGGGATGCCTATAAGATATCTTTCTTGGGCAGGGTAAATGCGTTAAAGATGTCAATTTTACCAAAGTTACTTTACCTCTTTGAGACTCTCCCAGTGGCAATACCACAAGCTCAACTGCAAACTCTACTGCGAGCATTTCTTAGATTTATTTGGCATACCAGAAAGCCTTGAAAAGCGAGAACGGTTCTTTTGACATTTAAAAATAACGGAGGCCTAGGGGTACCAGATATTATCAAATACTATTTAGCCCCTCATTTGAGACAAACGCTATCATGGTTCACCCAAAAACCCCAGAACAGATGGACAGAGATTGAATTAGAGTATATTTATTCCACACATGTTCACTGTTACGCCCTTTTCATTGTGCATTACCCTTGTCCACTCCCCCCCCCCCCCCATGCTTGAATCTATGAAATTCACCCTCAAAATTTGGTCAGCCTTTGTGAAATCCAAGCAGTTATGGTCCATGTGCTCTCCATTGTTGAATGTTTTGTATAATCCGGAGCTCCCAGATAGTCTGTCTTACCCACAGATGAGCCCATGTGCAATTAAAGGGATACTTCAACTCCGTCATCTGATCAATCCGATTTCGCACATGATTTCATCATTTGAGGAGATTAGGGCATAATAACCCACGATACCTGTATGAGCCAGATATACTTATTTACAGCTCCATCATTTTTTCCATCTCTTGAATTCTCTAGCACTAGACCGCCCCACAGATTTCGAGAGGATAGCTGCTAACGGTCCCTCCTAACAACATCTTATTATCTCTTTATATAAACTACTCCTTAATAAAAGTTCTCTTGTTGATAACCCTCACCATTATATGAAGAGATAGGAAGACGAATTTCAATGCCCAATCTCTTTGAAATGTTGGCAGATGATTTGGGACTCTGTTAATAAGATCTCTCATTGTTTTGTGTATAAAGAAAATGTATATAAAATATTGATGCATTGGTACAAGACCCCTGTAGTGCTTCATGCGATTAACCCAAATCTGTCTGACAGGTGCTGGAGGTGCATGAAAGGAGTAGGCACCTTGGCACACATTTTTTGGTTTTGTCCACAGATTGCAGTTATTGGGCTACGGTTAAAATGGTCTTGGAGCAAGTACTCAATGTTACCTTCCCCTAGACCCGCTACACTATCTTTTGGGGCTACACTTTAGGGGTATCTCTAAGCGATCTAAGAGGTTGGGAATACATATTCTGACGGCTGCTAAACGGGTGATACCATGATTCTGGAAATCAGTTGATGTCCCCACACTAAATCATCTCTTAAGAGCTATCTCTGAAATCAGAGAAATTGAATATTTTACAGCTCTAGTGGGTGACTACTCGATTTTCGATCTATTTGGGAACCATGGGATTATTCTCCCTTTGGTAGACTTCCTTCCTTCCCCCCCCCCCCCCCCTTATATAGTTCAGACACCTCTTTACTTTCCAAGCCTCTGGCAACTAATGTAACCCAACATTGTGCAGGTTTATGTCATTTTGTATTCTTGCATTGTACAGTTTACCATGCTGTCTTATTATGTTCACATTTCTTTTGCTTATGTTCCTTTATATTGATTGTGGTTTTCTGTTATTGCAGCGTTCACACCTAAAGTGTTGTTGTAACTTTGTTCTGGAAAAAAGGGCCTTGGCCTTTAATAAAAATTTAAAAAAAGTTAACGTGAAAAAGAGGTGCATTGGCCCATTTTGATTTCTTTACTGTGTCTTCCAAGTGTTGCATGATGGCAGTCATAACCAGAGTAGATAAACACAGTACAAAGCTGTAGGTTTAAAAGAGATATTAGGACTTAGGATGAGTCTGACTCCACAACCTCACTCTGATATATGTGAGGTGATTGGGAAATTCCAGGGCCACATTCAGAGGTTAGCAAAATGTCCTATTTCTGTGATCTAATTTTATGCTCCCCTTAAAGTTGTTGCAAACCTCAGACATGAGGACAAACCTCAGACATCTGAACAAACCACATCCCTCTATATTGTTTTCTTGTGTCATTCAAAAGGACCTAGTGTGATTTCTCTTTGCTGTCTGTTTCTTCTGTTATCTGCATGAGTCTCTTCTGACAGGTTTTCCTGACACTGGGAGAATTCTGTACAGGACAGATGGACAAACTGGTACAACATATGTATGTGTGTCACCAGAGGCTAGTCATTTCACTGTGTTTATGTAAGGGTTTTCAACCACTTTAAATTATATACATGCAATATGGAAACTGGGACTAAAGCCATCCAAGCCAGAGCTTTACAAGGTTAAAAATGCACATCTTTGGCTTTTTGCATTAAACATTCTATATATTATAAAATCTGGATAAAGCATTGGCTATCTAAATAATATGAGCCCATTTAACTTGTAAGGATTACTCACAATTATCTCAAAATCAGCATTACATTTTTACAACATTTTTACGTTTTCTACTGAATTTTCTAAGATGCTTCACTCTCCTGTTACAGTTTATTTTGCAACATTTAACTGCAGAGCCCTGAAGAGCTAATGATTTTAGTTTTTATTATAGCAGCTGAATTCCAGCTGTTTTTATTACATACTTTATGCTAAAAATAATATCAGCATTTAGCACATTCATTTTCTTAATAACTTAATAACATCAACAGAGGAATTTCATGTACTGGGTGCTGCCAGCTGAGCATAATTCTCTACAGAAATAATAACAAATTTCAAATAGCAGTTGTGTAAAATGCAAATAATACAATTTTTAAACATAATTTTAATCAAAGACTACAAACACGCAGTACTATTTCAAAAGTGTCTAAGTAGGGTAATTATATGGTTTAATTTAAGGCATTTTATCTATGTTAATAAAATGTCTGTATAATGCAGAAATCAGTATAGCCCAGGAGACAGAGATAAACATCTCAGAACACTAGCAGACTCCTTCCATAAGAAAGGTTACAAGGACAAAACCATCAACACCAGCATAAACACAGCCTTGAAAGCCCAAAGAGAAAATCTACTGCAATACAAAGAGAAAAAAACAAACAACCGTGTACCTCTAGTAACCACATATAATCCAGCACTAAAAGAATAAGAAAAATAATCAAAGATTTACAACCCATCATAACAGAGGATGGAACTCTAAAATAAATATTTTAGCAACCTCCAATACTGGCTTTCAGACAACCCCCCAATCTCAGACATAAACTAATCAGTAGGAAACTTCCTCCTGATTATGAAGTCACAAATAATGAAAGCAAATCCTGCAACAACAAAAAAGCTGCAAAATGTGCAACCAAATGAATCCATCAAAAAGTGTCACACAAAACTGACCTTCAATATCACCAGATCATACAGCTGCACCTCTAGTAATGTTATGTACCTTATCCAGTGCAAAAAAATGTACGTTACATTGGTGAAACAGGACAGACGTTGCAAACAAAGATGAATTTACACAGACACACTATCAAGGAGCATAAAAAAAGATGAGTTCTGCACACCTGTGGGGCACCTTTTCTTACAATTGGACCACATTATGGAAGATCTCAATATCTTAGTTCTTAAAAGGGAATTTCAAATCTATTCAGGAAATGAAAACTTTTGAACTAAGAATGATAGTTGTAGTTGATACAAAAGATAATGCCTTAATTTAGACATGGGTTTTCTCACTCATTATCCAACAGTTTTAAGACCCCCTCTGTGACTGTCAGCAATCCACCCCCCCCCCCATCTATGCTTTTTCTCTTTCTTATCTCACTACTTATGCTAGTTTTATTACCATTACTGTGTACATTTATTTGTGTGTTGGGTTTTTTTCCCCCTCAGAGAATGTCTTTTTTTAATATTCTGCTAAAACTTTTTGAAGTAGTACTGCTTGGACCCTGAAGAAGGGGACATACCCCGAAAGCCTGTCCTGAAAATTGTATTTTAGTGCAAATAATAAAAAGTATCAGACAGTACTCAATTGTTCCTGTCGCAAGTACACTAATACACCTACAATCACCTCAGACTTTTATTGCCAGAGCTTAACTGAACAAGATGAAGTTAAAAGCTGATTGGTTACCATACGCAGCTGCACCACATTCTGAGTGCTCCAGTTTTAGTAAATCTACCCCATTGGATGCTGTTACATATGAGACAGATCCCCTAATATGAATGATAAGGTGAAGAACAATATTTACCAATATCACTGAAAGTGATAGAATCTGTAGCTGCTGTTCATGGCAACCAGTCAGCTTCTAGCTTTCATTTTCATAGCTTAAAGTGATTGTAAAATTATTAATAACAAACATGTCATACTTACCTGCTCTGTACAATGGTTTTGCACAGTTGGCCCCGATCCTTCTCTTCTGGGGTCTCCTGATGGTGCTCCTGACTCCTCCACCTTCCAAATGCCCACATGGCAAGCTGCTTTCTATGGGACACTCATGTAGGCTCGATCCTGAGGCAGGTTCTGTGTGTCCATTGACACACACACAGCATGACTCCATTTTGATTAGCAAGTGATCTGTCTGCTGATCCCCTGCCAATCAGAGCAGAGTGGGTATATAACAGGTCCATATTAACTAGAGCTCTGCTCTATGGATGGCCAGGTGTAAATGGATCCCATTCAGCGGAATGGATCAAATTGGAGGTAAGGGGGTGTAAATGGACATAAATATAAGGCAGTCAGACACCTGGTGGGACCCTTCATGTGAAAGAGGCCTCAAGGTAAGAAACCTTCTGCCTCTACAACTACTTTAACTTAACGAGCTGAGGCTAGAAGCAGATTATGTACAGCTGCTCCAGATTTTGTCTGCTCCAATTTCAGTAAATTCCCCCCTTTGTCTTTTACTGGAAACAACAATTAGGGAACAATCACACCAGACCGTGCCTATATGTATTTCTCAGAAGCAAACTTATATGTAAATATACTGTAATTGCTCATTGGGAAAACTCACCCCTAAATCTATTGTATGGGGCAAAAAATGGAAAGGGAGTCTATTTACAGTTGCAAGAAAAAGTATGTGAACCCCTTGGGATTACGTGGAGTTTTGCATGAATTGGGCATAAAATGTGCTCTGAACGTCATCAAAGTCACAACAATAGAAGAACACAGTCTGCTGAACATAACAATACACAAACATTAGATGTTGCCATGGTTTAATTGCACATAACATGTAAACATTCACAGTGCAGGGAGGAAAAAGTATGTAAACCTTTGGACTTAATAACTGGTTGACCCTCCTTTGGCAGCAATAACCTCAACCAAACGTTTCCTGTAGTTGCAGATCAGACCTGCACAACGATCTGGAGTAATTTTGGACCACTCCTCTTCACAAAACTGTTTCAGTGTAGCAATATTCTTGGAACGTCTGGTGTGAATCGCTCTCTTAAGGTCATGCCACAGCATTTCAATCGGGTTGAGGTCAGGACTCTGACTGGGCCACTCCAGAAGGCGTATTCTGTGCAGTTGCAGCCATTGTTTTGTTGAATTACTTGTATGCTTTGGGTCATTGTCCTGTTGCATCACCCATCCTCTGCGGAGCTTCAATTGGCAGATGGTCGTACATTTTCCTGCAAAATGTCTTGATAAACTCTGGAATTCATTTTCCCATCAATAACAACAATCCGTCCAGGCCCTGAGGCAGCAAAGCAGCCCCAAACCATGATGCTCCCTCCGCCATGTTTTACAGTGGGGATGAGGTTTTGATGTTGGTGTGCTGTGGCTTTTTTTCTCCACACATAGTGTTGTGTGTTCTTCCCAAACAACTCAATCTTGGTTTCATCTGTCCACAATATATTTTGCCAGTAGTGCTGTAGAACATCCAGGTGCTCTTTTGCAAACTTCAAACGTGCTGCAATATTCTTTTTGGACAGCAATGGCTTCCTCCGTGGTGTCCTCCCATGTACTCCATTCTTGTTTAATGTTTTCCTTATTGTAGATGTGTCAACAAAAATGTTAGCATGTGCCAGAGATTTCTGTAGGTCTTTAGCTGACACTCTGGGATTCTTCTTTACCTCATGCAGCATTCTGCGCTGTGCTCTTGCAGTCATTTTTACAGGACGACCACGCCTAGGGAGAGTAGCAACAGTGCTAAACTTTCTCCATTTGTAGACAGTCTGTCTTACCGTGGACACATGAACATCAAGGCTTTTGGAGATACTTTTGTAACCCTTTCCAGCTTCATGCAAGTCAACAATTCTTGATCGTAGGTCTTCTGAGAGCTCTTTTCTGCGAGGCATGGTTCACATCAGACAGTGCTTCTTGAAACCAGTAAACCCAAAACAGGTGCGTGCTTTTTAAGGGCAGGACAGCTGTCAGCAACATATCCAATATCATCACACTGATTGGAGTCAAGGTTGGCACACTCCTGGCTCCAATTAGCTCTGGGAGAAGTCATTAAGCTAGGGCCTCACATACTTTTTCCTCCCTGCACTGTGAATGTTTAGATGTTATGTGCAATTAAACCATGGCAACATCTAATGTTTGTGTAGTATTATGTTCAGCAGACTGTGTTCTTCTATTGTTGTGACTTAGATGACGTTCAGAGCACATTGTATGCCCAATTCATGCAAAACTCCACGTAATCCAGAGGGGTTCACATACTTTTTCTTGCAACTGTAGCAACTCTTCTATATAGAAAGAACCTGAAGAGAGTTCTTGGAAAATGCAACTCTTTCAGAAAAAACTCAGAATGACTTGATCACAATACTCAAGATTTCCGATGATAGCGAAAACATGTTGAGGAAAATTTCTGCTTTAATGATTCTAAAAATCCAGACAACGTGCAATAAAGGAAACATGCATATCTCTAATAAAAGGGCCACACCACACAAGTCTGCTTAACAGAATGCCATTCTCTATAGCATGTAGAGGTGCCTCGTGTACCTACCCGCAAGCAAAATAATATAAACAACATGATGTTGTATTGACATCCAATCTTAGGACGAAAAAGTATATTTCTGCACAAAGGGGAATAAATAGAGTTTGTAAATGAAATGGTATACCCCCAAAAAATAAAGGTTTTAAATATTTAAATCAGGATGTCATACAGTTAAGATGAAAAAAGAGAGATTGTTTTATTTTGGGTGAGGTAGGTTCTGAAACTGATCTTCTGCTTATTGATTTTCAGGATCCTGGTAGGAAGATTGCCCTGATCTCTTGACACAGCCATGATGGGCTACATGCAGTTTGTATATGCTTGGTGTAGCTTTCCTCCAAATGTTTATCTATTTCTTCTAAGTCAAATTCTTCTGCATTTTTACAAGTCCAATGATTGATAAATAAATAGTGTCTCCCTATGTCTTTTACTGTCCACATTCTCCATGTTTTTAACAAAGATCAATAATAAATTACAAACATCTAATTTGGATGCTCATAATTGTTTAAATGGCCATTGATTTGTATATAGTAAGAATTTAAATCTGTACTTGGGGGGACACCTGGTAAAAGAGAATCCCTCCCTACACACTGCAAGGTTTAAATGCTCATTTATTCCTAAACTACTAGTAAAGAACTTTTACTTACCTAATCCCTTACTCATGCAGGCTTTCTCCATGGGCCCCCACAGCCTGTTTTCCAAGGTGCTCTGGTGGTTGCAGGATGTCATCAAGTACAAGGCTGCTAGGGGAGCGAGGACTTAGGTAAGTATATTCCCTGTTACTGGTACTCTAGATATAAATGATCATGTAACCCTTGTGTGTTGCAGGGCAGCCCCGCTGCAAGGGAGAATTTTCACTTTCCCCTGAGTTCAGCATTAACAATGTCACTACTTCACCTCTTTGTACTTATATAGTATGTCAAAAGAATGAAGGGTTAAAGTACAAGCTGATGGCTGCAGGAGCAGCCATCAGCTTGTGCCCATTTTCCTCTGATGGATCCCGATTGTAAAGTGAAAGTGATCCGGGTGGTGTGGTCCCCTACATTAGCACCCCTCTGCATGATTCCTAGGCTCTCTCACTCTTACTGAGAGGCCAGAACCACATCCATCAGCTTCAGGATGCGGAGTGGGAGGAGCCCGAGGAACATCTATTTCCAGATCTCCTCTAAATGACTAAAAACCTGACACAACCATGGAATCAGCTAATCAAGCAGATCTGTGTTCAGTTAGTTGCTTTGGAGGGCAGGGGAGACATTGGGGTATAATAGGTCGCCATTGTCTCCAAAAGGAGTACCAGTCACCTTCTCAGTGCTTTGTTAACACTTATGATATCAATAAAGTTAGTTTAAAAATAAATAAGCTTTAAAAAATTATAACCCAAAAAAAATAAACACAACCTAGTTGCCCTGCACGTACCCACAAATGCAAACATACATGTGCATGTCAACTATAATTGTTTATTACATGTGATGTATTGACACAAATATGGCAATGAGATCAATAATCCTAGCACCATAGCCCATGGTTAACTCTAAAGCGATGAGCAGTAAAGGCTTTAAAAGAGTCCCCTCTAAAGATTTTTGGGTACCATTGTTTTTCACAATATCATGGGTACATGCAATTTTAAGACTTGGCATATTTGTTATCTGTTTACACAACCTCATCTTTTATATTTTACAAAAAAATGTGGGTATAATATTGTACTTGTGTGCAATAAATGCATTTTATTATATTTCTTTCTGAAAATATGCATTTGATAAACAGTTGCACAATATTTTTCAACATACAAAATTACAAATACTATCTTTTCATTCTACAAGGCTTCGGTTTTCAGAAAATATAGAAGGTTCTGGGGATTTTTAGTAATTTTATAACCAGCAGATTTTTACATGTGCATGAACATTTTATGTGAATTATATATTGTTGGCTATTTGTGATGAATGTAAGTTGTAATGGGTACTTTTGTATTTTCCAGGAAACTCAATTAGAACTGCTATATAAACAGTGATTGTTGTTTAGATACACTTAATACAAATTTTAAGCAGTTCCAAGGCGAAGGAAGGCAACTGTTATGTTTGTCATGGCTCTCTAGTGCACATAAATAAACATCACATTATTTAGTTATTCTGTTGTTGCCTTTCTCACTAAGCATATATTTGAAATAAAGACTATCTCGGGACTTTGCCTATTACAGTGTATACCAAATTAAAATCTTGTAAAACTCTTTTTCATGGAAGTAGGTCAATGTACAGAAGCAGGTTATTACTGGTGGATTATGCTTTATTGTAAAAATAATGGAACCAACAATAAATAAACAAATTAAGAGATACATTCGTGATTTAATAATAACCACTTGCCGCCCAAGGACAATCCTGTATGTCGATGTATGTAGCTACAGGCATCATCTTGGTATCTTTGATTTGGTTGGTGATGCTATTTTTATAAAAGTGATCATAGCAGCTAATTACTGCTGGATTGCTTTAACAGACGTTGGGAGGGGGCCCAGGTGAGGGAGCCCGGGACTGTAATCAGTGGTTCCGCCAGCTGACCATAGAGATGATCAAGGACTGGAATGCTGTATGGTCTAAGAAACCAGAAGCGATTAATATTTGTCACTTCCGGTTTCAACTGTGTATTTATTGGCTGGTTACCGGCCAGTGAAGCAGCCGATCGGATCTGTTTGTGTCTGCTTAGCTGCTTTGGAGGCCAGAGGAGAGATATGGGGTCTAATAGATCCCAGATCTCTCCATAAAGAGGATCAGTCATGGCCCATGCTATCACAAGGGGTGTTGTTCATCCCTTGTGATAGCAATAAAGTTGATTAGAAAAATGTAATGGTGCAGTGTAAACATTATAGATAAAATAAATAATAAAATACAAAATGTAAAGTCCCCCCACCCCCATTTTCATACGCAAAGGCAAATGCACACATAGATTGCGCATGAATATGTTAATAATATTCACACCATGCAGGTGCAGGTAAGGCATCACTGCCAACGTTTTAGTAAGAGCAATAATTCTAGCACCAGACCTCCTCTATAACTCTAAACTGGTAATCTGTAAAGGCTTTTAAATCATCACCTATAGAGATTTTTAGGTACCATAGTCTGTTGCCATTCCACGAACGGACACAGTTTTAAAGTGTGACAAGTTAGGTATGTATTTCTTCATCAGAACATGATCTTTTCTATAGTACCAAACAATTGGGCATTATATTGTGTTTTTGTACATTAAAATACATTAAAGTTTATTTTAAAAAAATGTTTTGGGCGAACACTTTGTGACATAAAAAGTTGCAACACCCACCATTTTATTATCTAGGGCCTCTGCTTAAAAATATATCATGTTTGGGGAACCGGATAAGGCAGAGGAGCCTGGGCATGTGATCTGCTGCCATGTGTTAGGTCCTACACCATTAGTCCTGGAATGCAGGCAGTTGGGTTGAAGTATAGTAGCATGCAGCTCCCACTGAACATTCAGCCACTTCAATCTGCTCTGGGACAATTGCTACCAGGGTACTGTGCTTCAAGTCAGGGGAACTGTGCCTCCAACCACCTGATTTTGGTACCAGCCCTCCACCTGCTCACCTGTTGTGCCAGCTAAGAGAGCCCTCCAGCTGTGTACCCATACCTACCTGGACTTCACAGTGAGAGACCATACCTCGTAACCACCCCAGATTCACCAGGACCGTCCCAAGATTTGATGTAAGTCAAGGCTGAGTCCTAGAGTGGAGCCCAGTGCCGGAACAGGTTCCAGCACTTGGTTCCAGTGACTTGCCTGGTGGAGGTGCACTAGCATGGGCACCAGTTCCACCTGTTCCCAGCATGTGCGGGGTGTAGGGGGTATCACACACCATGATTCAGTTTCTGTATTGCAATTGGCACCTCCCCACCAGCTGACTGTCATTGTAACCCACAGCATATCGGACTGAAACCCCTCCTCCCCCCTGGCTCTGATGTATTCCTGTACACATACAGGAGGAGGAGCTGAGGGGGAGGAGCATCATTCTGCGTGTGCAGTGCTGATCAGAGGTCTGGGTTTAATGGATACTTGCAGGGAAGGGAGGACACAGTTACCAGGAAGGGGGGTGGAAGGGGCCAGGTAACAAGGTGTAAGAGGATATGTTCTGGAGGGGCATTTTGGGAGGGGAGGGGAGAGAACTTGTGTTGGAAGGGGGATTGGATTTTAAATTTCCCCACCCCTCCTTCTAACACAAGTCCTACTGCCTCCCAAAGCACCCGCCCAGTATGTATCTGACCCCCCAGCACAAGTCTGCTCCCCTTGCAAACTGCCCCCCAGTACATATCTGACCCCCCGAGCACAAGTCCCATCCCCTCCCAAAGAGCTCCCCCAGTACATATCTGTTCCCCCAGGACAAGTCTGCTACCCTCCCAAAGCAACCCTCAGTACGAACCTGACCCTCCAGCAAAAGGTCTCTATTCCCAAAATACCCCACCTTATGTATCTGACCCTCCCACCCCCCAAAACAAGTCTGCTCTCCTTCCAAAGTGCCCCCAGTATGTATCTGACCCCCCCAGCACAATTCTACTCCCCTCTTAAAGCTCCCCCCCAGTACGTATCTGTCCCTCTGGGACAAGTTTGTTTCCCTCCTAAATCACCCCTCCAGTACATACTTGACCCCCCAGCATAAGTCCTCTCCCCTCCAAAAGCACCCCTCAGTACATATCTGACGCCCCAGAACAAGTCCTTTCCTCTCCCAAAGTGCCCAACCAGTATACATCTGTCCACAGCGCTACTCTGCCTTCTAGCACAAATCCTCTACCCTCCCAAAGTAACCCACACCTTCCGAAGCCTGGGGTTTGTTTAACCATACCCTTAAGCCCATCCCACTGAAAGGTTTGGCCACACCCACTTTTTGTGTACGGCAGGTCTCTACCTCCCTCAAGTGTCCCTCATTCTCAGGTTTGAAAGTTGGTAGGTATGAGAGACACTGTCCAGAAGCAAGTAGCTGTACTGTTTACTGAAGTAGTGGTCACTCTATGGTATCTGTGGCTACAGAGCCTTATAGAGTGTTATTTAATATTGTTTTGGACTGCATGCACACCCTTTTGCCTCTTTGACACCCCTTTGTTGCTTTGTTAAAGTTTTACTAAACATGCTACAATAAAATCAGTCTGTGTATGCAGTAAAGCATGCTTGTTATACTCACTGTGGAACCTAAGGGGTTAATCATCTGTATTGTGTAAAAAAGGCCGATTGATCCTGACTTCTCTGCCCCTCCTCTTGTTCAAATGTCCACGTCTTATTTCCTGATAAGACAGACTGAACCGTAGCCTTTCTGCACATGCACACTTTAGTGTGTATTGATAGAGAGGATTTTTTTATCTTGGGAGAGTGCATGTGATCAGCAAAGGGCCAATCAAAACTGTTCATGCTGAGGTCAGGGGTTTTGCATCCTCCTAGAGCAGAAAGAAAACTCCTACTCCAAGCTTTAACCAGTGCTCTGCTGAACACTAATAGAAGTCAAAAGACTGCTCTAACTGCTGATGAGAAAAGGTATTTAGCAGTTTATATTTACTAAAATAATTGTACTGTGGGAGACAAGATATAGTAAATGCAGGGCCCTGGGTTTAGTAACACTTTAATCCTAATTTGCACATTTTTTAAAGGTAAGTAAAGTGAAAGGTAAAGTTAAAACTACCCTCTGTCTGATCAACTGGAAGAGTATCTTCCCTATTAGATATTTTATTGTATTCAGTGGTAAGAAATATATACCATCCCACGCAGCACCACTGTAAGGGTAGATTTAGATGTGCGTCTAAATCTTCCTTTCCTCTAAAGCCTGATCCACCTTCAGATCGCTCTTCAGAGGCTACTGACATATGGTGAGGAAGTGATGTGACACCTCCTAAACACCTGCTGTATATTTCAATCTTTTTATTGAAAGGATCAAACACACAGACCAACAATACCAACAAATGAGAGATATGAAACTTCAAGGACAATATTCACTTGTGAAGATAGGTGAAACTGACATCGTACAGAAAGTTTGAGGAATCGAACATAGTTTATATGTATGGGACCAGGAAGTCCCTCTGGTGTAATCTACAGATAAAGATTATAAACTGTACAATAGACAGAATTCCAGAATATTTTTCATTATGAAAAATAATTAATCATGAGCATACTAAAGTTAGATACATCAAAAAGTAATGTTAGATATAAAAACATATAAAAGAAAAAAGATGAAGATGAGAAAAAGAGTATAAGAGAAAGAGTAAAGTAAACGAGGTTCAGCCATGGTCCCTCTAAGGGACGGAGAGGTATTGAATCCACGGATCCCAGGTTTTGTCGTATTTTGATGAGTTGGTATTGAGAATGCAGGTGAGTTTGTCATTAACCATGATCCAATTCAGTTTATTTTTAACATAGTTGAGTGGTATCACCGATCACTTCCAATATGTATCAATAGTGATTCTTGCAGCCAGGATTATGTAAAGGATCAATTTGGTTGATTTCTTAGAGATTCCTGAGGGTAACTTTAAAAAAAGGGCTATCTCTGGGGATCTAAAGTAAATAAAGTTAAATATTTGGATCCAAAATGTAGTCACCACAGGGCATTGCCACCAAATATGACATATGGTTCCCTCCTGCCCACAGTGCCGAAAACAGGAAGGCAATGTAGTAGGAAGCATTTTTGCAAAGCATGTAGGGACCAAGTACCCTCGTAGAAGTGTTTGATAGTTAGATTGTATTAGTGTGGTGTTAATAGAAATCTTGGACAGAGCGTAAGCAGTGTCCTGCCAATCAGTTAGTTCTAGGGAGATAGGGAGATATGTAAGTCCCGTTCCCAATGTAGCATATAGGGTAGCTTGGTTTTTGGATTAATAGGGGAAGTATATATATAGCGGATATTTGTCCTTTCAGCATACCGGTAGTTTGACAGGATAGTTCAAAGGAAGTGAGCGTTAGGGGTTCTTTCAACAGTTTACATTTGGATTGTATAAAGGACACAATTTGGTTATATCAGAAGGTCTCACTGGACGGGAGCTGGTGTTTATCCTGAAAATGTTGTAGAGAGTAAAGTCGATCCACATCCAATTAATCCCTAATACGGAAAAGGCCTTTATTAAACCACCAGTGAAATAAGAATGGTGTGAGCCCAGGTATGAATTCAGACTTACAGAAAAGGGGGGCTAAAGGGGTATGAGGGGAAGATAAAGATTTATGGATGCGTAGCCTGTCCCAGATGGCTAAGGAGTAAGATAATTTAGGGCATAAAATGGGAGGCCGTAATCAATTGGGAAGCCACATTAGAGAGCCAATTGCATAAGGATGACAAGACAGGGCTTTAATAACTTTAAGGACTTTTGGCTGTAGTTTAAGAAATCTATGTTATCTAAGCCACTTGAAAATAGGCCAGAAGGTTGGGAAATCCTAAGCCCCGCCATGTGTTTTATGAGAGTATAGAGTTGGTTTATTGATCTGGGGGTATTTATTGCCCCACACAAAATGAAGGACTTCAGACTGTAATCGTAGTAGTTCTCCTCTGGGGACTGCAATCTGTAGTGTCCTAACAAAGTAAAGTAGTCTAGGGAAAAAGGTAATTATAATGGAATTAATTCTACCAAACCAAGATAGAGGGAAATCAGCCCAGTGGCGAAAGTCTTCATTGAGTCGTTTAAAGAGTGATGGATAATTTGCACGATAAAGAGTTACGATGGAGGGTGTTAAATGAACCCCCAGATAGGGAAGGAAGCAGGTAGCTCATTGAAAGTTGTAATTGTCCTTAAGGTTCTGTACCTCAGAAGAGGATAAAGTAATGTTGAGAGCAGTCATTTTAGAAGAGTTTAAAGAGAGTTCCAAAACTAGAGAAAATTGATGTAGTAGAGTTAATAGATTGGGTACAGGTATCAAGATATACATAAGGACATCATCAGCAAACAGGGCGCACTTGTGCTCTTTGTCAGCCACATTGAATACCTGTAATATCAGAGTGAGAATGGATAGGATAGCAAGGGGTCCAATCATCAGCGCAAAAAGGAGGGGGGAGAGTGGACATCCCTGTCTAGTACCACATCTGATAAGAAGAGGAAACGATTTATATCCTTGTATGGAAATCTGAGAGAAATAAAATTGGACCCAAACCAAAAGGCGCTCAACGTGTTAAATAAATATTCCCAGGTCAAGCTATCAAACACCTTGTGGAGATCCAAAGATAACAATAATATTTCACTGGGCAGGGAGTTATCCCAATCAGATTTTACTGCTAAAGATCGAAGGATCTGATCCAGTGTTTGAAGTCCTCGTATGAACCCTGACTGGTCATTGTGAATGTAGATTTCCAGAAAGGTATTAAGACATAAAGCCAAAACCTTAGTAAGGATCTTTAGGTCGCAACTGATCAGAGAAATAGAGCGGTAATTCTAAACACCTGTTTTAACCCCATTTTTGCTGACAAATTTGCTGCAAGCCAATGGGTTGAACAAAAATAAAAAAATTCACAGATCTCCACATCAACAGAAAGGATGTGGATAGTGAGATCTCTCCTGCTGTGCTATTTTATTCTGACATGGGGGACTTGCCCTAAACTGCCCCACTTTTGATATGTGTATACCCATCTTTAGATTGCTTCTTCCACTTTAAACAAATCAGACAGTTTTCTTTGTAATGAAAGCTCTTTTACTTAACCTCCCTGGTTTTCTAACTAATCAATATTTTTGAATGTCAAAGAGGTACATTGTTTTGCATGGAAATTTGTTGTCTTATATTGTAGGCCTGTAATTCTTAGGAATAACTCACTTAAATCTGTCAAAACAAGAGTCTAGTAAACATCCCGGGTATGCTAAAGTTTGAAACACAAAATCATAAATTATAATATAATAAATAATTCTAAAAAATAATAATATAATAATAATACATTTATTTCAATAATGTAATCAAACCAAAAACACTGAAATTTTAAATAGAGCACCAAGTTCGCACATCACTGAGCTCTGTAGCAGAATCGTTTTCAGTGTCTGATGATGAATTTCCCCACGAATCACTATTGCTCAATTCTGCAAGTGATTCTAATTCACTATCGCTGTTTTCTAGCTGGTCTAAAACCAATTTTGACCTAAAGGGGCGCTTTTTGGATGCCATGGACGTTCTCAAGTTTCCAGGCAGAAAGAACAGTAAAATTGAAGGCAGGGCACAGGACAAAGCACTAGGGACAAACTTTAGGTGAAATGGTTTGATACAGTAATGTAATATGAACAGATTACAATGTATTGTGTGTACAGTATGTCATATTTTTACTTTTTTGAATCTACCGCCTCACAGGAAACGGAACCCGGAAGACGGATGCCGATATCGGCCGGAGGATACAGTGGAAGGACATCGAGGGATCGCAGGACAAGGTAAGGGTCGGGGGATCGCAGGAGAGGCACTATAGAGAAATCCTGAGTGTGGCTCGGGGTTACCGCTTTTGGTACTGTAAATTAACCCCGAGCCACACTCTGGACTACCGCTAGGGAGGTTAACAGACCTGCAAATTAACATCTGTATATTCACATCATGATTCAGAACACAGTCCTTGTAACAAATTATCATAAGGGTATGCACTAAAAATACATATATATACAAATATCTATATCACCGTATATTAAGTGTCCAAAATAAATATATTAAGTGTCCAAAATAAAATAGTGTCCAAAACAAATTATCTTCTGTGACTTCATAACACTGAAAAATCCACCACCAAATGAATTAAATAAACTCACCAGAGCTCTGGGAGCGTTGAATAAATGATGCCCAAAAAAGATGTAGTAATACTCAATCACTTCCACGTAATCAATAATGGTAAGCAGCATGAGGAATAGTATATCTCTACCAAGGAAAGAACTCTGCAGCCAAGGATCTCATGATGGATCTCTCCACTTGGTTTCATATCTCCATATATATATGCAGCACACTCAGGGGCAAAAAAGAAACCATAATGGTGACCGCCCCTTGATGACGTCGTGGTGACGAAACGCGTTGGGCGTGGCCTACTCGATGTGG
The DNA here is from genome assembly GCF_062004578.1 of Staurois parvus. Classification (NCBI taxonomy): domain Eukaryota; kingdom Metazoa; phylum Chordata; class Amphibia; order Anura; family Ranidae; genus Staurois; species Staurois parvus. The sequence continues at coordinate 35,476,128 of NW_028318083.1, read as the reverse complement.
ACGTCAGAACGCTCCTTTCTCATTGTTTGTTGGAGGTGATCCGCGGTGAGCGGGGTTCGTTCATCACCCCAGTGTTTTACATTCGATTCAAGCTGGTGTCTGTCTGAACACCTTGTTTGTGAGTTTTTTGAGTTTTATTAAACATATAAATATTTTAAAAATGTACTGCACCATTATGGTTTCTTTTTTGTCCCTGAGTGTGCTGCATATATATATGGAGCTATGAAACCAAGTGGAGAGATCCATCATGAGATCCTTGGCTGCAGAGTTCTTTCCTTGGTAGAGATATACTATTCCTCATGCTGCTTACCATTATTGATTACGTGGAAGTGATTGAGTATTACTACATCTTTTTTGGGCATCATTTATTCAACGCTCCCAGAGCACAAGCGCTATTGCTGGTCTATAACTTGATCAGCATATAGCTCTGGTGAGTTTATTTAATTCATTTGGTGGTGGATTTTTCAGTGTTATGAAGTCACAGAAGATAATTTGTTTTGGACACTAATTTATTTTGGACACTTAATATATTTATTTTGGACACTTAATATACGGTGATATAGATATTTGTATATATATGTATTTTTAGCGCATACCCTTATGATAATTTGTTCACTTTGCCAAATTAATTTTTGCACATATATAATTTTTTTGGTGGGAGTTGCTGCTGACACATAGTTTGTTGTTTAGTGTGGCGCTTTTTCTTTCTGATAATTTTTTATAGTCCTTGTAACACATGCGATTACATTAGATTCAATTGACTGTGCTGTTTTGCTGTGCTGTCGGACCATTCTCTGTAAACTCTAGAAATGGTTGTGCGTGAAAATCCCAGTAGATCAGCAGTTTTTGAAATACTCAGTACAGCTCTTTTGGCTGTACTTCTCCTATGGATCACAGGAGTGCAGTTTGTTCTGCACTCCTGTGACCTGTTTTCAGCTGACAACAGGCTGAAGTCCACTGTTGGTGGACATCACTCAGCCGGTCCAGGCTGGGGAAAGATCCCAACTTTAAAGTCAGGATGCACCCCAGAGTCTGGAGCAGCACCTGGCTCAGCTTCTCAGTGCTGTGCTGAGAGTCTGAGCCAGCCGCTACCTTCCCCTACACAGCCCAGTGCTCCAATGAGCACGGGGGGGGACATAGCAGACAGCAGTGACTGTCAGTCACCGCTCTCTTCTAAGAGCAGCTGTGAGAACTCAACAATCAACGGTCATGTGATGGATGCTGCATTCACCTAGGTAGGTATAATAGGGGGAACAAAATCCCATACTCCTCTTTTAAATCCCCTTTCTTCCCCATTCTGATGCTCGGTTTGAACTTCAGCAAGTTGTCTTTACCACTTCTAGATGCCTGAATGTATTGAGTTGCTTTCATGTGATTGGCTGATTAGCAGTTTGTGTTACCAAGCAATTGAAATTGTGTACCTTGTAAAGTGGCCAGTGAGTGTATATTCCAAGTTTACTGAACATACATATTTGGCACCTCAAAAGCAAAGGGATAAAGTGTTACATTTCAAGGATATTTATTCAGTTATTTATTCAGTAGCAGGCTTAAAGTAGCACTGATGCACAGGTTGCTCATCCATGTAAATTAGGGAGATGCACCAATCTTATTAGTTATTTTCTGACATGATATGACACTGCGACTGTTGTTTTACTACTAAATTATAAATATTTGCACATACTGTATAAACGCCTTCTATTTTACACCCACTAGTAGAATGAACATTTGGCTTTATTCTTAATTTTTTCAGTAAGTTTTTCTTTTTCATTTTCCAACAGAACACACACAAGTAATATACTGTATTATATGTTAAAATAATATTCAATACATAAACACATACAAATTTAATCTTTCTAACTCTACCTATTTTCACATGTGTTTGTTTCTTCCCTTTCTCTGCAACTTTTTCTGGTAGATATACCGTATGCCAGTAAACCAATCAAAATGAAATGCAGGGTGTCATAAAAAAGACTGAAGATACTTGTTTACTTGTTAAAACAAAAATGAAATCCATGTGCACCACTACCATGATACTAGATTAAATGTATTTTCCAGCAATAATATGCAAATACGTGAATACAACCTATTTGTTGAATGACATTTATATGCATTCTGCCTTTCATCTAGTCCAATTAGCTGTGCTATGAGATAAATACATATACATAAATGCTGGTATCCATATTTTCTCCTGAGCCTACCATGGTACCCCATTTGCTTTTGGGGTGTCATTAGGATTATATTGACACCCTCAGCTGATTGTACACCCAGTGCATATTGAACACAGTGCAGGAAATGCACATGGAACGCAGGTTAAATAGTCCTAACCATCCATTTGATTTTGCAATCATTAGTGGGGTCAAATCAACTTTAATTTTCAACCACTTTGACAAGGAAATTCCTTAGAACGAATGGATTTCTGACAGTGTATGTGCGTTTTATTTGGAAAATTACATTTAGTCCAAAACCGAATTTAAAGGTAAACAAAATTTTGAAGTACTTTCGAATCCCATTCATCAAGCCATCAAAAGTACTGTTATTATTTCCTTATGAATGTTCTTATGAACATTTTTCTTTGTTGATTCTGCTAGTGTATGGCCAGCTCAAGGCTTATCTAAAATTAGCTTAGTAGGCCAGCTTTCTTTGCAACTCTCTTTATCTAACAGAAATTCATACTAATCCATTTGATAAGGGATACATCACTGCTGCAATGACCCATTTCACTTTGGTACGCAATGAGCTTCTGTCAGCAGCTGAAAACTAATGATACTAATAAAGTAAAAATGCGACTATAGATTCAGTTGGTGGCTGAATGGAAGATCACATAAAAGTAACATGTAATATATCATATTTCCAAACTATATTTCTAATTTTTATTTTTTAATGAACCCTGGTTGTACTCTTGTCTCCCTTTGCCATGTTTGGAAGAAGGTTGCTCAAAAAGCTATAGAAACCAATGAGATTTCATAGTTGCTGGAACAGGGAAAGGAAGACAGTTCTTGCTATTAGAGATGTGCTCAACAGAAAAATTTGTTTCTTTTACAAAGAGTTTTATTATAGATTGAGCAATGATAAACAAACATTCGGAGCATAGTTTCATTGACCAACAAATGTAAATTGTACTGTATAATTGAGAACTAATGCAAGGCATGTATTAAAAGAAACGTGAGCTTTAACCTATTACAAAAATGCCCTGAAGGAGAAGACGGTGAGAGGGGTAAGAAAGAAGCGATTAACATTCTTCGAGGTTCAATGATAGTGTAGACTCTAAGAGGGAATTTAGTTACATCAACATATAAAAAACATGAGAGGCATGAGAAGAAACAGCTCCAATTATTGATATATATTCCAGACCTTAGGCTCACGAAGAAATCCAGGTTGCATAGGTAGTATTGCAGATGTAGCACAGAGAACAGTAAGCACAATCAATAGAATATGTATAAGAACAGATTAGACAGGAGATTAGAAAAAAGACACTCAGTGAAAAGACACGGACAAAGAGGAGATAAAAAAAAAAGTAGGGAGGGCTCCGAGGAAATCACAGCATGATCCATCCTCATATCGACAGAAGGGACTGGTCGAATCTCGATGGTTGGGCTATATCCAGCCAGGGACGCCATATCTGCAGAAATTTTGTATGGGTATCCAACAATATGGCCGTCAGTTTTTCATTAACCCTTATGAAGTTCATCCGGTTTTTGACAGCCTCATAGCTGAGAAGAGGAGTTTTCCAAGCCCTCGCAATTGTCAATTTAGTAGCCATAAATAAATGTGATGCCAGCTGCCATTCAGAACGGAGAAGGCCCTCCAGTGGTTTAAATAGAAGCGCTTCGTACGGGTTACGCTTAATGTCTGTGTGAAGCATAGTGCGGAGGAGGGCATACACTCTAATCCATAATCTGCTTACTTTAGGGCAAGTCCACCAGATGTGGGCCATGGTACCCAATTGTTGGCATCCCCGAAAGCACTCCGGGGAATATGTAGGGATAAAACTAGCTAAACGAGCAGGTGTATAATACCATCGATAAAGAATTTTGTAGGCATTCTCAAGAATAATGACATTCCTAGAACATTTAGATAATGCTTGGGTCATGGTCCGCCAATCCTGTTGGTCCAGAGTCCCCCCTAATTCAGACTGCCAACGCTGATGATAGGAACGAACCGGAGGGGTTCTATAAGAAATAATGGAAGAGTAAATCAGGGAAATCAAACCCGGTCTGTGTCTGCACTGGCTTTCAAAGGGGGAGAGATGATAAGGTCCCGAATGCGTGCGTATTAGTGTATTAACAAAGTGACGAAGTTGAAGATATCCCGCAGAGGAATATTATAAGAAGAGTGCAGAGTTTCAAAAGTAAGTATTCGAGTGGGAGATAGAAGCAAATGTACATCGTAAAAACCATGTGTCTGCCACTAGGTAAACTGCCTGGGGTTGTCCCGGCTTGGAGGGAATAACGGGTTATGCAACAGACGTAACAACGGCAGGTGGGCAGAAATAAGGCCGGCGGAATATTTGATAGAATCCCAAAGACGGAGGGAGAGCGTCAGCATTGGGCTAAGGTTAGATGGACGTTGAGAAGTAGGAAGCCATGGCAAGGAGTAGAGCTGTATTGGGTGGGAGTCCATCATATCAGAGAAATAAAAGAGATATCTCCTGCGCCACTAGATAAACTACTATAATACAGCAGCCAGCACTAAGGGTGCCACAATCTAAACACCAACAATGTACAGAGAATCAAAGTATGAAGACAGTGCGGCGCTTGTATACCCTTACAACACTAGATAACCTTACACATATATAAAATATTTTATATATGTGTAAGGTTATCTAGTGTTGTAAGGGTATATAAGCGCCGCACTGTCTTCATACTTTGATTCTCAGCCCATCATATCCACCACAGCCCACAAGGGGAAGTCCACCATCACTCCTTCGCGCAAATAAGATATGTTTACTAATTCTGGGTCGAGAGGAACTCCAGATAAAGGACAAACGTTTTCGCTGATGGATACGTAATATATGCAAAGGTATTGGAACTGGTAAAACACAAAATAAATACAATAGTTTAGGGAGATAGGTCATACGGATCGAATTAATTCTGCCAAACCATGAAAGCGGGAAATGAGACCAGGAGGTCAATAGCTCAGTCAACTCCTGAAAGACGGTGGGAAAATTAGCCTGGTACAGTCCGTCATACGTCAGGGTGAGCTTAATTCCTAGATATGGTAAGGCCGAAAGCCATTGAAAAGGGAACGTTTGTTTCAAAGTCGTCAAAAGTGATGGTGGAAGGGTAATCGATATAGCTTTTGATTTGGCAGGATTGACGTAAAGACCTGAAAGAATTGCAAAGGAATCGAGAACCGCGAGTAAATTAGGCAGAGTAACCCCCGGATTCGAAATTGACAATAGTATATCGTCTGCAAACAGAGACAATTTATGTTGGGAGCCCGCTACATCAATCCTCTTAATATCAGGATGCATACGAATGGCTTCTGCCAATGGTTCCAAGGCTAGGATAAAGAGTATAGGGGAGAGCGGACAAGCTTGCTTAGTGCCTCTGGCAACCGAGAACGTAGAGGACTCAAATCCGTAATATTTAAGCTTAGCTTGAGGGGAAGTGTATAGCGAAGAGATCCATCTTAGAAACGAAGGACCAAAGCAAAAGCAGTGAAGGACCGATAGGAGATATGGCCAGGATAAAGTGTCGAAGGCCTTGTTGATATCTAAAGACAGGAGCATCATATCGAGTTTATGAGTATGGGCTAAATGTTGTAATTGTAGAATACGTCTGATAGCATCTCCGGCTTGTCTGTGGGGAACAAATCCCGCCTGATCCCTTTTAATCAGACGAGAAAGAAAGGAATTCAATCGCGTGGCCAAAATCTTAGTGAGAATCTTCATATCGATATTAATAAGAGAAATAGGCCTATAGTTTGCCCAGGAGGAGTGATCTCGATCCGGTTTAGGGATCATAACCACATTAGCGGTCAACGAATCCGGGGAAAAGTTCAAACCGCTCTTCACCGCGTTATACATAGCGGCAAGGTGAGGAGCGAGCACGCCAGCTAATTTCTTATAGTATAGTGCCGTGTATCCATCTGGACCTGGGCGTTTGCCCGTCTTCAGGTCTGCTATGCATTGCAAAACCTCAGATATTTGAATATTATGATCCATCAGGTCCTTATGTGCCGGAGTCAAAGTAGGCAGGGACAGATGAGATAGAAAATCAGAAATGGACTGAGAGTCAGCCCGTATAGGATCAGTGTAAAGTTTGGCAAGGCGGTACCGGAACTCTTCCAAAACCACTATAGGATTGCTCGTAAGGGTGTTGTGATGAGTTTGTAAAGATATTGGTTTGGGATGATGCGCAAAAGAACGTAATCTATGGGCCAACATGGAGTCCGGTTTGTTTGCTTTACTATACCACTTCTGGCGTGTCCAACGTAAGGAGCGCTCAGCCTCATCTGTTAAACAAAGATCCAGTTCTAAACTGGCCTGATCCAACAATCTACGGTTCGACGGGGTCGGTGACTGTTTAAATTGAGCCAATGCAGAAGCTAACTTTGATTCCAACTGATACTGTTTAAGCTGTCTGTCCTTCTTTCGCCTTGAAGCTATCTGGATAATATGTCCCCTAAGAACTGCCTTGTACGCTTCCCATAACATTACTGAAGAAGAGACAGAACCCGAGTTTAATTGAAAATATTCCTGAGATTTACGATGGAGTTCCGCCTGAATCTCCTTCAGCGAAAGCAAGGAGTCATTCATTATCCACGAAGAAAAGGCCGGCCTACATAGAAGAGATCAACAGACCACCAAAATAGGCTCATGATCAGACCATGGTATCGTAAGAATAGAAATAGAGCGAACTAAAGGGAGGTGTTTACGTGATACGAAGGCGTCGTCAATTCTGGAATGAGAATGATGAGGGTGAGAATAGTAAGTATAGTCTGTCCCCCGAGGATGAAATTCACGCCATAAGTCCGCCAAATCGTGGGTATGTAATGTACGTATAAAGGACTTCGCTGATGCGGAAGGGTCAGAGCGCTCTGCTGGATATTTATCTAATGCAGGATTTAACACTAAATTGGAATCCCCTGCCATCAGAAGAGTACCCCGTTGATGTGTAGCCAGGAGAGAACAAAGATGTGACAGAAAAGGTCCAGGATTAACGTTGGGAGTGTAATAAGACATTATGGTAACTTCTATACCTTGAATCGTGCCCTGGAGCAGAAGGTATCTGCCATTGGGATCAGCAATATACTTCACACAGACAAAGGGAGTTTTACTATGGAAGGCGCCCAATACACCTCTCTGTTTAGTGGGGCCAGTAGCCTGAAATATCTGAGGGTAACGAGCATCAAAGTATTTTTGGGCAGAAGTAGTTGAGAAGTGGGTTTCTTGCAAACAAGCAATGTCAACTTGACGAGCCCGGAGGAACTTAAATATCTTTACCCGTTTCTGCGGAGAGTTCATCCCCTGGACATTCAGTGATAACCAGTTCAACGACATGGTGATCTATAAGAAGAAAGATCAATTCCACCGCGATCCCCAGGAGCCCTGCAAAAAAAATTTACGAAAACACAAAACACACATGACAAAAGACAGAGAAAAGGAGACGAAAAAGAAAGAAGAAAACAAGGAGACATCTGATGTACAAGCAATATATTGGTGAAGCATTAAGGTTAATTCAAACATCATAGCTAGAGATGAGCGAATCGAAGTATCCGAAGTGGAATTCGAGTCGAATATCGGAAAAATTTCGATTCGTGCCGAATCCGAAAAATAGCCTAATTCGGACGCGCGAATCGAAATTTTTCAGAAAATGGCGGCTGACATGTGCGGCGACGGAGCGGGGATGTCTGGGAAGGCGCGCAGACAAGGCGCGCTGACCCATAATGCATTCCTCAACTACATGTGATCGCATCAGCCAATCAGCAGCCAGCCAGTCAGCACTGTGTAATGGTCGAGCTATAAATAGCGGCCATTTTGGAATTCTTCATTTGCCTGCAGTTATTGAACAGAGGCAGACCGCTCTGTACTAGGGACAGGGACAGAGTTAGGGCCACAGAAACGATAATTGGGGACAGAGAAAAGTTACTTAGGGACAGAGAACCATTACTCAGGGACACAGACTTGTTAATGAGGGCCACAGAATCGTTATTTAGGGACAAAGAAACGCTAGTTAGGGCCACAGAATTCATAATCAGGGACAGACAGAATTGTTACTCAGTGCCAGAGAATTGTTACTTAGGGCCACAGAAACGTTATTAGGGCCACAGAATTGTTACTCAGGGACAGACAGAATTGTTACTGAGTTCCAGAGAATTGTTACTCAGGGACAGACAGAATTGTTACTGAGTGCCAGAGAATTGTTACTTAGGGCCACAGAAACTTTAATTAGGGCCACAGAATTTTTACTCAGGGACAGACAGAATTGTTACTGAGTGCCAGAGAATTGTTACTCAGGGACAGACAGAATTGTTACTGAGTGCCAGAGAATTGTTACTTAGGGCCACAGAAACTTTACTTAGGGCCACAGAATTTTTACTCAGGGACAGACAGAATTGTTACTGAGTGCCAGAGAATTGTTACTCAGGGACAGACAGAATTGTTACTGAGTGCCAGAGAATTGTTACTCAGGGCCCCAGAAACTTTACTTAGGGCCACAGAATTTTTACTCAGGGACAGACAGAATTGTTACTGAGTGCCAGAGAATTGTTACTCAGGGACAGACAGAATTGTTACTGAGTGCCAGAGAATTGTTACTTAGGGCCACAGAAACTTTACTTAGGGCCACAGAATTGTTACTCGCACAGACACAGAATTGTTACTCGCACAGACACAGAATTGTTACTGAAGGCCACAGAACTGTTACTTAGGGCCACAGAATTGTTACTCGCACAGACACAGAATTGTTACTCGCACAGACACAGAACTGTTACTGAGGGCCACAGAACTGTTACTTAGGGCCACAGAATTGTTACTCGCACAGACACAGAATTGTTACTCAGGGCCACAGAACTGTTACTTAGGGACAAAGAAACGCTAGTTAGGGCCACAGAATTCATACTCAGGGACAGACAGAATTGTTACGGAGTGCTAGAGAATTGTTACTCTGGGCCACAGAAACTTTACTTAGGGCCACAGAATTTTTACTCAGGGACAGACAGAATTGTTACTGAGTGCAAGAGAATTGTTACTCAGGGACAGACAGAATTGTTACGGAGTGCCAGAGAATTGTTACTCAGGGCCACAGAAACTTTACTTAGGGCCACAGAATTTTTACTCAGGGACAGACAGAATTGTTACTGAGTGCCAGAGAATTGTTACTCAGGGACAGACAGAATTGTTACTGAGTGCCAGAGAATTGTTACTTAGGGCCACAGAAACTTTACTTAGGGCCACAGAATTGTTACTCGCACAGACACAGAATTGTTACTCGCACAGACACAGAACTGTTACTGAGGGCCACAGAAACTTTACTTAGGGCCACAGAATTGTTACTCGCACAGACACAGAATTGTTACTCGCACAGACACAGAACTGTTACTGAGGGCCACAGAACTGTTACTTAGGGCCACAGAAATGTTACTCGCACAGACACAGAATTGTTACTCAGGGCCACAGAACTGTTACTTAGGGACAAAGAAACGCTAGTTAGGGCCACAGAATTCATACTCAGGGACAGACAGAATTGTTACGGAGTGCTAGAGAATTGTTACTCTGGGCCACAGAAACTTTACTTAGGGCCACAGAATTTTTACTCAGGGACAGACAGAATTGTTACTGAGTGCCAGAGAATTGTTACTCAGGGACAGACAGAATTGTTACGGAGTGCCAGAGAATTGTTACTCAGGGCCACAGAAACTTTACTTAGGGCCACAGAATTTTTACTCAGGGACAGACAGAATTGTTACTGAGTGCCAGAGAATTGTTACTCAGGGACAGACAGAATTGTTACTGAGTGCCAGAGAATTGTTACTTAGGGCCACAGAAACTTTACTTAGGGCCACAGAATTGTTACTCGCACAGACACAGAATTGTTACTCGCACAGACACAGAACTGTTACTGAGGGCCACAGAAACTTTACTTAGGGCCACAGAATTGTTACTCGCACAGACACAGAATTGTTACTCGCACAGACACAGAACTGTTACTGAGGGCCACAGAACTGTTACTTAGGGCCACAGAATTGTTACTCGCACAGACACAGAATTGTTACTCAGGGCCACAGAACTGTTACTTAGGGACAAAGAAACGCTAGTTAGGGCCACAGAATTCATACTCAGGGACAGACAGAATTGTTACGGAGTGCTAGAGAATTGTTATTCTGGGCCACAGAAACTTTACTTAGGGCCACAGAATTTTTACTCAGGGACAGACAGAATTGTTACTGAGTGCCAGAGAATTGTTACTCAGGGACAGACAGAATTGTTACGGAGTGCCAGAGAATTGTTACTCAGGGCCACAGAAACTTTACTTAGGGCCACAGAATTTTTACTCAGGGACAGACAGAATTGTTACTGAGTGCCAGAGAATTGTTACTTAGGGCCACAGAAACTTTACTTAGGGCCACAGAATTGTTACTCGCACAGACACAGAATTGTTACTCGCACAGACACAGAACTGTTACTGAGGGCCACAGAAACTTTACTTAGGGCCACAGAATTGTTACTCGCACAGACACAGAATTGTTACTCGCACAGACACAGAACTGTTACTGAGGGCCACAGAACTGTTACTTAGGGCCACAGAATTGTTACTCGCACAGACACAGAATTGTTACTCAGGGCCACAGAACTGTTACTTAGGGACAAAGAAACGCTAGTTAGGGCCACGGAATTCATACTCAGGGACAGACAGAATTGTTACGGAGTGCCAGAGAATTGTTACTCAGGGCCACAGAAACTTTACTTAGGGCCACAGAATTTTTACTCAGGGACAGACAGAATTGTTACTGAGTGCCAGAGAATTGTTACTCAGGGACAGACAGAATTGTTACTGAGTGCCAGAGAATTGTTACTTAGGGCCACAGAAACTTTACTTAGGGCCACAGAATTTTTACTCAGGGACAGACAGAATTGTTACTGAGTGCCAGAGAATTGTTACTCAGGGACAGACAGAATTGTTACTGAGTGCCAGATAATTGTTACTCAGGGCCCCAGAAACTTTACTTAGGGCCACAGAATTTTTACTCAGGGACAGACAGAATTGTTACTGAGTGCCAGAGAATTGTTACTCAGGGACAGACAGAATTGTTACTGAGTGCCAGAGAATTGTTACTCAGGGACAGACAGAATTGTTACTGAGTGCCAGAGAATTGTTACTTAGGGCCACAGAAACTTTACTTAGGGCCACAGAATTGTTACTCGCACAGACACAGAATTGTTACTCGCACAGACACAGAATTGTTACTGAAGGCCACAGAACTGTTACTTAGGGCCACAGAATTGTTACTCGCACAGACACAGAATTGTTACTCGCACAGACACAGAACTGTTACTGAGGGCCACAGAACTGTTACTTAGGGCCACAGAATTGTTACTCGCACAGACACAGAATTGTTACACAGGGACACAGAACTGTTACTGAGGGCCACAGAACCGTTACTTAGGGCCACAGAATTGTTACTCGCACAGACACAGAATTGTTACTCGCACAGACACAGAATTGTTACTGAGGGCCACAGAACTGTTACTTGGGGCCACAGAAACGTTAATCAGGGACACAGAATTGTTACTGAGGGCCACAGAACTGTTACTTAGGGCCACAGAATTGTTACTCGCACAGACACAGAATTGTTACACAGGGACACAGAACTGTTACTGAGGGCCACAGAACCGTTACTTAGGGCCACAGAATTGTTACTCGCACAGACAGAATTGTTACTCGCACAGACACAGAATTGTTACTCGCACAGACACAGAATTGTTACTCAGGGCCACAGAACTGTTACTGAGGGCCACAGAACTGTTACTTAGGGCCACAGAATTGTTACTCGCACAGACACAGAATTCTTACTCGCACAGACACAGAATTGTTACTCAGGGAAACAGAACTGTTACTGAGGGCCACAGAACTGTTACTTAGGGCCACAGAATTGTTTCTCGCACAGACACAGAATTGTTACTCGCACAGACACAGAATTGTTACTGAGGGCCACAGAACTGTTACTTGGGGCCACAGAAACGTTAATCAGGGACACAGAATTGTTACTGAGGGCCACAGAACTGTTACTTAGGGCCACAGAATTGTTACTCGCACAGACACAGAATTGTTACTCAGGGACACAGAATTGTTACTCAGGGACACATAATCGTTTAATTAAAGAGTATGTCAGACAACATGCAGAGGAGTGGCAGAGGAGGCAATGTTTTAGGAGCGAGCAGACGTGGCAGCAGAGGAAGGGGTCGAGGCAGCACTATTCGCAGCCAGAGGCCAGTGCTCCCGGTGTCATCCAGTACAGTGAGGAAGAGCTAACAGAGGGCGGTCAGGAACGGGGGGAGACATCCGCCTCTTCAGCAGCCAGGCGAAGAAGTAGTGGCGAGGAGAGTGGCTCGGTAGCCGGTCTAGAGACAGGTCTGTCTCCTGACCCACACGCAGCCGAGGGGGCTAGTAGTGAGGCGGAGACCCTAATTGATGATGATGAGGCTGATCGCACTTGGCAGCCTCGTCGTCATCAGGCTATTGCTTCCGCATCATCAGGAGAAGAGGGTGGCAGCTTGGCAGCGAGCAAAACAGTCGGTGGGTTGTCTCCATCGCCACACTCTGCCATGTGCCACTTTCAGGTCTCCTCACACACTGCTGGTGTGTTCCATTTTTTGTCATAGGGTGCTGGCAGATTACGGGCCTCCCATAGCTGTTGCCAGGCCCCTAATCTGCCATGGGCCCCTGTACCGCCTCCTCATGCTGCTGCCAGGTCCACAGTGTCTCATGCCATGTGCCACTTTCAGGTCTCCTCACACACTGCTGGTGTGTTCAATTTTTTTGACATAGGGTGCTGGCAGATTACGGGCCTCCCATAGCTGCTGCCAGGCCCCTAATCTGCCATGGGCCCCTATACCGCCTCCTCATGCTGCTGCGAAGTCCAGAGTCTCTCATGGGTCCCTGTACGGCCTCCCATTGCTGCTGTCTCCATCGCCACACTCTGCCATGTGCCACTTTCAGGTCTCCTCACACACTGCTGGTGTGTTCAATTTTTTTGACATAGGGTGCTGGCAGATTACGGGCCTCCCATAGCTGCTGCCAGGCCCCTAATCTGCCATGGGCCCCTATACCGCCTCCTCATGCTGCTGCGAAGTCCAGAGTCTCTCATGGGTCCCTGTACGGCCTCCCATTGCTGCTGTCTCCATCGCCACACTCTGCCATGTGCCACTTTCAGGTCTCCTCACACACTGCTGGTGTGTTCAATTTTTTTGACATAGGGTGCTGGCAGATTACGGGCCTCCCATAGCTGCTGCCAGGCCCCTAATCTTCCATGGGCCCCTATACCGCCTCCTCATGCTGCTGCGAAGTCCAGAGTCTCTCATGGGTCCCTGTACGGCCTCCCATTGCTGCTGTCTCCATCGCCACACTCTGCCATGTGCCACTTTCAGGTCTCCTCACACACTGCTGGTGTGTTCAATTTTTTTGACATAGGGTGCTGGCAGATTACGGGCCTCCCATAGCTGCTGCCAGGCCCCTAATCTGCCATGGGCCCCTATACCGCCTCCTCATGCTGCTGCCAAGTCCAGAGTCTCTCATGGGTCCCTGTACGGCCTCCCATTGCTGCTGTCTCCATCGCCACACTCTGCCATGTGCCACTTTCAGGTCTCCTCACACACTGCTGGTGTGTAGAATTTTTTGACATAGGGTGCTGGCAGATTACGGGCCTCCCATAGCTGCTGCCAGGCCCCTAATCTGCCATGGGCCCCTATATACCGCCTCCTCATGCTGCTGCCAGGTCCACAGTGTCTCATGCCATGTGCCACTTTCAGGTCTCCTCACACTGCTGGTGTGTTGAATTTTTTGACATAGGGTGCTGGCAGATTATGGGCCTCCTATAGCTGCTGCCAGGCCCCTAATCTGCCATAGGCCCCTATATACCGCTTCCTCATGCTGCTGCCAGGTCCAGAGTCTCTCATGGGTCCCTGTACGGCCTCCCATTGCTGCTGTCTCCATCGCCACACTCTGCCATGTGCCACTTTCAGGTCTCCTCACACACTGCTGGTGTGTAGAATTTTTTGACATAGGGTGCTGGCAGATTACGGGCCTCCCATAGCTGCTGCCAGGCCCCTAATCTGCCATGGGCCCCTATATACCGCCTCCTCATGCTGCTGCCAGGTCCAGAGTCTCTCATGGGTCCCTGTACGGCCTCCCATTGCTGCTGTCTCCATCGCCACACTCTGCCATGTGCCACTTTCAGGTCTCCTCACACACTGCTGGTGTGTAGAATTTTTTGACATAGGGTGTTGGCAGATTACGGGCCTCCCATTGCTGCTGCCAGGCCCCTAATCTGCCATGGGCCCCTATATACCGCCTCCTCATGCTGCTGCCAGGTCCAGAGTCTGTCATGGGTCCCTGTACGGCCTCCCATTGCTGCTGTCTCCATCGCCACACTCTGCCATGTGCCACTTTCAGGTCTCCTCACACACTGCTGGTGTGTAGAATTTTTTGACATAGGGTGCTGGCAGATTATGGGCCTCCCATAGCTGCTGCCAGGCCCCTAATCTGCCATAGGCCCCTATATACCGCCTCCTCATGCTGCTGCCAGGTCCAGAGTCTGTCATGGGTCCCTGTACGGCCTCCCATTGCTGCTGTCTCCATCGCCACACTCTGCCATGTGCCACTTTCAGGTCTCCTCACACACTGCTGGTGTGTAGAATTTTTTGACATAGGGTGCTGGCAGATTACGGGCCTCCCATAGCTGCTGCCAGGCCCCTAATCTGCCATGGGCCCCTATATACCGCCTCCTCATGCTGCTGCCAGGTCCACAGTGTCTCATGCCATGTGCCACTTTCAGGTCTCCTCACACTGCTGGTGTGTTGAATTTTTTGACATAGGGTGCTGGCAGATTATGGGCCTCCTATAGCTGCTGCCAGGCCCCTAATCTGCCATAGGCCCCTATATACCGCTTCCTCATGCTGCTGCCAGGTCCAGAGTCTCTCATGGGTCCCTGTACGGCCTCCCATTGCTGCTGTCTCCATCGCCACACTCTGCCATGTGCCACTTTCAGGTCTCCTCACACACTGCTGGTGTGTAGAATTTTTTGACATAGGGTGCTGGCAGATTACGGGCCTCCCATTGCTGCTGCCAGGCCCCTAATCTGCCATGGGCCCCTATACCGCCTCCTCATGCTGCTGCCAAGTCCAGAGTGTGTCATGGGTCCCTGTACGGCCTCCCATTGCTGCTGTCTCCATAGCCACACTCTGCCATGTGCCACTTTCAGGTCTCCTCACACTGCTGGTGTGTTGAATTTTTTGACATAGGGTGCTGGCAGATTACGGGCCTCCCATTGCTGCTGCCAGGCACGTAATCTGCCATGGGCCCCCGTACCGACTCCTCATGCTGTGACGTTGCAACAAGGTGGAATTCAACCCTACATATGTTAGACCGCCTTTACGAACAGCGAAAGGCCATCACCGATTTCCTGATGTTAAAAGCGGATAAAGGTACTCCCTGTGTAACTTAGATGTCAGCCATTGGCAGCTCATGCGTGACACCTGCGCTTGCTCAGGCCCTTTGAGGAGGCCACGCTATTCGTGAGTCGGCAGGACTATGGGATGAACGACGTCATTCCTCTGTTGCACGTCCTGGAACAAATGCTGTTAACAATGGCTGGTCAGGGTGCGGTAGACGTGGCGCACAGATCTCAACGCCACATGACCCCTGTGGGGGCAGGACAGGAAGAAGAGGAGGAGGTAGAGGAGGACATTGGTGCTCAGGAATTATTGAGTGAAATGGGTGGTTTTTCCACTCAGCGGACAGGAGTGGAGGAGCAGGAGCATCTGGTAGAGGAGGAGGAGGAGGAGACAGAGGACCCAGACGCACCGTGGCAGTATGCTGTGGAGATGGAGGCAGGGAGTCCCTCGCATTCCTTGGCACAAATGGCCCATAGCATGCTCGCTTGCTTGCGTAGCGACAGCCGAATAATAACCATCAGACAGAGGGATGACTTTTGGCTGTCCACCTTGTTGGACCCTCGCTACCGTTCAAAAATGGTGGCCTTTTTCACACCTGCTGAGAGGGAGGCCAAAATAACGTACTATAAAAACCACCTATGTAGTCAGCTGGTCTCTGCCTGTCTGCGCCAACGTCCATCCTCAGACACTGTGGGCCCTGTGCGCTCGCGTTCCGCTGCCATGGCAGCAGGGGAGGGGTGGGGTGGTAGGAGCAGTGGCAGCTCCACCAGCAGCGGCTGCCTCAGTCTGCAGTCGATGATGAGTAGCTTTCTTCACCAGCGCAGTGAGGAAACTACTAACCAGCCGCAGCAGCAGCAGCAGCAGCAGCAGCATCAGGTGGACCTGGAGCAGGACCTCAAACAACAGGCTTAGGCCTACTTGGACAGCACCCTGCCAACCGAGGTAGACAATCCCCTTGACTACTGGGCAACGAAACTTGACCTTTGGCCCCAACTAGCTGAATTTGCCCTTGAAAGGCTGTCATGCCCGGCCAGTAGCGTGGCATCGGAGCGCGTGTTTAGTGCGGCAGGAGGTATTGCAACTCCGCGGAGGACACGACTGTCCACCCAAAGTGTGGAGAGACTGACGTTTGTGAAAATGAATCAGGCGTGGATTAGTCTGGATTTCAAACCACCAGTTCCTGACACAACTGACTAAATCCGCCATGAATCATGCCCCAAACATGTGCCACTTTCAGGTCTCCTCACACTGCTGGTGTGTTCCATTTTTTGTCATAGGGTGCTGGCAGATTACGGGCCTCCCATAGCTGCTGCCAGGCCCCTAATCTGCCATGGGCCCCTATACCGCCTCCTCATGCTGCTGCCAAGTCCAGAGTCTCTCATGGGTCCCTGTACGGCCTCCCATTGCTGCTGTCTCCATCGCCACACTCTGCCATGTGCCACTTTCAGGTATCCTCAACACTGCTGGTGTATTCCATTTTTTGTCATAGGGTGCTGGCAGATTACGGGCCTCCCATAGCTGCTGCCAGGCCCCTAATCTGCCATGGGCCCCTATACCGCCTCCTCATGCTGCTGCCAGGTCCAGAGTCTCTCATGGGTCCCTGTACGGCCTCCCATTGCTGCTGTCTCCATCGCCACACTCTGCCATGTGCCACTTTCAGGTCTCCTCACACTGCTGGTGGGTTCCATTTTTTGTCATAGGGTGCTGGCAGATTACAGGCCTCCCATAGCTGCTGCCAGGCCCCTAATCTGCCATGGGCCCCCGTACCGACTCCTCATGCTGCTGCCAGGCCCGTAATCTGTCATGGGCCCCTGTTGTCGCTTGTTGGCATATTCCGCTCGTTCAGATGCTCCTTCTCCTGCTACTCCTCTTCACGGATTCCGTCAGCAGTCTTTCTTGGAATCCGTTTCCAAGAGACAACAGTTTGCGAGCACGCACCAGACGGTGCAGAAACTGAACGTCCTCCTGTCCAAGTTGCTGCTGCCAGGCTCGTAATCTGTCATGCGCCCCTGTACCGCCTCCTCATGCTGCTGCCAGGTCCAGAGTGTGTCATGGGCCCCCGTACCGACTCCAAATGCTGCTGCCAGGCCCGTAATCTGTCATGGGCCCCTGTACCGCCTCCCCATGCTGCTGCCAGGTCCAGATTGTGTCATGGGTCCCTGTACGGCCTCCCATTGCTGCTGCCAGGCCTGTAATCTGCCATGGGCCCCCGTACCGACTCCTCATGCTGCTGCCAGGCCCGTAATCTGCCATGGGCCCCTGTACCGCCTCCTCATGCTGCTGCCAGGTCCAGAGTGTGTCATGGGTCCCTGTACGGCCTCCCATTGCTGCTGTCTCTATCGCCACACTCTGCCATGTGCCACTTTCAGGTCTCCTCACACTGCTGGTGGTCTCCATTTTTGTCATAGGGTGCTGTATGGCCTCCCATTGCTGCTGCCTCCACCGCCACACTGTGGCTCCACACTCTGGTTTTGGCCCCGTGACTGGCCAAATGAGTGAAGTGTGCGGTGATTCTAAGATCGACGGCACTCATCTGCATGTCATACTGCCTGACAGTATTATTTCTCTTCCCCAGCAGACTCCAAGGGCATTTAAATTAAAGGTACAGTGTTCAGCACTAATATTAAGTCTCTCTGAAGCCTAGAAACACCCTTTTTTAAGTTAAATTCACAGCGAATATATTCGACTCGAATCGAAATTTTTCTACGAATTCGCCGAATCAGTCGAATCGAATTTTTGAATACTTCGCTCATCTCTAATCATAGCAGTCAACTGTGGGTAAAACACCCCCATAGAATCTGGGTAGCGGGCGAGGCAAAAAACCAGACCGTTAGCCAGCTCGGAGGGGGACACGTGTTAGTCCACGGGAATAACTCGGCATTAATAAAAAGAAGATATAAAAATATTATACAAACTACTTAGGCTAATACACCTGTGAATGGTCATTCCAAAACTCGCAGGCCAAAGATCTAAACCAACCAGTGCGGAGAAAACAAACATCCACTCTGGGTTGGAAGAGATAAAACACATGAAGGCTATAAGACCCTTGAACAATTCTAGATTTAAATCCAGGAGGTGGCGTTAAAAAACCACTTGTGATGAGACTAATTACTGGCGGCCAACCTCTAAACATCAAGTCGCGGAGACTTCCTGAAAACACTGGGCCTGTAGAGATCGGAGGGCCTGGGAGCCATTTTGACTAGGAGGAGGTTTACGCAACGGCTGGGAATTTCGAGGACGTGTAGAGATTGAAGCCTCCTCACTCTGGGACTGTAAGAGCTCCAGATTAAGCTCCTGAAAGTGGCGTCAAAGATCTGCTGGCGAAGAGGCCTGGAACTGACGACCTTGAGAAGAAAATGAAAGCTTGAAAGGGAAGCTCCACCTTTACTTAATATCAGCCGATTGAAGAATTTGGAGATAGGGTCTCAAAGTACGACGTTTGGCAATCATGACTGGGGACAAATCCGCAAACAGATGAATAGAGTGCCCCTGAAATTCCAACACCGAACGGTTCCGAGCCGCCTGCAGCAGGCGTTCTTTAGTGCGGTAGAAGTGTAGTTTAATAATAATGTCTCTGGGAGGACCCTCCGTGAGCTTTGGTGCTAAAGCTCTATGAATACGGTCAAACTCTAAGCGCTCCAGGGGAATCTCAGGGGCCAACTCCTGGAAAAGAGCAGTAGCAGTACCCTGCAAATCTGTGATTGCCTCAGGGACTTCGCGGATGCGGAGATTATCCCTGCGTGCCCTATTCTCAGCATCCTCCAGCTTATCTTTCAAAGTGTCCAACTCAGCATGCAGATCTTCCACTTCCTGTTCATGACCCTCCAAGACTGTAGTCGCCAGATCCATATGTTGCTCCAATTGATGAGCGCGAAGGCCCAACTCCTTTAGACCTCTCGCCAGATCAGAAGATAATTTACTTGAGGCGGCGGTAATCTCTCGCACTATAGTACGAAATTTGTGTAATAAGGCTTCAGGATTTTGTTCAAGAGAGTCTGTCATCCCTGATGGAAATTGCTGCTGACTATCACCATCAGATTCAGGATCTCCTGGAAGCTGAGTGTTGTCGTCAGGCTCAGGTGGGCTAGGCATCAACTTAGCGGCATGGTCCTGTGGAAAGGCTTGCTGTATGGCCCGATGTTTAGGTTTAGTGCGGGGAGTGCGGTGCATTGCTAATAGCGGGCCAGAAGATTCCAAATCACCTGCAGACTATTGAGGTAATACACTAAGGCGTGGAAGCCCAATTGCCAAGAAAAATATTACGGTGGCACGGCACAGGGAGGTCACTCTGACATTTCCTCCGGCCCGTGTACATCTCCCCCGCCGGGGAGGTGTTCACATAAGGTTTATTCTGATAGTACAGCCAATGAGATGCAGATAATTATGATAACTTTGCCAGGTGTGCAGGCTTTGTGGAGGCTGACCAAAAGTGCCCCAGGCACTCCTCATTCATCCACTCGGGAAGGGGGCCAATAGAAGGAGCCTCTTCACCCATCCAACACAACCCCCCACAATGAGTATGATCCCCAGCTCCTCATTGGGATTCTGCAGGGGCATGGTGTGGTCTAGAGGGCCACCAGAAGGACTAGAGGGACTCACCCAGGCTGTCCCAATATCCAACCTGTCTCTGCAGTCAGAGGAGCAGAGCGGCAACGTGGAGACGCAGCCGCGGCGGCGATTCGTCCCGGCCGCGGATTCAGGAGAGCCCGCGGCTTCATGTGCCGCGGTAGGCCGCAAGTCGTCCCGTGCCCTGGATGGTCGGAGAAGGGGCAAAGTCGCTCAGCGCCCTTCCCCAAGTGTCGGGTAAGGTCCGGGCAGCAGGTGATCTGCAGCGGGTTACTGCTTTCCCCCGGATGGCAGTGGATAGGGGATCAGAGTGCCGGAGCATTCAAAAAGGCTTCTGCTCCCGGCGCCATCTTGGACACGCCCCCCAGAAAAATTTGTTTCATTTCAGATTCATATTCATTATGTTAGAATGATTTATTTTCAAAATTTATTTTGTATATTCGGATTTGTTTTGTATATTCATTGTACAAAATCAATTCATATCTTCGGAAGTTAATTAGCAAAATTGCCTATATTCATTTTAACATGTTATTTCATTATTTTGAGAGGTTACTTGCACTCTGAGTCATCCCTGTTAGTCCAACCCACAAAAAGAAATGGAATGCGCTGATTGAACAAGATTGACTGGAGTAGCGTGCATCCAAAAGTAATATAAATGGAATGAAATTAATTTCGGATTAGTTCAATACACTATCGTTTGGAGAGTCTGATGGATCCACCTCCATCCAACCCAAACACAATAAGTAGGAGTCATCTTATTTAACTTTTATACCTTACTGTATGTATTT
Source organism: Staurois parvus (assembly GCF_062004578.1). NCBI lineage: Eukaryota > Metazoa > Chordata > Amphibia > Anura > Ranidae > Staurois > Staurois parvus. The sequence goes on along the minus strand of NW_028318083.1, from coordinate 35,455,158 downwards.
CAATATGTTTCCATTTCATATGTAGTGCATTATTTATAATGATGGAAAATGTCAATGCAAAAAGAATTGGCTGTTTATTCAAAAGTCGAAGACTACCACGCCGCTCTTATCTGAATAAAACAAAAGGATCTGAATCATTTTGGATGATTCGTTATGTTGTTATGTTATTTGGGATGCTCCAAACATTAACAAAAGGCCCAAACTATTGCATCATGTCATCCAAATGAAACAAATGAATACAAATTAATTTGTTATTTTCGTTATAATTTCTTTCGAATTCAATTCAATTAATTACTATTGTGATTCAGAGATTTGGGTACATCTGAATATCCAAATAACTAAAATTTTGTCTGAACTCCGATCTGTAATGAAATTAATCACGTCTAATTGCTATTGATTACCACACATTGCTGTTTGTCTGTTGCTGCTGATATGGTGAGCACCAACATAAACTTTTTATACTTTGCATTTTTTAAAGATTTTGAAAATAATGATCATGTGTTGCAGGCACAAGCAGCACACTACAATACATCACTGGTGATTTCAGAAAATAAGCAAAATACAGATTTTTACTGCCTTAGGACTGGCCCTTTGCTGTTTGATTGCTTTATTTGGAAAACTGTACGCAAGATCAGATACACTGAAATTAAGAGAAACCTGAATGTTACCAAATCATCTGCTTACTCCAGAAGATGCTACAGTAAGCAGATAGACACTGAAAACAATAAAGTGCTCTTTTATGTACAGTATTATAAAGGAATGTGGAACACTTTCCTTTGCATATATCCACATTTATTTCTGTTTTAGTATATTAAAATAAAAGTCTACATTAAGCCTTCATCTCTACAATGCAAAAACCAGTAAATCAAGCCTGTAAATGTATTCAGTTTCATCGTTGCCTTTACTTGCACGGCATGTGCAGTGTTTGAGCTCAAATTGGCATTCGGCTATAATTCTTTTATAGAGAAGTGCCAGAAAAGAGCTAGCATATTTATATATATTCTGTACACTGTACTTAGATGCAATCTACTTGCCTAAGATACAGTTGCTGTACCTCTATGAAATGTAAAACATACCTCTGACAAAATTCCATGCAGCCAAACTAAGATGATAAATATATTGTAAAGAGTAATAAATTACATTTTGTTTTTGCATACTGTACAAGCTTCCAGTATCTTCAGGGTGTCTTGAGATAAAGATCATTATACATCACTGGGTTAAATGACCATTGGAGTTGAGAATCTTCACACAATAAATTGTGTATATTATCACTCTAATTATCCAATGATGTGAAAATCAAATTCCTGTTCATTGTATATACCTACTCATGTGCAGACAAAGTAAGTAGACATGAATTTGCTTTTCACATGATTAGATAATTGAAATGAATATTCAAACTATTTATTGTGTAAAGATTCTCAACTCCTCTAGTAAATTAACTTTCGTTCTTGTGTATGTATTTATCAAAGTCTTTGTGAATGGCGATATGACAAAGGTGTGTTTTTTGCTTAAGCTGTGTGTCTTTCTTTCTTATTTCAGACAATGGGAGGACATGTTTCTGACTTGGCAAGTTTCACTGGGACCAAATTAGGTTTAGAGACTTTAGTTTAGAGACCAGAAAATTTTGAATTAGAACACTGGACCAGTCTAGAGCAATGTCCCCTGAGATCCTGAAAAGGGTAAAAAAAATATCATTTTAAAAAGGCAATTGTTTATAATATAATATGCTTTAACAAATCTAATTTATAAGAAATAAGGTCTAGCTGTGAAGTAGTCTGCCTTTCATTAAACAATATATGTATGCTTGCAAGATACAAATGCAAGTGTTTTTTATTGCTGGATCATTTCTTTATGGCTAACTTCAATTAAATGCTTTTGATAAACTTACCAGAAAAGTGACAGGCATCTGGATCACTACCAGTATAGAAACATCCAAAAAATAACTAGGGTGACCAAGATAAAACCTCCAGATGCATACAGGACCTAAGAAATGGATTATGATGAATCTTTACAGTTACAGCCTTTGGACTGTCACATTTGAAGCCCAGTTTTATAATTATTTGGATACTGCTCAGCTCTAACAGTTGTTTCTTTTCATAGTAAGAATATATGTAGTTATTTACATTAAGTACAGTACATACACAAGTAATCAGGAACATTGATGTGTATTCACACTATAATTTATTTGAAGCAGAATTTTACTAATTAAAATCTACATTTTAATGCCACAAGGAAAACCAAACTGGAAAAAAATATTTAGGTGCTTCGGCAAAAAAAGTATTTGTGTCTGTACATCCCCTATATCAGTGGTTCTCGACCTTTCTAACGCCGCGACCCCTTAATACAGTTCCTCATGTTGTGGTGACCCCCAACCATAAAATTATTTTCGTTGCTACTTCAGAACTGTAATTTTGCAGTGGGAGGAATAGTGCCCCATCATTGGTATCAGTGAGAGGAAAAGTGTCCCATCATTGGTATCAGTGGGAGGAATAGTGCCCCATCACTGATGTCAGTGGGAGGAATAGTGTCCCATCGTTGGTGTCAGTGGGAGGAATAGTGTCCCGCCATTGGTGTCAGTGGGAGGAATAGTGCCCCATCATTGGTATCAGTGGGAGGAATAGTGTCCCATCGTTGGTATCAGTGGGAGGAATAGTGCCCCATCGTTGGTGTCAGTGGGAGGAATAGTGCCCCATCATTCGTATCAGTGGGAGGAATAGTGCCCCATCATTGGTGTCAGTGGGAGGAATAGTGCCCTATCATTGGTGTCAGTGGGGGGAATAGTGCTCCATCATTGGTGTCAGTGGGAGGAATAGTGTCCCATCATTGGTGTCAGTGGGAGGAATAGTGCCCCATCATTGGTGTCAGTGGGAGGAATAGTGTCACATCATTGGTGTCAGTGGGAGGAATAGTGCCCCATCATTGGTGTCAGTGGGAGGAATAGTGCCCCATCATTGGTGTCAGTGGGAGGAATAGTGCCCCATCATTGGTGTCAGTGGGAGGAATAGTGCCCCATCATTGGTGTCAGTGGGAGGAATAGTGCCCCATCATTGGTGTCAGTGGGAGGAATAGTGCCCCATCATTGGTGTCAGTGGGAGGAATAGTGCCCCATCATTGGTATCAGTGGGAGGAATAGTGCCTCATCATTGGTATCAGTGGGAGGAATAGTGCCCCATCATTGGTGTCAGTGGGAGGAATAGTGCCCCATCATTGGTGTCAGTGGGGGGAGGAATAGTGCCCCATCGTTGGTGTCAGTGGGGGGAGGAATAGTGCCTATCATTGGTGTCAGTGGGGGGAGGAATAGTGCCCCATCTTGGTGTCAGTGGGGGGAGGAATAGTGCCCCATCGTTGGTGTCAGTGGGGGGAGGAATAGTGCCCCATCGTTGGTGTCAGTGGGGGGAGGAATAGTGCCTATCATTGGTGTCAGTAGGGGGAGGAATAGTGCCTATCATTGGTGCCAGTGGGAATAGTGCCGCATCGTTGGTGTCAGTGGGGGGAGGAATAGTGCCTATCATTGGTGTCAGTGGGGGGAGGAATAGTGCCCCATCGTTGGTGTCAGTGGGGGGAGGAATAGTGCCCCATCGTTGGTGTCAGTGGGGGGAGGAATAGTGCCCCATCGTTGGTGTCAGTGGGGGGAGGAATAGTGCCCCATCGTTGGTATTAGTGACACAAATGATGGGGCACTATTCCTCCCACTGACACCAATGATACTTACCTTGCTGACCCCTGCTCCAGCCTGGGCTCGCTCTCTCCCTCTCCCATCTACAGCCTGCAGAAGCAAAATTTGCACTTACCTGTCAGCTGTCTTCCTTCTCTGGCCTCTCTCCTCTTCACTCGGTCCTGCAGCTCCCTCGATCTTCTTCGATCTGCGCGCTCTGCCGCTCGGCTCCTCCTCTCCAAGCTCCACCTCCTCGCCGGTGATTGGCCGCCTGTGTGCCTCTCCTGAGCTACAGTTCCGGTGGCCAATCAGCGGCGAGAAGGCGGAGCTGTTGAGTGATCCCGGAGGTGTGGCCAGGTTACAGGGGCAGCATATCATCCCGCCCACAGATCGCGAGACAGAGCAGCGGTGTCTCGGTTCCTAAGACCATCGGAAATATGTTTTCCGATGGTCTTAGGCGACCCCTGGGAAATGGTCGTTCGACCCCCAAAGGGGTCGCGACCCCCAGGTTGAGAACCGCTGCCCTATATCATAATATAGTGCCACATACATAGTTGCAAAAGTGGAGACATCCTCTGACCTACAAGACTCCACAGGGCACTGCAAATTCTCTAAATGTACTTCTTGTAACTTCAGCATTTTTCTTTACAGTCATGACCAGTTCTGAAATGAGGACAGTCATTTTCTACTATATATATATATATATATATATATATATATATATATATATATATATATGTTGCAAATACAAAAACAAGGACACTTTTATAGAGAGTAAGAACTATTGGGAAATCGTATACCAGCACCATGTATTATGATCACATTAAACAATTAAGTGTTTCCAGGGATTAGATTATGTTTCCCAATTGTAGATTTCATACTCGGTTTTGTATCATGCTATTAGTATTAGTCCTTGAACTTTGTCAACAAACATAAATGTGATTATAATCTTGGTAATTTAAACAGATGCACTCCTATAATGCATTCAACTAGAATTTGGCAAGGAAAACAGATATGTCCTGATATTGTATGTTTATTATGTGTTAATTGCAAATAGAACTCTTGTTAATACGGTTATTTTTTGAGCTAGGGTAATTAAAACTAAAATAAACTGAAAAATAGAAATTAATACAGATATACCGGTATATATATATATATATATATATATATATATATATATATATATGTATAAATTTTTATTTTTCAGTTTATTTCAGTTTTAATTACCCTATATATATATATATATATATATATATATATACAGTGAGGAACAGAAGTATTTGAATACAATTTTGAAAAAAAAAAACCACGTCTTTGTTTCTGTTGTAAACGTTTGCAAATAAATAATTGTACTTCATAAATTTAGGCCAAAATGTATTCTACTACATGCCTTTGATGAGAATAACCCAAATTAGTATTTATTATTTAGTCTGTAGGAAAGTTATAGAGTTCACAAACTATGGTATAGATCTGAATACTATATATATATATATATATATATATATATATATATATATATATATATATCATAACACAATAAAATCGGCAAAATAAACACAATATAATCTGCAAAATATAATCTGCAAGATACAAAATGAAATTCTTTTGGGGCAGCACAGTGGCTAAATGGTTAGCACTTCCATCTGCCAGTACTAGGGTCATTGGTTCAAATCCCAACAATGGCACCATGTTCTCCCCGTGGCTGCATGGGTTTCCTCTTGGTTCTCCAGTTTCCTCCTACACTCCAGAGACATGCTGGTAGGTTTATTGTCGCCTGTCTAAATTGGCCTTAGTATGTGTATGTATGAATGTGAGTAAGGGACTTTAGATTGTATACCCCCGGAGGGTTTTATATATATACTGTATATCTATTTATATGTAAAAGACTACATAAATTGACAATGCTACATGAGTCCCTGTAATAAATATACTGCACTATACATATATAATAAAATAATATAAAACCTCTGACACAATATTTTTAATTGTGTAAATGCTTTTCTACCTAAAATGATATTTTAATTAGAAATGGACCTGATAAGTTGCATCAACCCTTTTGTTTCTTACTTGAATACTAATTAAAGCAAAATCTGCTTTTCATAGTATGGTCTTTATAACAATTACTGAATGATGGCTACAGCTCAGTTGTCCAGTTCTGGGAGGGCGTCATATGACATCCTCCCAGAATTCGCCCTCCCACGCGCCCCAGGGGGAGCCCAGCACTTTCCAAGATCACTGTGTCCTATGGACACATCTAATCATGTGATGTGCCTTTTACCATGTGATCAGCTGTGTCCAATGACACAGCGTGAGGAAAGTACTGCCGATAACTGGCAATTGTCAGAGGACGGATCGGCACCAATCATCATGGCACTGATGATCAGTGCCCTGATGATCAGTGACCAGCAGTGCCACCCACCAGTGCAGCTCACCTGTGCCCAGCAGTGCTGTCCACAAGTCCACAGCAGTGCCACCCACCTGTGCCCAGAAGTACCTCCCACCTGTGCCCATCAGTGCCTAGTAGTGCTACCCACCAGTACCCAGCAGTGCCATCCACCAGTATCCCAGCAGTGCCCCCATCAGTGCCACCCAGCAGTGCTGCCGAGCAGTGCTACCCATCAGTGCCGCCAGTCAATGCCCATCAGTGCTGCCCATCAATGCCCATCAGTGCTGCCCATCAATGCACATAAGTGCTGCCTATCAGTGCTGCCTCATCAACGCACATCAGTGAAGGAGAAAAATTACCTGATGGCAAAATGATATAATAGAAACAAAGAAAAACTTTTTTTTCCTAAATTGTTTGCTCTTTTTTTGTTTATAGTGCAAAAAACAAAACATCCAGCAGCGAGTAAATACCACCAAAAGAAATCTCTGTTTGTGTGAAAAAAATAATACAAATTTCATAGGAGTACAGTGTTGTATGACCGCGCAATTGTCATTCAAACTGCGACAGCGCTGAAAGTGAAAATTGTCATGGGCAGGAAGAGGGTATAAGTGCCTGGTAGGCAAATGGTTAATAACAAATACTAGTGTGGCTATTACATAGATAAAGTGTACCCTTGAATAATTTTACAAATCATCATAGATAGATTCTTGCTGCTACAATATACAGGAGCTGTGTAATATTTCATAAAAGCTGTACTTTGTTTCATTAAAAAGCAGTCCTTGAGCTCCAGTCATTGACTTTGCACAGGCTGATGTTATCTGTCTGCAGCAGGAAGCATAAAGCATTTTCTATTTCCTCTCCGCAGTTACCAAACTGAAACGCTATAGCTAAGACTGTGTGAATCTTGCCTGGGCTTGATATAACAAAGGTGAATCATATTTGAAATTCGGCAAACCCAAACTTAGTGATGAATGCCATTCCTCCATGGCAGGAGAAGGATAGTAAATTCTCACCATTTTTTAGGGATAATAGGCAAACTGTCCTAAAAACATGGAAAGTCGGACACTGCCATGATGGAAATGTATCAATACAAAATAGAAAAAAACACACAGCAGAGGTCATATTGTATAGCTTTGGGTGCAACATCAACATCATCATAGCCATGTAAAGCAGTGTGCTTACAGTGTAAAGCACACACACAGACACAAGTAAAACAGCACACAGTTAACCCTTTGATCGTCCCACATGTTAACCCCTTCCTGCCAAGTGCCATTAGTAAAGTGTGAGTGCTTTTTATTAGCACTGATCACTGTATTGGTGTCACTGGGGATGTCAGTGACACCACATCCGTTCCCCCCAGTGTCAGAATGCCTGCCGCAGTCCGGCAGTCCCTGATCGCCGCCATTACTAGCAAAATTTAAAAGAAAAAAAAAATTCCAGTATATATACCACCATTTGAAAACACTATAACTTTCACGTAAACCAATTAATTTATACGTATTGGGATTTTTTCTAGCAAAAACATGTAGCAGAATACATTTTGGCCTAAATTTATGTCGAAATTTGATATTTTACACTTTTGTACTGGACATGTGTAATAGCAAAAAGTCACAAATATTGTTTTTATTCTCAAAATTGTTGGTCTTTTTTTTTATAACACAAAAAATAAAAAACACACAGACAATCAAATACCCCTGAAAGCTCTATTCATTTGAAAAAAAAGGGACGTAAAAGTCATCTAGGTGCGGCGTTGCATGACCGTGCAATTGTCAGTTAAAATAACTCAGCGCCATAACGCAAAAAATGTCCTGGTCAGGAAGGGGGGATGAGCAAGTTGATATAGACCTACATTTGTCCCAGGTGAATCAGAGGGACTGAGGTTTTTCTTGGAGTCGAAGCAAAGTACAATGAATCAGCAGAGAGGCAGTGGGAGTGTGTGATCTGTTCATGGCTATTACATCTATGGAGAGAAATCCCTAAGGAAGCAAGGAGACCCCCTAGTGGGAAGAGGGATATTTCCATCCATCCATACGGCTTCAGGAAAATCCATAAGGAAGGGAGAGGACCCCCTGCTGGGAAAAGAGAACACTCCGTTCATCCATCAATCCATCCCAGGAAAAGAGGGATAATCCTATCCATATACCACTAAGTCCAAATAAAAGGACACCTCATTTAACGGTTTGGTCATATACACCAGGTGAGAGCACAACTGGTGAAGGTGATTTTTTATGATTGGTGGACTGCACGGTTATTATTTTGCATCAAAGTCAGGAAAAGTCACGGACTTAATAAGGACATGCTTGCAGCAGTAATATAATTGCAGTGATATTTATATATATATTTTTGTTTTTGGATGCTGGACTATTATTTATTTAATTTCTGTTTAATATTTACTTAATCATTATGTTATTATTGCAATTGGTAGTGAAGCACGACACAATTACTGACAGTGTGTTTAACCCATTGTTTACAAGAATAAAAGTATACAGGGAGCACTATCAGTCCTCACTATTGTCTTCCATATACCCTAAGTTTATCTGAGTGGTGTGTGAGGTGGTGTTTAAATACGTAGTTTCTGATACTAGCCTAGAGGGTGGGTGAAATAAAGCTCTTTTGACCTCATTATAGAACAAGAGGTCAAAGCAATAGGTGAGCTTTCAGTCATATCACATGGTGGACTGCACACATGTCACTTGTTGATTTTTTATATGAAGTAGAAGCATATTTCATGTTTGTCACATTGGAATCACTTTTTGGACTTTGGACTTTTAATATTTTTGTTTGTGGACATTTATCATCTATTTTTGGTGTATTATACTGGTATTATTGAAAAAGTTACGCTACACTATATTCATACATTTTCCTGGTGCACGTTTTTTAAATTACAGTCATTGATTCACTTGTAGTGAATGTTTATTAAATGTCACATTCAAAGAGAAGTATGGTTTTTTATTTTTTTTCACAATTATATTTACCTAGGCGGATGCAACATTGGTCCAATGCTGCATCTGTCCCCCACTGGCTCTAAGGGTGATAACTCAGCGATCACATGACTGCTGAGTTCTCACAGCAGTGATGTCAGCACAGGAACGCTGGAATGGACAGGCAGGCCTATTAACAATGTAACGCACTGACTGACGACAACCACCACCCACAGACCGAAGTCCCTCAGGGCGCGGAGTCTAAGTCCGTGGCTGCCCTTCACCAGGGCCCCTGATGGTGGGGATGGACTTGACGCAGTCAGGAACCAGGTCGCGGCCCCCGAGACACCCCAGTTGCGGTAATGGCCGCCGACAATGGCGTGTAGCTGGTGGAAAGGACAATAGAGTAGTCGGGCAGGTGGGGTCGACAACAACGGGACAAAACGGTACAGGACAGCAGACGAGAATCACAGGTCACGGGCCGGGTTCAGCAACGGAGGGTCAGATCAAAGGAGAATACAAAGAATGGTCGAGTCACAAGCCGAGTCAGATTCCAGGAGAGTCACGAGAGTCAGAACAGAGTTATAGCAACACCAAGACACAAGACACAAGTGCAAAGAGCATGTGCGGACCACAGGCTTAGTAATCAGCCACACCCCTCTGGGGGATGGATCTCAGAGACCTGAAGGCACAAAGGATTCCCATCATGCTCTGCAGAAATCCAAGATGGATGCCAGCACATGGAGTAACATAACCTCTGGGAAAAGGTAGGACCTTGACAAGTGAGCGGTTACTGTCAGTCACCACTGCCTACTCTGCTCCCCAGCATTCACTGGAGCACTGGGCTGCGGAAGGGGAGAGAGTGGCTAGCTCAGGCTCTCAGCAGCTCACTGAGAGGCTGAGCCAAGTACAGGGATGGACTGACAACTCATGGGGCCCCCAGGCAATAAGGGATCACGGGGCCCTGTGTCCTTGCCCAAACTCAAAAAAGTCTATGAAAAAGGTACCAGGGGCATCTCATGGGACCCTCTACTGACCCCGGGCCCTCGGGCAGTGCCCAAGTTTCCAAATGGTCAGTCCGCCCCTGACCAGGTGTCACTCCAGCCTCTGGGGTGGATTCCAACTCCTAGACTGGCTGATGGACGTCAGCTGACAGTGGGCTTCAGCTCGGGTCACAGGTGCAGAATGAACTGCACTCCTGTGATCCACAGGAGAATTACAGCCAAAAGAGCTTTGGCTGTACTTCTCCTTCCGCTGCTTTATAAATATGCTTCTAATCTAAATGAACTAATCTTAAAACTGTCTGACAGGTAACAACATCAAATGCTTTTATGTAAAACAATAATACATAAATAATATCACTCTATTAAAAAAAACAAACAAAACAAAAACCCTGAAAATCCCAGAGGATTTGTATCATAAAGAAAATAACTTGATTGTTTTGCAACACATGGGTGCTTATGCATAACAGGAAGGTTGCTAATACTGCTGTTTGTGAAACTGACAAAGCCATCCTGCTGAGTACAGTATTTCCTTCTTATCTGCAAATTAGATGTATATATTAAAATCACATCAAATGCAACACAAAAGCTACAAATAAAGTTGTAAAATATTCTACCTGTGTAGAAGTGTTAGCACTGAGAGTTACCTAGAGTGAGACTTTTAACTTCATAAGCTGTGTTTAAGCAAAACATATCAATATGGATTCTAATGAGTTCATTTTTAAATCAAATTGTCTTATTTTATAGGTAGAAATGCTGACAAAGAGATTAGAGATAAACCTAAAGTACATCACCATGCCTTTGAAACAAAAAAAAAAAACCTGATGGGTAAGCAAAGACAGAGAGGTTACTGGGAAAGTGCAGAAACAGCATTTGCAACTCATATCTTATCCATTCCGCTGTAATAGTAAAACTGCAGTGACAAGAAATATCTGTCACTGTAACATTATCTATATGTACAATATTTAACTGTGTCAGCTTTATGAAATAATAACATCTAAAACTATACATGGGAAAATGCCCCCTACATGATATACCCTCTACCTCTATGTGTGTTAAAATTGTTCTGTTACTTGTTTAAAAAGCTAATTTTAAATGTTATTTGATTAGTTTAATGCAAGTTATATCATTTTGTAATTAACTTTGGCTTCTGATAATAGCTATTAAACTTCAGAATTAGTCTGTAGTAGCCCTTCATTATCACACAATTTTTCGGTTTCAAATGCTGTGATAGTGTGACTGACAATTACTCCATCATACAATACTGTATACAAATGAATTTTGTATATTTTCTGAGACACTGCAAACTTTCCTTGGTGTTCTTTTGCTACCAATTGGAGATATATATATATATATATATATACAGTATATGTAAAATGATCTGTTTCTCTTTGTTATAAAACTTATCAAATACAATTAAAAGGACATCATGTTACTTCCAGAATGACCCTGTTTTGGAAAGCAAGTGTAAACTCCAAACGCACACGTTTCTGCATTAAAAATGGCTGTGTGTATAACTGGGTGCTGCAGCGACCATCGGCTGGAACCGAATAGAATCAGCAAGGGAGAATGTCACCAGGACACCAAGGATCACTAATATGGGTCCAAAGGTTTTAATGGAAGATCACATAGTTACAGCAAGGGAGTGTTTCGGAGTCTCACAGGACACCTTCATCAGGCTTGTGGATGAAGGGGTCCTGTGAGACTCCGAAACGTTGCCTTGCTATAACCATGTGATCGTTTATTAAAACTTTTGGACCCATATTGGTGATCCTCGGTGTGCTGGTGACATTCCCTTGCTGTTTTGGAAATCAGGCTCCTCAGGGGGATCTAATTTTTTTTCCCACAATTTTTTTTAAATGAAAAACATGCTACTATTTAGATTAAATAGATAACAATTAGATTAAAACTATTTAATCGTGTACTTAAAGTGGAGTTCCACTTATTTTTTAAAGTACTTCTAGTTACATTATACCTGTATTGTAAAGCACAATTTGGATAAACTTTTTTTTCGTATTATAAATACCTTTAAATCAAGTTTCAGGACTGCAGTTCCGGCCCGGCCGCCTAGGCGATGACGTGTTAAGGCGAATCGCAAAGTCTCTTGGGATCCCAGGAATCCTTTGGGTTCCTAGTGACTGACTATCGCGGTACTTCGAAACAGGAAATGACGCCGTTCCTGCCATTGTTATGGCAACCTATAGTATGCAAGTGGCGGCGAGCAGTGTCAGTACTGCGCAGGCGCGAGATCGAGTGATGCATGCTGCGATAGCCAGCAGCACCAACTGCAGGAAGAAAAGACTTCCGGGCTTCAGATGCCCACAGCCATCATGGCGCCTGCCTGCTTCCGAGATCCAGGTAAAGTTTAACATATTTAAAAGTAATTACAAGGCTATAACTAATAACTATATCCAGTTGTTAATGTTAACGGAAAGGCAATCCTGGGTCTGCTCTTAAAAAAAAATTCTTCTGGGGACTGGAGCTCCGCTATAATACATTAAATGTACACATTTTACACAGAGAGAGGAGAAAATGAGGGGTTAATGTACCTTTCACATACAGAGAGGTTGGTAATGAAGAGGTTAGTGTACAAATATGAAATTTAAAGAAGGTAAAGCAGTTAATATCCAGGTCACTGCAGAGACAGGGTCTAGCTAAGATATGCAGAAGGAATGGGGTGAAAGGACTAAACACAATTCCAGAATCTTGGGTTCCATTCATCTGGAGCTAATGAATGATTAATTCAATATTTCCACCTTCCTCCCCTTTATCCGTTGTAAATTGAAGGGACACGCTCTCCAATGTAAACACTACACTGTCATATTTCTGATCTCTGTAATTGGCCAATACAGCGATTACAATGTAGAGCTGCTCAGATCTGGTCTTTACTCTGTGTCTGTTAACCAAGCTATTCGATGACAGCTAAGTTCATACTCATTAACATGCACCACAGCTGTCTGAGGGTGATAAGTGTCTACCACTTCAATGTTCAAAAATCTTCAATGGTACATAAAGGGTTATAGAGCTTCCTCTGTCAACAGAAACCTTTTCCATGACTATTGATGGCACATGAGCAACACAGTGGCTAAATGGTTAGCACTTCTGCCTGGCAGTACTAGGGTCGCTGGTCCGAATCCTAACCATGACACCACTTGCCAGGAGTTTGCATGTTCTCCCTGTGCCTACTTGGGATTCCTCCCACACTCCAAAGACATGCTGGTAGGTTAATTGGATCCTGTCTAAATTGGCCCTAGTATGTGTATGTATGGGTGTGAGTTAGTGACCTTAGATTGTACACTCCTTGCGGGTTAGGGACTGATGTGAATATACAGTATATGTATATATGTAAAAGACTGCATAAATTGACAGTGCTATATAAGTACTTGAAATCAATAAATCTATCTTACTTGTCCATTTTAGAATATTCACTCTTCATCAGTCTATGTATATTTAACTTCAGTATTCCCTCTAACTTCTTCTTCCTACATACCTTTAGCTACTATTCTATCACTTCTCCTAAATGTAATGATATCAGGGGAAGTGGTGGAAGAGATGACTATCTGCCTTGCATTCTCCACTCTTTTGGTTTTTCTGAACCTAGGTAGTCTCATAGACCTTCTGTATACACCAGGGGGATTGCTAGGGTCAGAGAAGACAAGGGGAACACCTAGGTGCCTTTTAAACTTTAACTATGGGGCACACGAGAATGCTGCAGCAATATGTAAATACAAGAATATTTGTGGAGTTTTCAAACAAGGTTTAAAAGAATCTGGCCATCTGAGACATTTTGTTCAAGAAGCTATAAAAAGTTATAAAGAACCATCAGTCACAAAGGAAAAGCCATACAGAATGTATTCAGTAACAAGGCAAAGCCAGGACAGAACACCATCAATACAGGTTGTTATTATTATTATTATTATACAGGATTTATATAGCGCCAACAGTTCGCTCAGCGCTTTACAATATAACTGGAGACAATACAGTAACAATACAGTTCAATACAAGAGGGATTTGAAGGCCCTGCTCCTTGGAGCTTACAATCTAGGAGGGAGGGGCTAGTGGTACAGGGTTAGGGGTAAAGCCACACAGAACATCAGTTATGGGTGACAGTCTCCTCAAACACCATCAGATACAAAAGAGAGACACACATAATACCATCTGTCACAGGACAATGCAACAGGAAACACCATCATTAATAGGGGTAAAGCCACACAGAACATCAGTTATGGGGGGAAAGTCTCCTGGAACACCATCAGCTACATGGAAAAGAAGCACAGAGCACCAGCAGTCACAGGAGAAAGAAATACAGAGCACCTTCATTAACAGCAGTAGAACCACTCAATGCCTCAGTCACAGAGGGAAAGTCTCCAAGAACATCACTAGTCACAGGGAAAATCCACTGAACAGAATAAGGTACAGGGGAAAAGTTGCAAAGAACATCATCAGTCACAGAGCAAAAGTCTCTCAGAACATAATTAGGGAATGTCTTCCAAAATATCATCAGCCACAGGGTAAAATCCACACAGAACATCATCATAGGTTAGAAACCACACAGAACACCATCAGTCAGAGGGGGGAAGTTTCACAGAACATCATCAGTAACAAGTGGAAAAATGTACACTACATCAGCAGTCATGGGGGAAAGTTTCACAGATCACCATCAGTCCCAAGTAAAAACAATAGAGAATGACATTAGACACAGGAAAAAGCTACACTGAATGCCATCATTTAAGGGATACATCTATATATATTGCCATAAGTCGCATGGGAAAGCCACACACCATACCTTCAGTCAATGGAGCAAATTCTGCCAGGAACACAGTCACAATGGGACATTTACAAGAAACACTTTCAGCCACAGGGAAGAGATAAACACACACTGGAGGTTTTTTAGCAGCCTTGAGTCAGTCTGGGCTTCTAGTGTGTTGATGCACCTAAAGGACAGATTGGGCTATTGCCTAGATAAGCTTCTCTCTATGCATTCATTACTATATATATAGTTTAGAGTTAGGGACCAAAAAGTGGTTATAAGTCCAAAAAGGGAACTTGACATTGTAGTGGGGTTTTATTTGAAATATATGCAACCAAAACCTCTGTTTTTCTGTTTCAATATTTTTATTAAGAAAGTTTTGTTTTTAAGAATATAACAAGCTCACAATACGCCCACGCACGGGCAGAGCAGAACAATAACACATAAACAGAGACATCTTGCTGACTTGTATTAGTCAAATAACGAAATAACGAAATGTCCAATGACATCAAGAAGGGACGGCAAAAAGCCGAACCAAATAGCAGCAGTAATCCAACATTATATTGGAAAAAGAAGAGAAAAGAAAAAAGGTTAGAAGAAAAGAAAAAGAAAATAAAACAAAAAGGAATCAGAAAGACAACATGAAAGAAGAGAAACTAGAAGGATCACGGATCTGGGGCTAGCATAGGCAGCGACTAAAGGAGTCCATAACTAGTAGGAGGCAGGGATGGCAAGGAATAACGTATCCAAGGTTCCCAAACCTTAAGGAATCTCAGATAAGAATCATGAAGAATACTAGACATCTGTTCATTGAACTACATAGCATTCATCCGGGTCTTCAAAACCTCTGTTTTTAACCAAATTATTGAAACTGTAGCTGAATTGAGTGATGAGAGAAGTTTGCATTCTTCCACCCTACCCATGTGCACCTTTCCTTTTTATTATAAATTGAGTTGCTGTCATTTTTGCTTTTTTATCCAATAAGAAGAATACCATCCAGTACAAAGAGACAATCACTGAGAAAGCTATAAAAAAGGGAAGAATACCACACATAAATTAATATCTCATTAATAAGACACTAATATTACTGTTAATAGTTCTAATCCTTATAGTCAAAGACGAACCATAACAGCAGTGCTGGTCAGATATTATATCATGATGTTCAAGCAAGGTCAGTAAATAGGTCAGTTTAAGCTTATCTGTGTAAATCAGCCAGCAGAGCCACCCCCAGGAGCCATCTAAGGACTACAATGAGCAACCAGAGTATGAAGTCTGATGCCCTTTAAACTTGCCCTCTGGAAGATTTACCCCCCTTCATGACCAGGCCATCTTTTGCTGTTTGGAACTACTTTAACTGAAAATTGCTTGGTCATGCAACACTGTACACAAATGAAATTTATATCATCTTTCACACAAATAGTTCTTTCTTTTGGTGGTATTTGATCATTACTGGGTTTTTTATTTTTTGCACTATAAATGAAAAAAGAACGAAAAAGAAAAATAACGAGTATTTTTACTTTTTGCTATAAAAAGTGCAATAGAAAAAAAAATTATTCATACATTTAGGCCAAAATTTATTCTGTTACATGTCTTTGTTAAAAAAATAAGTGTATATTATTTGGTTTGCGTGAAAATTATAGTGTCTACAAACTACGTTATCAGCAACTTATAACGGGACCAGGGGCAGACTGACCATTTGGAAACTCGGGCACTGCCCGGGGGCCCGGGGTCAGTAGGGGGCCCCATGAGATGCCCCTGGTACCTTCTTCATGGGCTTTTTTGAGTTTGGGCAAGGACACAGGAGCCCCATGATCCCCATGTGTTGTCAGTCCGCCCCTGAACGGGACTGTGATAGTATGGTGGGCATTCTGACACTAACTGACACTGGGAAGAACTGACTGACTGCCAGTGACATCTCCAGTGACACTAATAATCAGTGCTAAAAAAAAGTACTGACACTGTACTAATGACACTGGGCAGGAAGGGGATAACATCTAGGGCAAACAAAGGGTTAAGTAGGTGTTAGAGAGTGATTTGAACATTGTAGTGTTTTGCTAGGGAAAGTGCTGTTTCTTATCTCCCTGCTTTGCACATCCCCACTGCCAGGAGAGAGATCTGTGTTATTTACACTCAAAGATTTCTCTCCTGTCAGCTACTCCACTGATCGCTGGCCAGGACCTTGTGATTGACACCTATGGGAGCCAATGACAGCGTGGGTAGGCTGGTGCACATGCCCCCTACCTGGAAATGCAGAATCACGTATATATACATGATTCTGTGCAGAGCGGCCACCCTGTAGCAGTGAAACTGCTGTAGGGCAGACGCCAAGTGGTTAAAAAGGAAGTTGACTAATCACAGCACCCAACAGAGTCAGTATACACTTGTCTATGCATACTCAAAAAAAACAGTTCACCTAAAGGGAAAAACAGAGTGCTAGATATCTCTAGATAGTGATCTAGATAAAGCATTAGGAGCATTTGTAACATCAGAGGATTGCAGGCTGAAGAAGAAGACAAAGGCCGTTGCAGCCAGAGCAACAATATAGTCTCCACATAGCCTATATCTCCCAACCCCCAAATCCATATACAGTATTTTAGCACTGGTCCCTATTCATAGGATTTGTGCATACCCCTGTCACCTGGCCGAGGATCACTAAGATAATAAATTCACTTTCTGTGGTCATTACCAACAGACTGTACTATTGGACAGATAATCAGATTTCCACTAGTGTAGACATTATACAAAAAGATGTAAGATGTGTTTGTTTCATTGTGTTGTTTTATTCAAAAACGTGTCTTATTTTATACAAAATCCCCTAAATGATTATTTTTTTAATAGGAAAAGGATAACCTAAGATCTTTCAGATGTGCCATGGAGCCATTTCATTTCTAGCTTCATCTCTGATTACAGTATCAAGACATGTTTTAGGTTCTCTTCACATTCCCCCCACCATTGCTACTGAGTACACAAACATATTATATCCTTTTCTGACTTGGTTTAAAAGATGAAGTGTCTAGAGATTACAGTAAGCAGAATGACAGTATCCTCTGAACAGAGGCTGAGGCATTTGGTCAGCACATTACGTCCCGTTTCTGTCATCACACGCTGAGCAGCAGTTACAGGAAAAGACATGATTTTGCAAAACATCTTTCACTGAACATGTTCTTTGCATTTGATCACAGAGAAAAACAGTTATTGAAATGTTAGACTGCAAAGTTTCATTATTCAGTCTGCTGGGCCATAAATAAATGAAAGCAAATCTTGCAAAATAAGTAAGTTCCCTAGAAGTGCATAATGTATTTCTTTTAACTCATCAACTCTAAATAGCAAGTAATGAGCCAACATTTAAAAAAAATTCCAAGGACACCTTTCTTTGCTGTGCGTCCAGCAAGCAATTTTTTGGCAGACAATGTACTTTAATTAGGATTGCAGCATTCATTTAAAATACTTCTGGTTCTTCAACAAGCATATCATTAAATTATTGTTCATTTAATCTTAAAAACCTGTACTGTATGTACAGGAATAATTATCAAAATAAAAGAAACACAGCCAAGGTATTGTTGATTAGTAAAACTATCTATTTGTTTGACTAGCGGAAACCTGAATGTTCTTGTAAAGTGGTAAATCCAACAACACTGCAAATCCATTTTGGTATAACATTTTTGGAAAGCACATTTGAGCCTGGTCCTTTCTACTGAGTACTGTTCCACTTTTTCTGGCTGTTGGTGGATTGAATGTTTTTGAAGGTGGCAAAAATCCTGTGTATTACAGTGATTTCAAAATATTTTGCTGAAAGTGGAAAATTCCTATACAGTATAAGTAAAATCCACCACTAAACTTATACATAAGTATTAACATGGTAGTGGAACTTTCATTCCTTTCAAAATCAGCAAGATACAGGACCTAGATGCAGGCCTATCCCACCAACTTTCCGGGACAGCTGGGATCTATTAATTTGAAGCTACATGATAAAAAAAATTTATGGTGCATCAAATCTACTTACTGGTAGTATCTGCAAGTGTATTGTGAACAGTTAACATAATTAATAGGCATTCACTAACTCATTAAAGCAATGTATTGATTGTACAAGAGCAATTATAGGTTTTTGAAGACATTACAAAGGGTGATTTAGTAATTATCATCCACAATTATCTGTAGCAGTTTTGCACATTTATTTTCAAATGGAAAAGTCTTCTATATTCCAAATATAATAGGACCCAAACTTAGTGGAACCTCCTGACAGCATAAACTCACTTTTTGCTGCTGTATACCTTCTCTAGAAAAACATATATACATAGATTAATTGGTACTTTCCCATTATCTATGAGCCACAGCCTTAGTCTTCTTAACGGAGAAATGCCACCTAACAGGAGAAATGAGAAATAAACATATCTACTTACTTTAAAAAAATATTTATGTATTTCACATCTGAACTTATTTATGCATGTCAGAATGAAAGTTACTCATGTATTTCAGGTGGCCAATATTTTGTGATAACACTGGGTACTCTGCAAAGTACAACTCCGTATAATGTCTTGTAACCCATTGTTCTCATTTGTTTCTTTTTTTCAATCTGCACCATATTCTCCCAACAATTTGAGTATACATTCCTGTCTTTGGATCAGTAAATTAGTACTTATTATTGACCTTGAAGTGGTTGAATACTTTCTTTTCTAGCAGGCATAGTATGTCCTCCATGAATCAATGGACTCCAATTAATATTCCCCTGAATCCCTGCAAATTCCTGTAAAAGCCCATTGTCACAGGAACACATGATATGCATTATTTTACCTCCTTGTCAGCAGAGTTTCATCTACTGCTACAATAAAATTTGGTCCTACTATTTTCTTCTTTAATTGTAGGGATAGTAATGGTAAAGTGGGTGCTGTACACTAACTGGGCATCCTAATCAGAGAAAATGTTATACTTGCCCTGTATGTATTCTAAAGCAGGTCATTGTAGTGTATCCACCATGACATTCTAATAAAGAGGACTAGAGGATTCCATATCCCGGCACAGTAATGAAATGTCAATTGGCATTTAAAGGAGAGTAGCTCCAGTATAATTGTTATGTTGTTAAAGACGTGTATGGCATGTAACATTTATTTAAAAATAGTGACCATATGATCGCTCCTTTTTAAATTATAATGATAACAGAAATCCCCAAATGGTCCTGTTCAAAAGTTTACTACCCTGAAATGTATGGCCTTGGTACAGACACACAAGGTGACACACATGAGTTAAAATGGCAATTAAGGGTTAATTTCCCACATCTGTTGTTTTTCAAATTGCAATTAGTGTCTGTGTATAAATAGTCAATGAGTTTGTTAGTTCTCATAGATGCACTGAGTAGGCTAGATACTGAGCCATGGAGAGCAGAAAAGAAAAGTCAAGGCCTGCGCAACAAGGTAATGGAACTTTATGAAGATGGAAAAGTATATAAAAAGATATCCAAAGCCTCAAATATGCAAGTCAGTACTGTTAAATCACTTATTAAGAAGTGGAAAATTTGGAGATCTCTTGATCAGGTTAGGTAGACCAAGAAAGATTGCCACCACAACTGTCAGAAGAATTGTTCGGAATACAAAGAAAACCCTACAGGTAACCTCAGGTTACAGTGTGGTTGTTTCAAGGAGCACAATATGACGATACTTGAACAAAAATGAGCTTCAGCTACATGTGTGTCTGTACCAAGGCCAAACATTCCAGGATATGTAAACTTTTGATTAAGGCTATTTTGGTGATTTCTGTCATCATTATGATTGAAAAAGGAGCAAGCTATTATTTTCTACATCTGGCAAACAATTTATACATAGCTTCCTTTTAACGAGTGTCATATGGAGGGCTCAAGACCACCAACAAGCTGCTTGTAAAAGTAAATAGTCTTTATTGGGTCTCTCAGAACAGGCAAACATAAATAGCTTTCTTCAGCAAAAGTAAAGCAAATAGTTCATATTCTTGATATCAAGAAAACCATACAAGAGGTTCACTGCCAGACTTTTGGTCCCACACTGGGTTTAGGGTTCCCACTTCCCAGGGGTTCAGCAACAAATGCAACAAAGATTCCTCATAGAGTGTGCTAAAATCTTTTAGTGTATGTAATTGACTAGAGAAATTATTTTCTTTGCAAAAGTGAAGTTACAAATGATGATTGATGTTGCATTTAGTGTGTTACTTTATTCTACAAATAGTTTTGTCTCCCAATAAATAGGCCAAAATTGTGACTTATTGCCAAAATATTAAAGACAACCATTGAGATGTTAGCATTATATATGTTGCATTACTACTTTTTTAAAACCTAAGGAAACAGCGATTCATGCTCAAAGTTGATAGCAGAAGCACTGAACTTGCTCATTCTCTCAGTCACTCACCCTATTTTCTATTTCTAGCAGCTTTCCAGCCTTCTAATCTCCAATGAAAACAGAGCAGGAAAGAAAGCAGAGTTTGCTGAGCTGCCGAGAGAACCAATTGAATGACTTCAGTACTTCTGCTCTGAACGTTGAATTCATTGGTCTGCAGTATCTGTAGATGCAAATGTCAGTGAGGGTTTGCTGTAACCGGTTCATCTCTCACACCTGTTAACCCCTATGGACCAGAGCCATTTTTACCTTTCTGCTATGGCCTGTTTATTCAGCAATAACTTTGTCATTTTGTAAGATAAAAACATTATTATTATTATAATTACTATACAGGATTTATATAGCGCCAACAGTTTTCTCAGCACTTTACAATATAAATGGAGACAATACAGCAATGATACAGTTCAATACAAGAGGCTTAGGAGGTCCCTGCATCTTGGAGCTTACAATCTAAGAGATAGTACATATTTTGTTCTTTTAAGGACAAACAAGGCTTTCTTTTTGTGAATATTGTCTTGCAACAATTATTTTTTCCCTTATCCTTAACCAGTTGCCTGCCGCCCTATAGCAGAAATACTTCTACAGGGCAGCAGGGCTGTGCAAACGCACGTATAAACAACACAGATCTCTCTCCTGCCAGCAACGACATGCTGCTTTGTATTTCTATGTAGAGCAGAGAAAAAAACAGCAGCATGTTTTCCTAGTAAAACACACACAGCACATGTTGTAAAACAGCACACAGTTAACCCTTTGATCACCCCAGATGTTAACCTGTTCCTGCCCAGTGTCATTAGTACAGTGTCAGTACTTTTTATTAGCACTGATCACTGTATTAATGTCATTGGGATGTCAGTGGCAGTTAGTCAGCTCCCACCCACTGTCAGAATGCTGCAGTTCCTCAGGCCCGCTATAAGTCACTGATCACCGCCATTACTAGTATAAAAAAAAATATAAAAATTCCAGTATACTGTATATACCAATATTTATGGACCTGACTGTATATGTTAAAGAAGTAAAAATATTAACTTACAAAACAAGTATAAATAATATTAGTTAATAAATAGAAACAAACAAAAAAAATAATCAGGACAAAAATTATTGAATGGAGAATGATTTAATTAGGGCTGATTAGGGTTATTAAGGGGTTAAACAAAGGAAAATTAAGTCCTGATTCACACTGAATGCAGCTTTGAAATTGTGCTACTTCTGTTGCAGTTCCTCAATTTCAAATAGGCTGGACAGTGCGATTTCATGTACAGATGTCTATGCAAATTGCATATGAAATTGCGAAAAGTATCACAGAAACCTCTTTCCAAGCTGATGCTGCACCGCGGAGATGAAATTGCACCGATTTTATTATTATTATTATACAGGATTTATTTAGCGCCAACAGTTTGCTCAGCGCTTTGAATGACTCCATAGTCACAAATAGGGTACGACTTATCATGTGATTTGGAACTGTCAAATCGCATGACAAGTTTCACCAGTGTGAACCAGGGCTTAATTTAAAGGGAAAAAAAGCTTTTATTTTATTTGTCAAGTTGCTTTAACTGACTTCATCTGCAGAATGAAGTTCATCAATTTGATCTGTAGATGAAAAAACAGAAAGATACAAAATGAAACAGTGTTTCTATATATGTTTCTGTATACACAGGTGAGCAATGTTGTTGATAAACATTGATGTACTGTGTACTCGGAAATGCCGTTTTTATTATTCAGAGCTGAATTGCTGAATACTGGGACAGGGGAGGTCCTGGCAGCAGGGCAGAAGGACTGGATGTGTTACACACGGCCCTGTGTACAATGATTACTTTTTTGGGGCGTGTGTATCACACCCAGAGTCTGCAACTAATTAAAACTCATTTGCTGCTTGTGTGTATATATTTGAATGTCCATAGCCTGGCCACAGGTTTATTTTCATTTGTCCAATGTTCAGATTGCAAATGTAAAAAATGGATCTTTACAGAAAAAAATAATACAATAAAAAATTATTAGTATTACATTAGGTATTTAGTTATATATTTATCTTCACGTTCTACCTTCTGACCTTCTGCTAAAATATGTTGCAACTTTTCTTTGCACTACTTTTATAATACAATAATTTTGTACGAATTTTAATTGCAATCAGTTTGTCTGCTGATTCTTGGTGCTGTGTCTTTTCAAAGCCAATCAGTCTGAACCAGGATAATGTACTTTCACACATCGACACATGGTGCTCAAGATTGAATTTAAATCATTATATTTTGCTCACAATCACAAAATTTGAAACAACCAGCAGGTTTTGGATTGCTGAACATTTGTTTTTATGCAAACTTCTCAGAAATATGTGTTTATTCATAAACTTAAGAAACATTTGTTGGAGGCCAGAGACAAAAATCAATCATTTTTGATATGCACTGTGATCACTTGATGCATTTGTTGTTCCTTTTAAATGTTTTCCTTTTTAACCTCCTGGGGTATAGACACCAACATCTGGGTTGTCGCGTGCCTCCTCATATTTTAGAATCAGCAGAGAAAAGAAAGGAATTTAAATATAAGCAACAGCAATAACAGATGCAGCTCTAAAATCAAAGCATGTAAAGCAAAATTATCTTTTAACACCACAGGTTAGCTGTTTGTGTAGATTAACATATCAGGTGTATAGCTTCTTCTTTTCTTTTTTAAGAAAGTTACCAGTTATCTGTTCAGCTCCGCCCCATTGCATAAATACTGCTACAGGGCAGCAGCTGTCTGCAAAATCACATATATATACATATTTATATATATACAAACAAGGCATTTGCCTAAGGCGGCATTTTTCAGGGGGGGCAGCACTGCCCCTTGGAAGAAGGGACACACACAGCATGGGGACCTGGTGGCTTCCGAGAGATGCTGTGGGTTTCATGACGGTGTATGCACAGCCCAACTCTCGTTTCTGGGGATGTCTGGAGCAGTAAAGGTAAGTGTCTTTCTCTCTCTTGCCATGGGGGATGGTGGCTGGTGTATGGGGGACAGTGGTAGTGGAAGGATTGGGTGGAGCGCAGGGTTGTTCTTGGTCAATGTCAGGCTCTTTCCCATAAGATGCCCCTGGTACCTTTTTCATAGGCTTTTTTGAGTTTGGGCAAGGACACAGGGGCCCCACAATCCCCTATTGCCCGGGGGCCCCATGAGTTGTCAGTCCGCCCCTGGTTCTAACTTTCACGTAAACCAATTAATTTACATGTATTAGGATTTTTTTTAGCAAAGACATGGAGCAGAATACATTTTGGCCTAAATTTATGACGAAATTTGATTTTTAAAATTTTTGTACTGGACATGTTTAATAGCAAAAAGTCAAAAATATTGGGTTTTTTTTCAAAATTGCCAGTCTTTTTTTGTAGCACAAAAAATTAAAAATGCACAGGCGATCAAATACCACCAAAAGAAAGCACAATTTGTGGGGGAAAAAAAAGACGTAAATTTCATTTGGGTGCAGTGTTGCATGACCACGCAATTGTCAGTTGACATAACGCAGCGTCGTAACGCAAAAAATGGCCTGGTCAGGAAGGGGGGGGGGTAAATCACCTGGAGGGCAAATGGTTACAGTATTACTAAACCCACAACAGTAAAATCAGTCTGTATATAGAGTAAAGCATGCTTGTTATACTCACTGTGGAACCTAAGGGGTTAATCCTCCACACTGTGTAAAAAGGCTGTTTGATCTTGTCTTCTCTGATCCTCCCTTTCTTCTACTGTCCCCAATCCATCTGCCATAGTACAAAGCAGCAGTGGCATGTTTGCACATGCAGTATTTGGTATGTATTTCCAGAGAGTTTTTTTTTTCTTGGGAGGGTGTATGTGATTGGCACAGGGCCAATTAGTGCTGTCCAGACATAGGGTCAGTGGTCATGCAGCCTCATAGGACAGTCAGAGGAGAATGAAAACTCTGTAACAAGCTTTAACCAGTATTCAGCCAGACACTGATAGAAGTCACTAGACTGCTCTAACTGCTGATGAGAAAAGTATTTAGCAGTTAAAATTTACTAAAATAATTGCATTTCCATCTTCTGTGTACTGTGGAAGACCAGATATAGTGAATGCAGGGTCCTGGGTTTAGTAACAGTTTAAAGTACACCTGTCACAAACCTGGCCAAGTCAACCTTACCCAACCTTACTCTTTTCAGAGCTTTACTTGAAAGTGAAACAGTCAAACTCAACTTTTACTGGAAACATTTGGATTTATATTATAATAAAAGCAATAAATTCATTCGTATTCATTTGCTTCATTCAGATGACATGATGCAATAGTTTGGGCCTTTTGATAATGTTTGAAGCATCTGAAATAACTTATCAATATAAGGAATGACCTGAATTAATTTGGATCCTTTCGTTTATTTTTAGCAAGCAAAATCCTCTCTTGTATTAGCGAGCAAAATCCTGTCTTGTATTAAAAGAGGTATAGACTCCAGAGAGAGAGATATCATATTACCCCTGTACAAATCATTAGTAACACCTCATCTGGAATATGCAGTTCAGTTCTGGGCACCAATTCACAAAAAGAACATTGGGGAACTGGAGAAAGTACAGAGAAGGGCAACCAAACTGATAAGAGGCATGGAGGAGCCCAGCTATGAGGAAAGATTAGAGGAACTGAATTTATTCTCTCTTGAGAAGAGGAGATTAAGGGAGGGATATGATCAACATGTAGAAATACATCAGTGGTTCATATGGTGAACTCGGTGTAGAGCTATTCACCCTGAGGTCATCACAGAGGACAAGGGGGCACTCTTTACATCTGGAGGAAAAGAAATTTAATCTCCAAACACGGAAAGGTTTCTTCACAGTGAGAGCTGTGAAATGTGGAATAGACTCCCTCAAGAGTTGATTCTGGCCAGCTCAGTGGATTGCTCCAAAAAAGGCCTGGATTGTTTCTTAGATACACAGAATATAACTGGATACTAACATTTCTAGTGAAAGTTGATTCAGAGAATATCCGATTGCCTCTCGGGGGATCAGGAAGGAATTTTTTCCCAGCAGGAGCAAATTGGATCGTGCTTTGTTGGGGGGTTTTTTGCCTTCCTCTAGATCAAATGTGGGTGTAGGATTATAACTTTTTTTTTATGGTTGAACTGGATGGACATTTGTCTTTTTTCAGCCAGACTAATTATGTAACTAAATTCAGGTGAGAGTAGCACAGTAGTCTTTTACTCTTTTATAATCAGCCAATTCTTTTCCCATTAACATTTTTCACTATTATAAAAAATGCACTACATATGAAATGGAAACATTTTGCAATAAATACAGTAAGGTATAAAGAGGAAAAAAGATAATTCCTACCTATTGTGTTTGGGTTGGATGGAGGTGGATCCATCAGAATCTCTGTGTTATAACATAACTAACACTGTTCAACAAATTTTTATTTTTTGCCAGTTTTGGAAACAAAAGGATCCATTTCTTAATGAATTTCACATTCTGAGTTCAAATATAACAATGAAATTTGTCAATTGGCTCTAGTTTTTCTGTAAACGGAAAGTTTTCTACTATAGGCGTAATGACTACATAATGCACAATAATTATATAGATAGATGTCTTTCCACAAATATAAAGCAAGTGATATTGACTACATAACAAAGCCTAAATGGCATAATATATTGCATAGGATTACCAAGAAAAATTATAGCCATAAGCTAAGTTGAATCATTTTAATACTTAGGATTCTCACTAGTTTTGTCTTCAGTTTGTGTCGGTTTTGCTTCTCTTGGCTTTTCTCTTGTATTCGAGGAAAGGGCTATCTCTTACAACTGTCCAGCAATAGTCAGCAAGCATTGATGGGCTCCATTTACCTTGATATCTTCTTTCCATAGCTGCAATGTCTTGATGGAAGTGCTCTCCGTGTTCATCACTCACTGCTCCACAGTTTGGTGGGAAAAAATCCAGATGCGAATGTAGAAAATGAATTTTTAGAGACATGTTGCAACCCAGATTTCTGTAAGTCTGGATGAGTTTTTCTACCACTTTCTTGTAGTCTGGTGTTTTATTGTTTCCAAGAAAATTTGATGTCACTGATACAAATGCTGTCCAGGCAGCCTTTTCCTTTCCACGCAACAGAGAAAGAAACTCATCATCATGAATAAGTTTACGAATCTGTGGCCCAACAAAGACCCCTTCATTTATTTTTGCAGCACTAAGTGCTGGAAATTTGCTAATCAGGTACTTGAAACCTGCTTTATTCTTGTCCATTGCCTTAACAAAGTTTTTCATTAATCCCAACTTGATGTGTAATGGAGGTAATAAGATCTTATTGCTGTCTACAAGTGCTGGATAGTTAACATTTTTTTCTCCAGGCTGCAATGACTGGTGTAATGGCCAGTCTCTTTTGGCATAGTGCATTTCTCTCGCACGACTGTCCCACTCACAGAGGAAGCAGCAGTACTTAGTATATCCACCTTGAAGTCCAAGTAGGATAGCAATCACCTTCAGGTCACCACAAATCGACCATTGATGTTTATCATAGTTGATGCACCTTAAAAGCTCTTTCAAGTTTTCATACGTTTCTTTCATTGAAACTGCGTAAGCAACTGGAACTGACGGCAGCTGATTGCCATTATGGAGCAAAACAGCTTTAAGACTAGCCTTTGAAGCATCAATGAACAGCCTCCACTCATCGGGATCATAGCATACGCCGATGGCTGAGATTAAACCATGAACATTGTTACATACAGCAATATCACCTTCCTGGACGAAGAATGGGATCAGATCTTTCTGACGATGACGGTAGAAAGACGTACGAACATCACTTGCTAGGAGATTCCACTGTTGTAGTCTTGACCCCAAAAGCTCTGCCTTGTTCTTCGGAAGATCCAGGTCTCTGATAAGATCGCTCAATTCCACTTGTGTAATGAGGTGTGGTTCAGTGGGTGTGGATGGAAGAAAGTCTGGGTCATGTGAGGTTGACGGTTGATGACTACACGCTTCAGGTTCTTCCTCACTTGACTCAACCACGAAGGATTCTGGTGCTTTAGGAATTGGTAGCCCCTCTCCATGAGGAACTGGACGTATTGCCGATGGAATATTTGGATAGTGCACAGATAACTTTTTCTTCTTATTTAGCCCTTTTGTTGGAGGCACCATACAAAAGTAACAATTACTAACATGATCTGTTGGCTCTCTCCAAATCATTGGCACAGCGAAAGGCATAGATGCCTTTTTTCCATTCAACCATTGCTCCAGTGCCGTCCCACAAGAATTGCAGCATATATGTGGTGCCCAGCTCTTGTCCTGGTCTCCTATCTTGCAGCCAAAATACAAGTTGTAGGCTTTCTTAATCATTCCTGTTATCCTCCTTTTTTGTGAGATAAAAGTTATTTCACCGCAGATATAGCAGAAATTATCTGCTTTATTCACACAAGTTCGAGGCATTACTGAGTAGCCTATATAAGCATAAAACGAAATGTAAAGACGCTGTCGAACTACAATCAGCTACAGATACTGCAGCTTTTATGCAGTGAAGTGATGCAATTAAAGGCTAATATTGCATCATCTCAGTATACATGCAATTTTCTATTGGTCACCAGTATCAATTGCGCAATATGCAGCTGAAGTTGCATCATAATTTTGAATGGCTTACGTCATTAGATGGGTAAATATATCATGGAAACTAGAGCCAATCAACATTTTTTAGGGTCATTTTCGTTTTCAGCACCCCAAAATTATGTAAGATTAGCTAATTTTATGCCCAAAACTTTTTACCTGTTGAACAGTGTAATTAATACAAAATTCGTTTTGTTCCATTTGTTACTTTCGGATGCACGCAACTCCAGTCAATATCATCCAATCAGCTTATTCTATTTCTCTTTGTGGTTTGGACTAGCAGGGATGACTGAGAGTGCATAAGTTATCTCCCAAAATAACGAATTAACACATTAAAATGAATATAGCCAATTTTCCAAAATAACTCCCGAAAAAACAAACCGATTCGGAACAATGAATATATGAAACGAATCCAAATATACAAAAAAAATTCCGGAAACAGATCATACTAACATAATGAATATGAGGAAACGAAATGATGTACTTAACAAATGAATCAGAAATTAAAGTAAAACATTTTTTCGTTGTGCACATCTCTAAAAACTGTTTTATTGGTTTTCATGCAAACACCCAAAATGTATACATTTATGCACATGTAAACCCTGATAGTTCAACAATTTGGGCCATAAAATGTGCCATCTTATACCCCTTGCTCTCCAGAGGATTTACCCCCCTTCCTGACCAGGCCATTTTTTGCATTATGGCGCTGCGTTATTTTAACTGGCAATTGTGTGGTCATGCAACACTGCACCCAA
This sequence comes from Staurois parvus, assembly GCF_062004578.1. NCBI lineage: Eukaryota > Metazoa > Chordata > Amphibia > Anura > Ranidae > Staurois > Staurois parvus. The sequence continues at coordinate 35,425,783 of NW_028318083.1, read as the reverse complement.
ATGAAATTTAGGTCCTTTTTCCCACAAATTGAGCTATATTTTTGGTGGTATTTGATCACCTGTGCGTTTTGAATTTTTTGTTCTATAAAAAAAAAAGACCGACAATTTTGAGAAAAAAACAATATTTTTGTCTTTTTGCTATTAAACATGTCCAGTAAAAAAAAAATTAAAAATCAAATTTCATCATAAATGTAGGCCAAAATGTATTTTCGGCTACATGTCTTTGCTAAAAAAAATCCCAATACGTGTAAATTAATTAGTTTACGTGAAAGTTCTAGCATTTACAAATGGCGGTGTATGTATACTGGGATTTTTTTTTTCATTTTTAATAGTAATGGAGGTGATCAGCAGAACTGCAGCAGACATTCTGACACTGGGGGGGAAACTGACTTGGTGTCACTGACATCCCCAATGACACAAATACAGTGATCAGTGCTAATAAAAAGCACTGACATTGTACTAATGACACTGAACAGGAATGGGGTTAACATCTGGGGCGATCAAAGGGTTACCTGGGTGCTTCATGCTGCTTTACTGTTTGCTTTGTATGTGTTTCACTGTGTAGGCACATTGCTTTGTATTGCTGTGAACTGCAGAGCAATACAAAGCAGTGTGGTGGAGCTGACAGGGGAGAGATTTATATTGTTTACATACAGACCTCTCCCCCATCAGTGATACTTGACGATCGCTAGGTGCCGGCAGGGAATCATTGGCTGGGACCCGGTGATCGACAGCTGAGGCCTCCAATGGCAAAATCACGTAAATGCAAAATCACGTATATATAAATGACTTTGCGCAACCCTGCCACCCTGTAGCAGTATTTTTGCTATAGGGCGGCGGGAAAGTGGTTAAGTGAGAAAGTGTTAAAAGGATTTTTTTTAATACCCCTACCATTTACCTACATGTACATATTAGATGCACCATAACCCTCTTCTGCATGTCTGCTGAGTTAATCCAATACATACTACAGAGGCTCTAAAACTTCCACAACCAAATAGAGTTCTGACATTTGCTGTTTAGGAGCTTGAAGATAAGTTCCACACTGCAGAGGAACTTGCAGAATCAGAGGGGCACCTGTGTGCAAAGAAAAGGATCATGGACCATAACTTACATACAAATTGTGGTACGTTAAGCAGGTATTTCTGTAAAGTTCTCTAAAGTTAAATGCTAAGGTGTAATGTTCGCCTTTGGGAACATGTTACATGTTCCACCTGTTTTTATGGTGGAACATGTAACATGTTCCCACTGCTGAAGCTTCTCCTTGATCCACTGTCACTAGTGACAGCAAGCTGGGGATCTTCTCCTTGAATTAGCTGCCTGCAACGCCTGCCCAGCTGTGTCATTCATTCACAGAGTTTGTGAATGGGAAAAATACAACTACAACCAGCCTTTGTGGAGTACGGCTTGTAGTTTTCAATGAACTACCAGAGTGCTGGTGAGCGTTCCAGGTAGTTGATGGTTCCTGTCATTGCGTAATTGCCTGCCCATATGTACAAGTAGACAGCTTACACTGACAGTCTGCAGGAGCCATGCATTACACCCGCGATCTGCTGATTGTAAGTGTAATGCTTTACAGGCTCCCAATGTTAAAAAAAAAAAAAAAAACTGCAAAAAGATTTGCAATTATTTATTATTTTAAGGTGAACTCATTCTTTAACTTTACTTGTGTAAATATTAGGGATGCATCGAAATTTTGGTGGCCAAAATGTTTTGGCCGCAAAAAACAATCTTTCGGCAGTTGGCCGATATGAAAAAAGCACCAATACAGGTGCCTAGAATACCCTGCCAATGGCCGCCGCTGCCCACCCACCACTGCCGCCACCTGCCACCGTTCGGTAGCTCTCAGCCTTACCTCAGAAACCATCAAAAGATCCCAGCGCTGAGCACAGAGATGAGTGAAGGAAAGATGGCCTCCACTCATCTCTATGCCCTTGGAGGACCGGAGCGGTGTCACTTCCGGTTCCAGCCATTTTTTTTTAAAGCACTGACATTTTGGGTATCTATTTACTCTCCGTAACATTCTCTTTCATATTTTACAAAAAAATCGGGCTATATATTTTTGGGGGTTTTTTTTAATCAAAGTGTATTTATTTTCAAAAAATATATATACATTTTTAAAAACTGCACATTTCGGTTTCACTTTTCGGCCAAGTGTATTTTGAATTTTCGATTTCAGTACCAGAATTTTCATTTCGGTGCACCACTAGTAAATATTGAAGTATATTCTAGCAAACTTGCTGCCATTGCCAGATAAACAGTAGATCCTATGCATGTGCAATAAATAACAAGATGGAGGTGGTATCATGGTAGCGAATAATCTCTGAAGTGTCTATTGTGCCGTGTGCAGGTCACTGTTGCCATATTTCTGGCAAGATGTAAAACAGTACGCATATGTGAGAACAGAAAGTCGCTCCCAATATAGGGCAATATGTGCATGCATGCTACAATAAAAACAAGGTGCTGTGGTGCAGAACCCCCCCCCCCCAAGTGTCACTATTCTGCCAAAAATTAACCCTCTAAACAGGGGGCAGATGAAGGTGTGAAAAAGGGGGTGGATTAATGTTTTAACATACCATAGGCCTTAAAATAGAAAGCTTTTAAAAGCTATTAAAAGCAACCATGTGATAACTATATGGAAATGTGTCCCCTGGCAGTCGCAATGAAGACCTCAAATGTAGATGCATTGTATACATAGGATACTTAAACTAAGCATCCAGGTAAATTTACAATCTTACTGAAAGTTCACTGAAAAAGTAAGAACATTGCAGACATTTTAAAACAAAATACCATTTTATATTGGATGAATACAGTAAGTAAACAATAAATACATCTGACTTATTCATTAAAAACAAAGAGTTTATCAAAATAAGGACAAAACAAGATATTTATACATTTCCTCAAGGATGCTGGCCCGTGCTGATTCCAGTGCTTCCCACAGTTGTGGTTAGTCAGCTGGTAGAGAATTTGTACTCTGTTCTATCTCATCCCACAAGTGTTCATTTGGATGGAGATCTGCATTATAATGAATTCATTATTTGCTTGAAGAGATACATGGTCAGTATTATCAAATGAAAAATAGTTCTGCTCTTTTCAGATATACATTAAACACAGTACATTAGTGCCTGTATTCACAAGCCTCTGAAACTCCTCCTGAGGCTAGCTTTTATTGTTTCCTAACAAAATATGTTCAAATGTCCAAACTGACTCTCATTGGGTGAAGTGGATCCCACTACTCATTAGTACTTTGCTCAACACTGGTAGAAGAACACACTTATAGTGAACTTGAGGACTAAGCCATACATGCAGAGAACGATAGTCTTTCGCACAGCTCTCCTAGCAATGCTTTTTAGCCATCCTTAGGCTGAGTCCAAGTGGATCTTAGTGGACCTTAACCTTTTGAGTAGGCCTTAGGCCTCGGTGTACAGAACGTCCACAGAAATTTAATTTCCTGTGTGCGTATAAAAACTCTGCACAAATATAAAAGTCAGGTTTTAGAAATCATCTGCAAAAGAAACTTAATTTGTGGTAAGATAATTCCAAACAGTGCTGGATCTAGCCTATCTGATCTGGGGGTGCAGTAAAAAGGTCAGGGAGCATAATGTCAACATTGTGTGAGTCACTGTCAGTCTGTCAAATAGTGTCACAACTTGGGAAATACTATTATGTATTAGGTTGTCAATAGATTTGAGTGAATAAACAGAACCTATGTCCCATTATTTATCAAATGTCCCTAGCATAGTCCTCCTTTACATTAGGAGTCCTTATCAGAATCCCTCTTTACACCATGACTACCCAGCAGAGTCTCCTTTTATGCCAGGTGCCCATCAGAGTGCCCCCTTGCATCAATGTCCCCATCCGAGTGCCCCCTTACATCAGTGTCCCCATCAGAGTGCCCCCTCACAACTGGTGCCCCCATCTGAATCCATCCTTACATCAGGTGTCCCTATCATAGTATTCCCTTACATCAGTGTCCCTAATAGAGCTCCCTCCCTTTACATCAATTGTCCCCCATCAGAGTGTCCCTTTACATATGATCAATTATCCCCATCAGAGTGCCCCCTTATGTTAAGTATCCCTATCAGAGTGTACCTTTACATAAGGTGTACCTGTAAGAGTGCCCCACTTACATGTATTGTCCCCATCAGAGTGCCTTCTTACATCAACTGTCTTCATCAGACTGTCTCTTGAATCAGTGCATGCACTCTCAGACACCTTGGGGAGAACAAGTAAAATCTGGGGGATACATCTCACCCCAGCATCCCCCTAGATCCGGCCCTGCTTCCAAAGGGTTAATCATTTCTAAGGCATGCGGACACTGCAACATTTCTCATCAGAACACAAAAAGTGCACCAGCTGATTAAAATTAATTAGTCACTTCCATTCAGAATTAGTATCTGAAAACACAAAGTGGAACAAACAGTTTTTTCTTCAGAGCAGAAACAAATAGAAATCTCCAATAAAAGTTGTTAAAATCCTTTCAGTGTACATAGATCACCCACAGAGGGTTGTTTTTTTTTCTCAACAAAAGTGAAGTTACTTTTTAAAAGGGGTTTCCACTTTATACAAAATGTCAGTTTAGCACAACAGGCAACATCTTATTTTTTCCATAGCATGTTTTACCACTTTTCAGTATATTTCACCTTTAGAAATGCAGGCATATTAACCTCCCTGGCGGTATTCCCGAGTGTAGCTCGGGGTAAAGTTTCAGTACCACAAGCAGTAACCCCGAGCTACACTCGGGCTTACCATGCATCGCTGCTCCGGGATCTGTTCTTCTCTTACATCTCTGATGTCCCTCCTGCAGTGTCCCCGGCAATGTCCTCCGGCCGATGCCGACATCTGTCATCTGGGTTCCGTCCCCTGCGACGTCAGGGCATACGGGGGACGGAACGGCAGGAAATTTGAAAATGACAAAAAGTGACATTCACTAAATTTACTAAAATCACATAGTAAAACATTACTGTATCAAAGCATTTCACATACATTTTGTCCCTAGTGCTTTGTCCTGTGCCCTGCCTGCATTTTTACTGTTCTTTCTGCCTAGAAACTGAGAAATGTCCATGGCATCCAAAAAGCGTCCCTTTAGGTCAAAAGCGGTTTTAGACCAGCTAGAGAACAGTGATAGTAAATCAGAACCACTTGCACAATTGAGTGATGATTCGTGGGGAAATTCATCATCAGACACAGAAAACGATTTTGCGACTTTGCGCAGTGATGTGCGAACTTGGCGCTATATTTCAAATTTCAGTGTTTTTGGTTTGTTTATATTATTGAATTAAATTTATTATTATTATATTTTTATTGTTTATGGTTATTTATTAAATTATAATTTATGATTTCGTGTTTCAAATTGTAACATACCAGGGATGTTTACTAGTTTCTTGTTTGGACAGATTTCAGTGAGTTATTCCTAAAAATTACAGGCCTACAATAAAAAAATACATATTTCCTTGCAAAAAAATGTACTGCTTTGAGCACAGAAATATGGACATAATCAGATTGCTAGGGAGGTTAACCTATTCATGATAGAATGGCAAGCTTATGCTGGCAGAAGGAGACTACTTACAAGGAGAGACAGAGTTCCATCGGTCACCTACTGTACTGTACTAATAAGATTTCAGTGGGTTTGATACCAATAGATGCAGCTACCAGGTTTTTCATGAAGGCAGTAGTCTCTGTGTGATGACTGTGGGTAAAAATAGAAAACAAAGGACAACTTCTACAAAGCACTTCTAAATGCAAACTGCATAGGTAAGTATAAGTGGTATATGTGTAAGTATTAATACATACCCCAGGTGGTGCCATCCTTACCTACAAAATCATGTGAAAAAAATATTTAAATAAAAAATGTGCAACTATATGAAAAATCTATATATCTAAAGTAGGGAAGCAGCTTCTAACAGAGTGTGAATATTCCTTTAACATAATATTTAAAATAAAAGTGCTAAACCCTAGAAATGACCAGTTAGTGCATTAAAGAAGCATCATTGTGAAAATGTGAATACAAAGATATGGACACTTCAACTTAAAAATTCCAAAAAAATTCATATAAAATACACTGGATATTCACAGAGTACAAAAAGACTGCAGTTCTGCAGCTTTCTGAAGACATGATTCCCCAAAATGCATTGAGGCCTGGTTGCTGTCGTCACTTCCGGTCCCCATTGAATGTCACTTCCGGTGGTCTGGAGTCCGCTAGTGGAGCACTAGTACTCCGTGAATATCCAGTGCCTGGAGTGGCACTTGCCAATGTGAATGGATCTCTGTCTTGTCTTGCATATTTTTTTATAAAATTTACTACGTTATGGGAGGAATTTTTTCTCGTTATATGTATGTATTGTCTTAGCACAGCCTGGTTTACATGATATTAGAATTAGATCTGGATATCCTGGTGATGCCTGCTTCCTTCATTAGTTATTCTGACCATATGATAAGCATGGATTGTGATTGGATGTGGTAATCTCATTTTACCGCACGGTGGTGGTGAAGAACACTGGTTATCATATTTGACACAGGTGTTGGGTGAATGGTTAGATCGTTGATATTTTGAAAGAATAATCAAAAGTTTTATATGGACTTTTTTTAATGTTTTAAGTTGGAGTGTCCATATACAGTAAAGGAAATATGTATTTTATCCCCTGCTGATTTTGAATGTTTGCCCACTCACAAAGAAATGATCAGCCTACAAATCGAATGGTGGGTGTATTGTAACACTGAGAGACAGAATAGCAACAAAAAATTCAATGTACCGTCAAATCTTGGGTGAGAACCTTCTTCCCTCAGCCAGGGCATTGAAAATGGGTTGTGGATGGGTGTTCCAGCATGACAATGACCCAAAACACATGGCCAAGGCAAAAAAGGAGTGGCTCAAGAAGAAGCACATAAAGGTCCTGGAGTGGCCTAGCCAGTCTTCAGACCTTAATTCGAATGAAAATCTGTAGAGGGAGCTGAAAGTTCGAGTTGCCAAACGTCAGCCACCAAACCTTAATGACTTGGATAGGATCTGCCAAGAGGAGTGGGCCAAAATCTCTCCTGAGATGTGTGCAAACCTGGTGGCCAACTACAGGAAACATCTGACCTCTGTGATTGCCACCAAGTACTAAGTCATGTTTTGTGAAGGGGATCAAATGCATATTTCCCTCATAAACATGCAAATCAGTGCATAATTTGTTAGACATGCATTTCTTTTGAATTTCTTGTTGCTGTTTTGTCTCTCAGTGTTAAAATACACCTACCATTCGATTTTTAGACTGATCATTTGTTTGTGAGTGGGCAAGCATTCAAAATCAGCAGGGGATCAAATATTTATTTCCTTCACTGTATTTGTATTCACGTTTTCACAATGATGCTTCTTTAATGCACTAATTTTAACTTCTAGGGTTTAGCGCTTTTATCTTAAATATTGATAAGTGTAAGTATAAGTAACAGTATAAGTGGTTCATAAACTAACTGCAAAATTGCTCTGCTGGATTATGATGTGTCTATGCTATCAGAATGGGGGTTCTATAAATCCCAACATATATCTACATATTTTTATTATTTATTAATTTATTTATGAAGCACCAACAGATGCGAGACCACTTAACAGAGGACTGTTCACATCAGCCATGCCTCAGAAGAGTTTGCAGCCTAATGACTCTGCTGAATGTCTGCATGTACAAGCACCTGCTTTAAGGTCAGTTTATAAAGAAGCCTGTTAACCTCCTAGTATGTAATTGGTTTGTGGGAGAATACCGAATCAGCTGAATAAAACCCATTTACCCATGCAAAGTGTACAGCACATTAATACCTTTCAGAGAGCATCCCTACTGGCATTAAAGTGAGGAAAAATTGCTAACCACTTAATCACTGTAGTACCCACTATGAATTATATCCAAAAAAGTAACAGCAAACCTATTTTGGGGGCATAGATATCTTTTAGCTCTTTCATACATGGTTGTAGCACATTGAAATTAATTGCTTCAGTTGGGTGCTTTTGATGTTGTTGTGAAGCTCACATCTTGGGTCTGTTCTTCTCGGTGAAGTAATGATCTGTACATCTTTGATGTACTAATTTCATCATGCATCACAATTTCTTGTTCTAACTGACATTTATTCTTGTATACCAGGGCATTTATAGCTGTATGCTGTGGAGTTAACTGCTTTTCTACAGCAGAATTGATTTCTGTCTTCATATAATGTGCAGTTACTTATCTCTACGCAAGAGTGTTTTTTCTTTGTTGCTAGGAAGATTTTGTTTCAGCCACCTCATACCTAAATAATCATCTTACATATGTCATTTCTGAGGATCTGCATGTTCTTAGCTACCAGGCAAATTATTTTTTTCACTTATCAGACAGAAACTCAAACTTGAAAAAGATTAATGAAGTCAGTTCTTTATTTGAACATGTTAATATTAGTGCCAATGTTCTCTTTGTAAAACCCAAAACCCTCAGTTTTATTTGGATACATTGCTATAGAGATACACACAGTACGTCCTTTAGATTGTAAGCTCCATGAGCAGGGTGCTCCTATTCCTTCTATATGGAACTGTATTGTAATAGTACTGGCCTCATTTATATTGTAAAGCTCTGCACAAACTGTTGGCACTATATAAATCCTGTATAATAATAATGTATTATTATTATTATTATTATTATTATTATTAATAATAATGATGATGTTCATACACAGTTGGACGTTTTTCAGCATTACCAAGGAAAAGAAAACATTTTTTCAATGGAGAGTCATTTTTTTCACAGATGCATTACATTAGGTGCTTTTATTTTATCTTCACCTTGTGAATTGTGCATCTAGGAATGTAATGGAATTCCAGTCAGGTGCACTATGAAGAATACACGGCAATTTATGGTAAAAGAAAAAAAAACTGATAGCAAGATCTGATCATGGTAGCACAGAGCATCATAATCACCCAATCCCAACCCTTTTAATATCCAGGTCTTTCCCGGCAATTCTAAATTATTTATCCACTCATATTTCCTAATCTTTTGAACCAGAGCCTTTTCTTCATTCCAGGGAGGTTGCTGGTGTTGGATTATGAATTTAGCTTTCACGAATCAGTCTACAGAAGTATTGACTGAAGTATACTTTGTAGTTTCTGATATATATTAAAATAAATAGACAGATATACTTAAAATGCTAAAAAAAAAAATCACTCTTCAAGTCCTTTTTTTGTTAAATATATGGTGCTGCATATCCATCACTACTTTAAATAAGTATATCACATGGATCCTGGGGCATAGTAACAGTACTTCCATGCTATCATGTACAGTACTTTTGTTATAAAACCTCTCACCAATGCTCTGACATATTAGAGCAGCTTGTGATTTCAGGGGCTCTAAACTTTGCATTTATTATATCACTGCTTTATAGAGTAAACTAAACAAGAAAGACAAAAATGCATTTCTGAATGAAGTCCCAAAAGACATTCTGCATCAGGCCATAAACTTGCAGGTAAGCTGATATAAGGAGCTGGAGTAGGTATTACCAAGGTTTTTAGGGCAATGACCATTCTGGATAGAACATGAGAGGGTGAACATGGGCTATGGCTTACACAGGTGCCTTGTGAGGTTCAGCTTCAAACAGAAAGCTTGCAGAATGGTAACCAAAGCATCAAGTGGGTTTAAGGGCTTCTGGCCCATGTTTATTGATTAGTGTTGCAACAAAACACAACACAAAACAAGATGCTCCATCACAGAGGTGATAATCACAGTAAAAAAACAAAAATTCTACAGAAAAATTATTATGTCTCGTGGCTAGTAGTGAGACTACACTGGGTCTGCTTCAGACCCAGACCAGGTGGGAAATAAGGTGTGGTCAGTGCTTAAAGCAATACTAAAGGTTCAGTTTTTTGTTTTTAAATAACAACCATGTTATACTTACCTGCTCTGTGTAGTGGTTTTACACAGAGCAGCCCAGATTCTCTTCTTCTCGTGCCCCCACTGGCGCTCCTGGCTCCTTCTTCCTGTTGAGTGCCCCCATAGCAAGCAGCTTGCTATGGGGGCACCCGAGCTGGCTTGCTCCCAAGCTGCTGCTCCATGTGTCCATTCACACACTGAGCTGCGACTTGGCCCTACCCCCTCTGTCTCCTCATTGGATCACTGGCTGTGAGTGACAGCAGTGGGAGCATGCTGTGGCAAAAACCTGGGACAGCCGAGGTTCTTGTGCACACCGCTGGACTGTGATGTGGCTCAGGTAAGTATTAGGGTGGCTGGGGGGACTGCTGCACACAGGTTTTTTACCTTCATGCAAAAACCTTGAGCCTTTACAACCACTTTAACCTATGCATCCTTCTACAGACCTTTCATTGTCATCTACTTAGCTCATGAATTGCAACACTTAAAAAATTGTTTGAGGTGATTGTAGCCGTATTAGTGCACTTGCGACAGAAACAATTGAGTACTGTCCGTGACACTTTTTTATTTGAGCTAACATACAATTTTGAGGAGAAGCTTTCGGAGTATGTCCCCTTCTTCAAAGTCCAAGTAGTACTGTACAAATCACAACGTTTCAGCAGAATGTTAGAAGAGATGAAGAAAAAAAAAAAAAGAGAGGCTAGACATAAGATACAGCCAAAGCGAGGGGGGGATACTACACTCACACAGAGGGAGTCAAGCTAGCTAATAGTCATAAAACTGTTGAATAATGAGTGAGGAATCCCATGTCCAAGTTAAGGCCGTTATCTCTTGTGTCAAATAGAATTATCATTCTTAGTTCAAAAGTTTTTCTTTCCTGGATGGATTTGAAATTTCCTTTAAGAACTAAAATATTGAGGTCTTCCATTGTGTGGCCTGGTTGTGCAAAATGGTGATCTACAGGTGTGCAGAGGTCATCTTCTTTATGTTCCTTGATGATGTGTCTGTGGAAATTCATCCTTGTTTGCAACTTTGGTCTTTTTTCGCCAACATAAGATCCTTTACTGCATTTTCTGCACTGGATAAGGTACACAACATTATTGGAGGTGCAGCTGTATGAGCCAAAAATACTGAAGATCCCTTTTGAGTGTCTGAGACACTTTTTGATGGATTGATTTGGTTGCACAGTTTGCAGCGTTTCTTATTGCAGGGTTTCCTTCCATTATTTGTGACATCTTGATTAGAAGGAAGTTTCCTACTGATTAGTTTATTTCTGAGGTTGGGGGGTTGTCTGAAGGCCAGTATTGGGGGTTGCTGGAATATTTCTTTCATGATCCGGAATCGCATTTATAAGTTCTGAATGTAGGTGGGCTGGAAGTGTTTTAATGAGACCTTTTAATTGCTTTGGATATGGAGGATTTCTTCAGGAGACTAAGGCTCAAAGAATATTTCCACAATAATGAAAGGAATCCTAGTACAATGGAGTGCTACACAAAGAAAAAGAACAGCTGCTTCACACCTTCACAAGGACGCAACCCCAAACCGGACACCTATATTGATAGCTTCAGATTGTGAGCTACATCCCTGATATCCACCCAGCAAAAGAAATTTCTGTACAATCTTTCACCACTAGAGCGAAGGGCTATACACGATTTGCGCAATAATCAGGCCATCACCATCAAACCAGCGGATAAAGGGGGAGCAGTTGTTGTGATGGATACAAACAAATACATACAAGAAGGCCAGAGGCAGCTGGAAAATGTCATCTACTATAAAAAACTGTATTATGATCCGACCCAGGACTTTACAAAGCAATTAAAAGGTCTAATTAAAACACTTCCAGCCCCCGTACATTCAGAACTTATAAATGCGATTCCGGATCATTCAGAAATCGGGGACTTCTACATGCTGCCCAAAGTCCATAAGCCAGGAAATCCAGGCAGATCTATCATAACAGGTATGAATATACTCACCAAACAAATCTCAGGCTTTGTCAAAAAAATTGTAAAACCGTTATTCATGAATACTGATAGTTTCCTGCAAGACACAACTGACTTTCTGAACAAGATTAACAACATACAGCAATTACCATCTAATACACTTCTAGTGACTATGGATGTAGTATCCCTGTATAGTAATATCCCTCGCAAGGATGGATTAGCTGCATGTCACAGATCCTTATCATCCTCACCAAACCACAAATACACTGCTGAGGATGTTACACAGCTCATTGAATTCATACTCACACACAACTACTTTGCCTTCAATAACGACATCTGTCTTCAATGTATGGGTACTGCAATGGGAAGTAAAATGGCACCCCAATATGCCAATTTACTTATGGCTGACCTGGAGGAAAAATTCCTAAACAGCATGTAACAAAAATCATACAGATACTATAGCTATATTGATGATATTTTCATCATATGGACAGAAGGTGAAGAAAACCTTAAAAATGTTACTCATTGATCAACACTTTTCATCCATCAATCAAACTAAAAATGGAATACTCAAACACATCAACTTCCTAGACACCACAGTATACATCAGGGATGATATGCTTCACACCTCAATATACAGGAAACCCACTGACAGATGCAACTACCTCCACAGTTCCAGCTTCCACCCCCAACACACGAAACGTGCCATCATACACAGTCAGGCCATTAGATACCACCGAACATATTCTGACCCAAGAGACAGAGATAAACATCTCGGGACACTAGCAGATGCCTTCCATAAGAAAGGTTACAAGGACAAAACTATCAACACCAGCATAAACACAGCCTTGAGAACCCGAAGAGAAAATCTACTTCAGTACAAAGAGAAAAAAAAAAACAACCGTGTACCTCTAGTAACCACATACAACCCAGCACTAGAAGGAATAAGAAAAATAATCAAAGATTTACAACCCATCATAACAGAGGATGTAACTCTGAAAGAAATATTCCAGCAACCCCCCAATACTGGCCTTCAGACAACCCCCCAACCTTAGAAACAAACTAATCAGTAGGAAACTTCCTTCTAATCAAGATGTCACAAATAATGGAAGCAAACCCTGCAATAAGAAACGCTGCAAACTGTGCAACCAAATCAATCCATCAAAAAGTGTCTCAGACACTCAAAAGGGATTTTCAATATTTTTGGCTCATACAGCTGCACCTCCAGTAATGTTGTGTACCTTATCCAGTGCAGAAAATGCAGCAAAGGATCTTATGTTGGCGAAAAAGGACCGAAGTTGCAAACAAGGATGAATCTGCACAGACATACCATCAAGGAACATAAAGAAGATGACCTCTGCACACCTGTAGATCACCATTTTGCACAACCAGGCCACACAATGGGAGACCTCAATATTTTAGTTCTTAAAGGAAATTTCAAATCCATCCAGGAAAGAAAAACTTTTGAACTAAGAATGATAATTCTATTTGACACAAAAGATAACGGCCTTAACTTAGACATGGGATTCCTCACTCATTATCCAACAATTTTATGACTATTAGTTAGCTTGACTCCCTCTGTATGAGTGTAGTATCCCCCCCCCCTCGCTTTGGCTGTATCTTTTCTCTAGCCTCTCTCTTTTTTTTTTTTCCTTCATCTCTTCTAACATTCTGCTGAAACATTGTGATTTGTACAGTACTGCTTGGACTTTGAAGAAGGGACATACCCCGAAAGCTTGTCCTCAAAATTGTATGTTAGTGCAAATAAAAAAAGTATCACGGACAGTACTCAATTGTTTCTAACACTTAAAAAAAAAACGTTGCCTTTAGTTTTACTTTAATCTATTTAGTGTTATACTAAAATGAAGTCCCTAAAATTATTCCTGAACCTCTAAGGTGTGGAGATATCAAATATGTCTAGCTGAATATGCAAACAGGTAGATACTACTCCAGGTTGGTCTGATGTGTGATTCCCCCATTCTGTCCTCAGTCCATCGGGCGCAATTCCCACCTCGTTAGTTGAAATCCAGGATACATGAAGAAACGTCAGATGGCTACACTCCACAAAAATACCATTTTATTAATATCCATATAAAAACACTTGTACAGGCAAAAAAGAATACAGGAGGTGCATAGAAGAGTTGATGGTGTTTGGCACTAGTTTAGCACTTACTCAAGATGGACTAGTCTAGTTGAATTATGGTCTTACATATACCTATGCATCATATTGCATGTAAGTATGTTTTATGAGTTTGCAAGTATACTATGGGATATATTTATATAGCAATGAATTTCACATATACCAAACATTTAGTGCAGATATTTTTTCCTGGAGCATAAATTTTAAATTACAGCAATTAAGTCGCCTGCATTAAATGTTTGGTAAATGTCACATTTAGTGCTTTATAAATATGCCCCATGTGTATATAGTATTGTTTGTTGGTTGGGTTATTTTTTATAATTTTCAAATGTATCACTTGCTTAACATTTAATTTTTTTTCTGATATTTCACTGATATTTATTGTGTCCATCAATAAATAGATAAACAAATATACATATCTGATATTTAAATTAAACATATGCTAAGGTTTCTATGCATTCTAAATCTAGACCCAATTAGGAAGTTTAAATCCCATGTCACTACTGTGTTATAGAAAATCTGGGTTGGCAGCTTTTTTATTAATACTCCTTAATCCACCAAGCTAATTTTTCCCATAATTTCCTCATCAGCTTCTAAATACACATGACCTGTGTCATCTCTAATAGCTGTGTAGCCTTTTAGTAGTCACATGCAGTGCTGACCCAGGATAGAGTTCAGGTGTGTTCAGCATATTTTGCAATATTAGTATCAAAATAGGCAAGAAAAAATACAAACTTACTGTGTGTTGCACCAAATTATGACATATTATTGTTACTATAATAAAAACACATACTTTGTGCTTCAACTCAGAGCAGTTGATCTCATATCAGCTTTAGTTCTAGTTATATTTTTGATTTGTTGTTGTGGCTTACTACATACCATTGCTCTTTACACCATTATATTACATCAAATACTCTGGAAAAAAAGCAGTTGTGTTTTTCATTACTCTTCTTTATAAAGACATAGGAGTCTACTTTTGCTGTAAATGGAAATATAATATTCAGTTTTATATATACAAGAACAAAACCAGCATAGAAACAATTTGTAATATACATTTTTGATATCTCCATCATTATATAGCGATGTTAGATTGATTTCAGATATTAACAATCAGCTTTGTAAACATTTAAACCTATGGTGTGATCACTGATGTAGTCAGAAAGATAACTTACCAATATTTAAACTGCATTGGAGGCTAATTGAATTTTTATAAAGACGAAGAGAGGAAGCATTAACCTTTGGAGCTTGACAATGGCACTCAGAAATTCATCTTTTTTGACACTGCAATAAGATCAGAGTGTTACTACCCTAAGGGACATCAGTTCTTTCCTTTGAGTTGTATGAATCTTTAATGAATTTTGTTTAAAAGACTTGTGCATGTTTCATATAACTCTGCAGCCACAGAGAACACATGGCAGGTGGCTTGTTATGAATGACAATGGTGGAAAATGCCTAGAGTAAAAAGAAGTTCAATAAAAATAATCAATAAAGAGGAAATTTTAAACACGCATTTTATATCAAATTGTCCTTAAAATAATGTTTATTCCTATTTTTGCATACAAATTTGAACATACAGTACCTTGATAAAGAGTTATAATATTCTTTAAGGCTTATACTATGAGTTTAAAGCGGCCAATCACAGATCAGCTTTCAACTCCTCAGGGCATACTAATGACAGATGCCATCTGGTTTGGTTGCTATGGGTACTGCACACCATTTCTTTTTATACTCTTTTAAATTAAACACATATTTCTAAAATAAAGCAAAGGAAAATAAAAAGGAGCTTATTATGGCTACCCAGAGCAGCCAGTTGGATAGCATCTTTATTATTCAGACTACTGCAAACTAAAAAAGTTGAAATCTAATTGTTTTATGTTGATAGGTGCATCTCATTGCTCTCTGAATTCCTTTAAAACTCCATATACCTTGCAACAAGAATCAACAATAAGGTTGTGCTCATTATTTACTAAGGTAAAGTGAAGCGAAATGAGGTGAGCCTGTACATGGAGTCATGTCAAGAAGAAATTGTCTATTAAAAAGAAAACATATCCTGCACCTAATTGGATGTATGCCTCCAGCAATAAACACATAAGCTACACAATTGTGGAACTTTTGTTTCAATAAATATTATTGTACAATGTTCATTGCAGTCTCACCGATGCCTGCTCCTTTGACCAAGCCAATTAAAAAATGATGAAACCAGTAGTAGAGTAATCAGAGGAGCAATGTTTGACAGGAGATGCAATGAACGTTGTACATGAAAGTTTATTGATCATAGAGATGAGGGTAGTGTGGCCTAGGCATGTAGAGTTGGAGTGTTTCTGGGGGAATGATGGACCTTGTTGGCAGATACAGCACCTCAGCTGGTGAGTGCAGCAAGGGTACAGCTGAAACATTATGATTTTATAGGGTTATTTTATAATTAAATGTATGAAGTGAACTCCACATCACTTAACTCACCTCACTTCACACATTAGCAAATGAGGCTCACAGAATCACTAGATTACTAGTGGATTCCAAATGATCTTAGTAAATAATTGTTTAAATCAGAGGGGTTTATGGAGTACTAACTGATAGATTAACTGGGTTATTGTTAGCTGCAGCACTTTTTTAGAAGGATTCACTACCACCTAGAACCACGAGAAATGCAAACTGTGGGGAGACCCACCTTGCCCCTGGGTTCCAAAACGCATCCATTGGAAGAAGTCTTGAAGATCAATTAAATAGACAGAAATAGATATGCTGTCAAATGGACATTGTACTAACAATCTCTTCTTTTATCACCACTTTTCTTTTATAGCAGATGCACAGGTTGTCTAAAGATATCTGTACAGTCTGCTTGGCACCAGAGTTGGTTAGACACAACACCCTTCATATTCTTTAACCGCCTCCCGCCCGCCATATAGGGTAATGACGGGCGCAAGGCGGTTTTCTCGTTCTGGGAGGAAGTCATATGACGTCCTCCCACTCTAACCGCGCATGCGCGGCTCCGGGAGCACGAAGCATGGCGATCGGTGGTGTGATGTGTCCCTCGGACACAGCGGATCACCGATCAATGGAAAGAGCCGAAGATGTCAGCTTGGTCATGTGATCAGCTGTGTCCAATCACAACTGATCACATGTAAATAGGGAAATGCCGGTTATCGGCATTCTCTCCTCACGAGCTGTCACGCTGACAGCTCGAGAGGAGAAGAGAGCTGGTAATCGTCATTACTCAGAGGGGACATCTACACTGATCATCAGGGCACTGGTGATCAGTGTGCCCTAATGATCAGTGTAGCCCCAGCAGTGCCACCTGTCACTGCCCATCAATGCCACATGTCATTGCCCATCAATGCCACCTGCCAGTGCCCATCAGTGCCTCATCAATGCCACATATCAGTGCCTACCAGTGCACATCAATGCAACATATCAGTTCCCATCTGAGCTGCCTTTCAGTGTCACCTATCAGTGTCAGTCAGTGCCACCTATCAATGCCAGTCAGTACCACCTATCAGTGCTGCCAATCAGTGCCACCTATCAGTGCCAGCCAGTGCTGCCTATCAGTGCCAGTCAATGCTGCCTATCAGTGCCCGTCAGTGCTGCCTGTCAGTGCCAGTCAGTGCCACCTAACAGTGCCAGTCAGTGCCACCTATCAGTGCCATATATGAGTGCTGCCTTTCAGTGCCCATCAGTGATGCCTGTCAATGCCCATCAGTGCCACCTACCAGTGCCTCCTCATCAGTGCCCATCAGTGCCTGTCATTGCAGCCTATCAGTGACCATCACTGCAGCCTCATTAGCGCACATCAGTGAAGGAGAAAAATTGCTTATTTATAAAATTTTATAACAAACACTAAGAAAAATTTTTTTTTCAAAATTTTCAGTTGTTTTTGGTTTGTTTATCAAAAAATAAAAACCCAGAGGTGATTAAATACCACCAAAAGAAAGCTCTATCTATTTCAAAAAAATGATAAAAATGTAATATGGGTACAGTGTTGCATGACTGCGCAATTGTCATTCAAAGTGCAACAGCGCTGAAAGCTGAAAACTGGCTTGGGCAGGAAGGGGGTATAAGTGCCCTGTAGGCAAGTGGTTAATACAAATCTATTGAAGTACAATCTTGCAGAGGGATGCAGCTGTTGTTCAGCTCTGCCAGCAGAGCACAGGAGAGAAAATCAGGAAATAGCATGTTTACTGAAAATAATATGTGTTTTAAAGCAATACAAGGAAAAATCAACCACAAAACAAAATATAAAAATGAGATTGAACCACTACAATACTGGGCATTTTCACCCTTTTCATGGCCAAGTGAATTTTCAGCTTTCAACACTGTCACACTTTGAATGACAATTGCACAGTCATGCAACACTGTACCCATATTACATTTTTAGCTTTTTTCCACACAAATTGATGTTTCTTTTTTGTGATATTTAATCACCACTGGGTTTTTTTATATTTTGCTAAATAAACCAATGAAGACTGAAAAGTTTAGGAAAAAAAGCGTAAAAGTGTTTTTCTTCATTTCTTTTACAAAAATTTGTAAATACATAATCTTTCTTCATAAATGTAGGCCAAAATGTATACTACTACATTTCTTTGGTAAAAATAAAGCAAATCAGTGTTTATTATTTCTGTAGGAAAGTCCACAAATTATGTTATATATAAATATATATCTGAAAATCAATCAGTCCTGATGTACTGCTGGCCTATCTCATTTCATAATTGGCTACAGCTAATCACATGGTACAGATGGGCTGTGATTAGATCTGTCTCTACCATGTGATAACTGAGACCAAATAGAGAGATCAATACAATAGTATACAATGGATGGCAAGAATTAATTGTGTACAATTGTCATGTGATCTGCTGTGATTGGTTACAGCGATCACATGGTACCAGCAGAGGCCAGTGAACTGATGGGTCATCTGCTGTGTGGACACAGCAGGTGACAGATGCGTGTCCTGCCTGGTGGGAGTGGTGCCTCATCATTAATGTCAGTGGGATGAATAGTGCCTCATATCAGTGAGAGGAATAGTGCCACAAGGGCCAGATAAGGGCAAGCAAAGGGTCACATTTTGAAGACCAGTGTTGTTAATCAGTTATAAGCCTTGTAGATCAACAACATGTTTTTCTTAACATGTCCTTTGCTCCTTAGCCATCTAGCACAAAGAGAATCTTAGCTCTGAGATAACCAAATATTGTTTAAATACACATGTGTATTCCTAATTGAATCTTGGTGTGCTGTGTGTATTTCTTCCAAAACTGTGTTGTAATCTTGTCACTGCTGTTGTATGGGCAGGTTGACTGGTCATGTATCCCCCTTTCAGAGGCTAAATAAATGGCTAGGGAAAGAAGGGAATATGAATATGTACTGCTGGGGAAGGGTGGGGGGAGTTAAAGCTATCCTGTTGCTTTGCCCAGAATAGACAACACTTAGATGTGAAGATTAAAGAATCTCTGAAAATAAGAGTTGTGAAGAATTAGATAATATGTCTCTTATCCAGTTCTGTCACTTTTCATTATGTTTTCCAACACTTACAGAAGTTGTAAGATCATTCTTACTAATTATAACAAGAAACCTGGAAAAGCATACCAGATCAGGGCATTTTACTAGTGTTGCTTTAATGATGTCTTTTTTCTTTGTGAATATCTAACAACAATTCTGAAAATGCATGCATAAAACCACCATTCATATTTCATCACATTATAAGCTATAAAAAAGAGACAAAAAAAGCTAAAAAGAATGTTATATACTTATTATATTTGTGTAAAACACAAAACTTTGTATAATGACATAGGACAACGCCTAACTACCAGAAGATATTGACATATGATATGTGATTGGTTGCTGTTGTTTATTTATGTGAAAAGTGGACAATCAAAATGTGTAAAATCAAATTTAATACTCCAAAAATCAAAACGTGATATTTTTCTGTTTTTGAAGGTTCCCCAAGGTTATCTGCTTTATTTTCACCTAATCATCATTTGAATCAGTGGCTGATCCAAATAGGGTTCCAGCATCAGTGACTGAGGTCTTCAGATTAATAGGCATAACCTTCATCCTATGGTTTCTATTAAGGATGAGTTGATTTAGTATTAGAAAAGGTTTAGGCTGACTTCTTAAGCAAATGTCATATTAATATTTAGACCAAAATAAAAAAGGATTAAGTTTATATCATATAACCCACTATAGATGAACCAGCATTTTTTGCTGGTGTTTCCAAAACATTCACTAAGGAATCAATCACTGTCTATTAAAACACATGCACCAGCAAGAATTACCAATAGTGAACGTTTTGTGAATGTCAGATTAAAGTATATGTCCAGCCAAATTTTTTTTGTTTTGGATAAAATGGGAAAAGCTTAGCATTTCTTGAGAGGTTTTACTGCTATTTGGGGCTCAGTTAGAGACATTGCCCCAATTAATGTCCTGGTAACAGAGATTTTCCCAGACAGGGAATGTAGGAATATTCAGGGCCTCATCAATCTATAAAAAGCTAACAGGAGTTGTGGCTTCCCACAATGTATATTTTTGTCTGTGTTGCTGTTGATATTTTCCTTAACCTTCTCGCAAATCATTGTCACTAGCACAGGAAATAAGAGAAAATCTCCCTAAAAAAACTTGGATAGCCGTAATATCCCAACTAACTCTAATCCTTTCCCACGCTAAGAAAAGTTTTAGCTGGACCTGCAATTTAAAACAACTGATCAATATTAGTGGACATTTTTATTATTCAGAATTTATATAGTGCAGGCAGTTTGCTCGGAAATGTACAATATAAAAGAAAACATTACAATTCAGAAAAAGGAGGATAGAGTAGGAGATAGTCAGAGAGACCCATTTAGGAAGTTCTAGAGGATGAGAGACGCTCTGGAAAACTCCTGGAGGTGAGCATGGTAGGAGATGATGAGAAGGCTGTAGAGCAAGGGTTTTTGTAAAGAGGACAGTGGGTGGTATTTGAGTTAAGGTTAGTGATGTAGCTTGGAGCAGAGTTGTAGACAGCTTTGTATGTTGTTAGTATTTTGAATGTTGTTGGGTGAGCTAAAGCCATTGAAGGGATTAGCAGAGAGTGGTGATAGACACTGAGCAGTTGGTAAGGAGATGATGAGAAGGCTGTAGAGCAAGGATTTTTGTAAAGAGGACAGTTTGGGTGGTATTTGAGTTAAGGTTGGTGATGTAGCTTGAAGCAGAGTTGTAGACAGCTTTGTATGTTGTTAGTATTTTGAATGTTGTTGGGTGAGCTAAAGCCATTGAAGGGATTGGCAGAGAGTGGTGACGGACACTGAGCAGTGGGTAAGGAGATGATGAGAAGGCTGTAGAGCAAGGGTTTTTGTAAAGAGGACAGTTTGGGTGGTATTTGAGTTAAGGTTAGTGATGTAACTTGGAGCAGAGTTGTAGACAGCTTTGTATGTTGTTAGTATTTTGAATGTTGTTGGGTGAGCTAAAGCCATTGAAGGGATTGGCAGAGAGTGGTGATGGACACTGAGCAGTTGGTAAGGTAAATCAGTCTGAAAGCAGTGTTCATGACAGACTGAAGGGGGTTTAATCTGGGTAGAGGTAAACCAAAGATGAGGGATGGAATTATTAGCTTGGTGGTCTCATTAGTTAGGAAGGGGAATATTTTGAAAACGTTACTAAGGTGAAGCCAGAACATGAACAGTAATTGAATGTGGGTCTGAACAGAAAGGTCAGAGTCCAATATTACACCTGTCACTCTGGCATACAGGAAGGGACTGACAGCTGTGCTAATGACCTTGATAGAAATGTCAGGGGAAATGGCACAGGAAGATGGAAATATTATGGGCTCAGTTTGGGAAAGTTTATGTTTTAGAAATTGGTGGGACAACCATACTGAAATTTCAGTTAGTAAATTACTATTGATATGTCAGTAGGTCAATTAGTGATGTGCAAGGAGACTGAAGGGGTGAGGGCAACTGAAGGTAGGCTAGGTTTTGATAATCTATGTAGGAGTTGAAGAGGGCACATGGGAAGGGTGGTGGTTTTAGAGGCAGAGAAAAATAAATTAGAATGTGAGGATTGCAGATGTCAGAGAAAGGAGGGAGTTTGGGACTAGGGGAAATTTCTTCCAAAGTCAGGAGAAGCAAGAAGAAGAGGGAAGTAAGATGGTATTGAGATTTATATCTGTCTTGAAGGTACTGTGGGTCAACATGTGGGTTCAGAATTATATATAAGCTATGAGGTGGAGAAGATGGGTAAAGGAATGAGAATATAAGGAGAGAGGAAACTTTTGTGAGAAGAAAAGTAGAAGTGGAGATAGCAGGAATCGGACTTGGAAAAAGTTGGATGAAGAAATATAGGATCACATGCAGTCTGTCCAAAGTGGATCAATTTTGTTCTTTGATAATTTTATGTTTCTGCCTTGTTTTAACTGCTGTGTTAAAATCAAACTTCAGAAAAGGAGAAATCAGTGGAAGAACTATGGAGCCTGATTTACCAAGATCACTTGGAATGCATATGAAGCAGAGCTTCTGAGATCCTGCACTATGTGACTTCCCTTCTCTCACTGCCAACTGCATTCCAAGATAGCTATTGCTGCCTTCCAGTTGAGACCAGCCACTTTTAAAGCGTATACAATACACAAGCCCAGATGATGAGGTGATGTCTAAACCCCCAAACATGTTGGTTTCTCTCTATTGCTCATTTATTAAAACATTTCTTTGGATTCTCAAACCTTTGGTGTGGTATTCCTTCTGTTTCCTGTATATTTGGGTGCTAAACTGTCATATTGCTTTTGTAGAAATGATCACTTTTTTAGAAATGATCATGGTATATACTTATGACCCACTGGCAGAAAGTCTTTCCAACAAGTGTTGCTCTTAAATTATGGGGCTATGGAGTGGGGGGGGGTTGTCAATTAATCCATTAACAGATAGGAAACACATTAATGACAGAAGAATCTTTTACACCAAAACAGGCCAGAACCATAGAGATAACTGCAAATAAACACATTGATGACAGAAGAATCTTTTACACCAAAACAGGCCAGAGCCATAGAGATAACTGCAGCATACTGATCAATCAAGACAACAGTATGGTAAAGCTATCTTCAATAATTAAATATAAGTTTTGAAGTTGTTTGTTAAGATAATGTACCATAATACAGAGATTTGCAGGACTTAGTACCATGATACAGAGGATTGAAGGATGTCAGTTTCAGACAGGCTGTAAGGCAAAGGTTAAAGTCAACGTACCATAAATCAGTGGATTCCAGGGTGTCAGTTTCAGACAGGTGGTAAGGCAGAGGTTAAAATCAATGTACCATAATACAGAGGATTGCAGGATGTCACTTTCATGCAGGCAGTATGTCAGAGGACTGCAGGATGTGAGTTTTAGACAGTCAGTATGGCAGAGGTTAAAATCAATGTACCATAATACAGAGGATTGCAGGATGTTATTTTCAGACAGGCGGTAAGGCAGAGGTTAAAATCAATATACTATAATAAAGAGAATTCCAGAATGTCAGTTTCAGACAGGCAGAATGACAGAGGTTAAAATTAATGTATTATAATATAAAACATTGCAATATGTCTGTTTCAGACAGTCAGTAAGGAAGAGGTTAAAATCAATATATCAAAATACAGTGTATTGCAACATGTCTGTTTCAGACAGGCAATAAGGAAGAGGTTAAAATCAATGCACTTGTAAAGTTGCAGAAAAGTTTGATGAGAAAATGAATGCATGATCTGGTGTCATATTAAGCAGCCATGTCACTTATATAGAAATTATCACCCTTGACCACTAGATTGTCTTTATTAGTGCTTGCAAATATTCTGAAATGTCATATAACATAAGTACACAATAGAGTGATAGGTATCCCAGCATGTCTAGTAAAAGGTTTGCCCAAAAAGTAAAAGGAGTAGTAAAAGGAGTCCCAATAGGAGCCTTACATGCAAGCACACTAATTATGCTATGCTTTTTTTCTGAATGGGCTGGATGCAGTGGTGTCCAAGTACTTGCACAGTGATATACCCAGTTGACTCAGTGAGGCACAGTTAATAGCATAGCATGCTGTGGGTCTTCTGGCTGCCACAACAGAAAGTTCTAATTTAAGATCTTAATTTTATTTTTCTTTATGTTTTTTATTGGGAATAAACCAAGGAAAAACAGTACAGTACTTATCTCCAGCTTAGATTACAAGGGTACATCCAACAAACTGTAGTCCAAAAAACAAGTCTTGTATCAAACACAGTGTATCCAAGTCACTAGGGTCAGTTGCATAGATAATAATTGCTTGTAGAAACTTAACTCAAACAGTTGGCTCTTATATGAATAGAGGTAGTAAATGCTGTGATACTGAATGAAATATAAAAAAAATCCAAAGGAGAATAGATACTCAAAGGAAGGATCCCAAAAGGTGAGGGAGGAAAAGGAGTCAAGAAAGGAAGAAGATAAGGTGAACCTTGGGTTGAGACATCCAACTCTGCGGTTTAGACATGCCAAAATTATCTGAATGTTTTGGGGAGAGCAGAGGTGGGCTTTTTGCAGAAATATGGTTAATTGTTTCATTTCCACTTTAAAACTTAGCTGGTGTTAACTTCTGAGATATAATCTTAGAATTTCTTAATTAATCTAAAAGCACACAAAAATTTAATGTTTAGCATAATCTATCTATTCCTACGAAACTAGTTAAACTAAACATTAACACGTTACAGAGCTATGAAATTTTATCCAAAATGCATTTAAAATATTAACCCCTTACAAGTTAAATTTGTTTAGTAATTAAAGATCATATTTTGCTTATAAAGCTATCTGTCTGTTAGAATAAAGATACTGTAAGTAAAATGCACTAAAAGCACCACACCAGTGGTGATAGTAGAGGATACTTTAATAAATGATCAATAGTATGAAAAGTCACTGCATTCCAAGGGCTCCCACACTCCTTCAGGTGTTAGGTGTAATATGACTTTAGCGATGCCTGGACTATATATCTCAATAATCAGAATACACAGTGCTTTGTGCAACACAAGAAAGGTAATTGCTAAAGATATAGGTGGTATGACTATTATTTGCAAAAGATGGTGGTTGTTTTGTGAGTGTAAGAATCTGAGTGAACAATGCTGGGTAAAGGAAAGGAGTGGTGATAGTTAAGACTACAACTGTTCGGTGTATCTGCTCAAGTTTATAGATTTCATCATCATCATCGATAATAGATTAAATAGATTTCATATCTCAGTTGAAAAGATAAATTTCATATCTCAATATCAGAAGGTTGTATACAGGGCCGGACTGACAAATCATGGGGCCCACGGGCAATAGGGGATCATAGGGCCCCTGTGTCCTTGCCCAAACTCAAAAAAGCCTATGAAAAAGGTACCAGGGGCATCTCATGGGGTCTCCCTACTGACCCCCCGGCCCTCGGGCAGTGCCGAGTTTCCAAATGGTCTGTCCGCCCCTAGTTGTATAGCATGAAGGTCTGTTAAAATGATTTTTGCCTAAGGCCATCTAGAAAAGTTTACACTTCAGCTTACTACTTCAGACCACCATATGGTCACCTTCCCAATTGACTCCAATGCATTTCACAAAAAAGCAGTACATTTCTCTATTTCAGGACATAAGTGCATGGGTGCAACTCATTTTGTACTGGCCTGCATGTTTTTCTGCTTTACTATCCTTACATTCTCATGAAATAAAAAAATGAGTGCAAATAAAGTGACAATGACAATAACGATGATAATGATGATACCTTTAAACTTTGGCACATACACCGAACAATTGTGGTCTTAGCGATCACCACTCCTTTCCTTTACGCAGTATTGTTCACTCAGATTCTTATACTCACAAAACAACCACCATCTTTTGCAAATAACCACCTATATCTTTAGCAATCACCTTACTTGTGTTGCACAAAGCACTATGTATTCTGATTATTCAAATATTCAAAGCGATTCCTTAACCTATCCCCACAAAAAACATGGAGGTTTAACCATCATTCTTCCTGCTCTTTTTGAGATGTTTTATTCTCAAAACCATTGTGCAAAACCATTTCCATATTCATTTCAAAGTTAGTGGCACATACCTAATTAACCCTTTTATGAGAAAAGGTATCCTTGAACTATTTTATATTTCAATATTTTTATTGAGAAATAAACATATTAAAACAAGATGGCTAACAATAAAAGAAAAGAAAAAAAAAAAAGAAAGGGCCCACCAACAAAATGGAACCAGATTCAGAATCATAAACATAATACTGGTAGGTAAAAAAAAAAAAAATTTAGCAGATAATAGCATTACAATGCACATGAAAAAAGTCAAAGCCATCAAAATATACAAGTTTCAAAGATCAATAAACAACAATTATAGCAAAATAGACCAAAAATAACAAAGAAAAATAAAAATGTTTAACAAATAGTAGGAAAAGAGAAAAAAAGAGGAAAAATAGAGAAAGGAGGGGGGGGGGGGGGGGTCAGCTGCCAGACACTCACGATACAGTAATATAAGCAATCCAAGGATCCCAAGTCCTCTCAAATCTGGACACATCATCAGAGACGATACTCGTCAGTTTATCATTAACCATTATCCATCCTTGAACTATTTTATGCAAATTACTTTCTAGCATTAATGGCAATCTAGGCAGTCCACATCCAAATCTTTACACTAAGGCTTATTGCATCACTCCTTAGATTACTTTGTTTAATTAATGCTGCACCAACCATAGTTTAAGGAATATTTATAATGTTTGGCCTTTTTTGCATACAGTGCTTTTACCAACAGCTATATTTCACTTGTGAATTATGGTTTGTGCATTTACATATACACTTAGCAAAAGGTAAGGGAACAGTCAAATAGTGTGGCAAAGTAAGTAAGTAGGGGGTAGAGTTTAATTGCATAGGTCAAATGCTTTAGCGCTTTTACTCAATATGTATGTTTTTAAAATACTGCTTGGGTTCATTTAGAGCATTCCAGGCTCAACAAGATTTACATGTTTAATTGCTAACAATAAATTGTTAACTGAAGACACTTTCAGAAGAGCTCAGGTTACATTTTATATAAGGTGCAAGCTTGGCATTTTACTGTAATTAGGGAAACAGTAGGCTATTAATTTAGCTGGGCTAACATACAAGAAAGCTTGAAATCTAATGTTACAAATACAGTATTATTTAATGTTTCCAGGAATAATAATGTTTTAGATGCTTCATTTGCACTGCCAGTCTCCAAACACTGTATTAAGGGATGATGTTGTTTTAGGTACATGAGACTGAAGATGCCATTTTGAACAGGTTCCAAGTGCCAGAACTCTCAAGACATCCAGCTGACTTGGTCGTAGTTCAGGTTCAGTAGTTTGCATCACCTGCAAATCTGACTCGTTTATATGTACTAGTATAATAGCCCCAAAGAACACTCACCAGCTCTCTCTAGCCATTGCATTGAGTTTTTGTTGGGCCCTCAATAAATAAAGCTGAGCAAAGGTCAGTGAGGTCCTGTTTTAACACTGATAGGGATTATAAGGCATTAATATGCTACTTGAGGCCACATACTGTACATCAACAAGTTACAAATCCCCACTCTATAACCCTGTACAATGATATAATTAACTTGAGGTTATTTATGGAAAGGGAGCCTATGCTGCAACAGGCAACAAAAATGAGTTGGATGCACATGGTGACCATGTGTAAATGTATAATAGTCAACCATAAAAAAATGTTTTGTTTTCAACACTTGTTTTATCCTGTGCTGAAATGAAATAATGGAAAGAAGCTGTTAGGGGACACAGTGGGGTTTATTTACTAAACCTGGTTGACTCAGAATCTTGTTCACTTCTGCATAAAAACCAATCAGCTTCCAGGTTTTATTGCTGAAGCTTAACTGAACATGCTGAGGTTAGAAGCTGATTAACTACCATGCCCAAGATTCCGAGTCAACCAGTTTTAGTAAATCTCCTATAGTGTGTCCTTTTTCCTTTATTTAAATGTTGCTAAGTCTTGGAAATGAGCCTCTCCCAAAAATCCCAGAAGAACAGGAGGTGGAGTGAAATGCAATTGGAACTACAGCAGGAAGATCTTGATGTTGGAATATCCAAGACATACAGAATATGGAGCAAAGGACTAACTGGTTCCACCAGGCCCCACCTACAGCTAAAATATTGCTTTTTATGTTAAAAATAAAAAATGACATATATGACACAGTGAGGTTTATTTACTAAAGCTGGAGAGTGAAAAATGAGGCTCACGTCTGCATAGAAACCAATCGGTTTCCAGGTTTTATTGCCAAAGCTTAATTGAACAAGCTGAGGTTAGAAGCTGATTGGTTTCTATACAGAAGCTAACCTGATTTTGCACTCTTCAGCTTTGGTAAAAAAAACCCCAGTCTGTCAATAGTATTAACACTGCATTCTTTGTTTCTCTGAGTCTTCCCTGTAACATAAATTTTTTACCTGGTGATTCATCCACTAAGTCTGTTGTTTTTCAACTTTTTAAGCACTTGCCCACTGGGCACTTTTACCCCCTTCCTGCCCCGGCCAATTTTCAGCTTTCAGCGCTCTCACACTTTGAATGACAATTGCGCGGTCATGCAATATTGTACTCTTATGAAATTTTTATCATTTTTTTGAGACAGATATAGTTTTCTTTTGGTGGTATTTAATCACCTTTGGGTTTTTTATTTTTTGCTAAACTAACCAAAAACAACTGAAAATTTGGAAAAAAAAAATTTATCTTAGTTTCTGTTATAAAATTTTGTAAATAAGTGATTTTT
Organism: Staurois parvus; assembly: GCF_062004578.1. Lineage (NCBI taxonomy): Eukaryota > Metazoa > Chordata > Amphibia > Anura > Ranidae > Staurois > Staurois parvus. The sequence goes on along the minus strand of NW_028318083.1, from coordinate 35,397,155 downwards.
CGCCTACACTGATGTGTGGTAATAAGGCTAATAGGTGGCACTGACTGGCACTGATAGGTGGCACTGACTGGCAGTGATAGTTGGCATTGAATGGCAGCTCAGATGGGCACTGAAATGTGTCACTAATGTGCATGGGTAGGCACTGATATGTGGCATTGATGTGACACTGAAGGGCGCTGGCAGGTGGCATTGATGGGCACTGACAGGTGGCATTGCTGGACACTTACAGGTGGCACTGATGGGGCTACACTGATCATCAGGGCACTGATCATCAGTGCCCTGATGATCAGTGTACATGTCCCCTCTGATTAATGCCGATTACCGGCTCTCCTCTCCTCACCAGCTGTCACGCTGACAGCTCGTGAGGAGAGGAATGCTGATAACTGGCATTTCCTTATTTACATGTGATCAGCCTTGATTGGACACCTCTGATCACATGACAGAGCTGACGTCATCGGCTCTTTCCGTGATCGGTGATCCGCTGTGTCCCAGGGACACAGAGCACCACCGATCACCACGCTGCACGCCCCGGGGGCTGCGCACGCGTGGTTAGAGTGGGAGGACGTCATATGATGTCTTCCCAGAATGAGAGAACCACCTTGTGTCCGTCATTTCCTTATATGGCGGACGGGAGGTGGTTAAACAGGCCAAGCTGTCCAGCAAAGGTGGCAGTCAGAAGGTTGAGAAAAACCATTTAACACTGACAAAGATGCTTACAATCATTAATTTTTATTCACGTGTGCAAAACCTTTATCCCAAAAGTTAAAAAAAAAAATATTGCTGTAAGAGCTGATTTACACATGTGTGGTGCAGATTGAAGCTCAGGTTTCACAGCTTTCACAGATGCTGTAGTTGTTCAGTGGTTGAAATTTACATCAGATGCAGGTCAGGATTTTATCCTGTTCATACATATTAGAAACGGTTCCCATAGAAGTCAATAGCCTGTAATCCACACCTGAACCTGAAGGCAGTGCTCAGAAATCCTACATGACTATTTTTCAAACTACACTGAATCCGCACTGAATCCTCACAGCTAGTGCACTGGACATATGTGAACAGGCACCATAGGAAGCAATGTTCTTTCACATGTCATGTGGATTGGATGCTAATCAAACTGCATTTAATCTGCATATATGTGAAAGTGCTTTAAAAGTCTGTAATGTAAAGTCCATCTGAACGTTCTAGTCCATCCAATACCACTGTCTCCACTGATTGACAATACTGCTGTCCAAGGAAGGCTACATTGCTCCACTATAGATGCAGTGTAGTAATGAATGTAGCCACCCTTCCTCTGGATTAGTTGTGGGTATAGGATTATAACTTTTTTTTTTTGGTTGAACTGGATGAACTTTTGTCTTTTTACAGCCAGACTAACTATGTAATTATGCAACCCTAAGACAGGAGATGTTTTACTGGCCCATCACCAGGTGAAAATAAAGGAATAAAAGCCTGATAAAAAGAAAATGAATGCAGCCACCACAGACAATGATATGTGTTCTACAATACATTACATTTTTGATTTTGTAGTTAATTACACTTAATGCTTTTAGGTATGCTTTCCTATATGTACATGTTTTTACAGGCTACATAAAAGAAAGCAACCAAAAACATTTTGTATTATAATTTACTTTGAGGTGATCTATATGTTTATGTAACAGTGGTTTCAGTCTAACTTTGATCTTGAGCACCTTCTTGTCCAAAATATTAAGGTTGGCATTTCAAAAACAAAATGATTCTAACATTATGCTAAAACCATTGCAATAACAGTAAAGCGAAGAAGACTACTGATCAGCTTATTTATTTTATGTCCCAACATTTGCTGTCATGCTACTGCTAATTACCTATTTGTAAGAACTGTGCGTGGGAGAGGCTGTGAATCTCATGAACAGCTAGAAGAAATTGATCTCTGTGTCACTGTTCTTTTCTAGAGGAAAGAGAAATAAATGCCATTTATTACTAACAAAGTCTATCCAAGTGCTGAATATATGGAGAAAGAGCTATGATCATTTATTTTCCGAGGGGAATTAAATAAATTCATAGAGTCAACATACAAACAAAAAGGAAAAAAAACTTTTGTAATTTAGAAAGTCATCATATATCTAGCAGTATAACATAAGAAGAAACAGCAATATATATTGTATGTGGTACAATTGTGTAATGTGAAATACAACATATAAGAATGAGAATTTCATTTTAACATCATGGCCGGATCTAGAGGGTGCTAGGGTGAGTTATGCCCCCCATATTTCAGCCCCCCCCCATCCCCACACTCAGTGCCAAGACAAGTGAAAGGGAGCCTGGAGCAGTTAAGTCCAGAAAGTGACACAAAAGAGAGAGCCCAGAGTGCTGTACTCTGCCCCCTCCTCCTGTCAGAACAGCGCTGCTCCACATAGCTGATGACACAGGATCAGTCCAACCATCGGGCTGTACAGTTTCATTAACCACACCTATCCCCTCCAAGGACTGCTCATCTCCCAGCAGCAGGAAATGTGGGTAGGGGGCAGGTAATGAAACTGTGTACAGCCCGATGGTCGGAGTGATCCTGTGTCATCAGGTATATGGAGCAGTGCTGTTCTGACAGGAGGAGGGGGTAGAGCACAGCACAACCCGAACCTCTGGACTGTAAGTTGGAAGGATAGGGGTGAGGGAGCTTACAGGTGAATTGTACATAATAAGGGGAAGGAAAGTGGGAAACATTTGTGCTTGGGATGAGAGGGGGCTATTTTTGCTGGAAAGGGTAATAGGGGGTTGGGGGGGTTCTGCTAGGAGCAGGAATAGGGGGGTTTGAGGCATGAGAGGGCTTGGGGGGAATTTTTGTGCCTATTTGTGCTAAGAGGGGGGTGGGTGATTTGGGCTATAAGGGGGCGTAGGATTTGGGTTAAGAGGGGTGGAGGATTTGGAAAGGGAGAGGATCTGTGCTGGGAAGGGTACTTTGGAGGGGGCTTTGCTAGGTGGAGGAATTTAAGTAAATTTGTCATATGGAGGGGGGATTAGCTGGGGGGATTTGTGCTAGAAGGGGGATTAACAGGAGAATTGTGCTAGAAGGGGAGATTGGGGGGATCTGTCCTATGAGGGGGATTAACAGAAGATTTGTGCTAGAAGGGGAAATTTGTACTTGAATGTGTGATTGTGGGGATTTGTCCTAGGAGGGGGGATTATTGGGGGAATTTGTGCAAGAATGGGGATTGGGGGGGTATTTGTGCTAGAAGGGGGGATTGGGGGAATTTGTGCTAGGAAAGGGGATAGGGGGAATTTGTGCTAGGATGGGAAATTCGAGGGGGGACTGGATGTGTGCATGGAGGGGTGATTTTGTTTGGGAGAGGGAGATTTGAGCTAAGAGGGGGGAATTGGGGGCATTGGAGGCAGGATTGGGGGGCAATGAATTTGTGCTGGGAGGGTGGTTTATACTGGGAGGAGGGGAAATTCTTTCATTATTATTTGGGGAGAATTTTAGCTTGCAGATAGAATTTATGTTTGGGGGGAGCATGCTGATTAGTGATTTTTTTTTGAAGGGGAGGGATTTATGCTGAGACAGGATGCGCACACGGGGGGAGGGGGGTTAATTTGTCACCTTCACCTTAGGAGTTAGATTACCTTGTTCTGGCACTGCCCTCACCACACACACGGGCAGTCAATAGATCTTCTCCTCCCCACACAGCACATAGCTGAGATCGGATTCCTTTACAGACACAGCCTCAATCTGCAGTGTATAGCTGGCTACTATGTTGCAGTTCTGACCCTGTCCTCTTCTCCTCTGACCCCTGTCCTCTACCCTGCTGACCTTGTCCCCCATCCTGCTGATCCCTGTACACTGTCCTTATGACCACTGTCCTCTGCCCTGATAACCTCATTTTCCCTGCCCTGCTGGCCTCCTTTCTTCTGCCCTACTGCCCCACCTTTCGCCCTACTGCCCTGTCGTTTCCCTGATAACCCATATTCCCATCCTCTGCCCTGCTGACCCCAATCCTGTGCCCTACTGAACCCCTATATACTGTCCCACTGATTCTTGTACACCTCCCTGCTGATCTCCCATCCTCTGCCCTGCTGACCCCTATTTTGTGCCCTAGTGACCACCTGTACACTGCTGTACTGACTCTTGTATACTCCCTTGCTGACTTCTCATCCTCTGTCCTGCTGACCCCCCATACACTGCTCTGCTAACTCCTGTACACTGCCTTGATAACCTGCTGTAAACTGCTCTACAAACTAATGGCCTCTGTACTCTGCCCTACAAACTAACCCTATCTCTCTGCCTTGATGCCCCCCTGTACACCGCTTTACTGACTTCTATACACTGCCCTGTTGACCTTGCATCTTCTGCCCCCCTGACATTCTTTACTGCACTCCCAGATCAGACAGGCTACATCTGGCCCTATTTAACATTTAGACAGTTATCACCTAAATTGTAAACAGTTCCCCCTCAATTTCAAACATCCACGTTGTGTTTGTTATGCTCCTTGTAACATGATGTTGTATATTTGGTACCGCCAATTAAATATAAATTCTACTGCATAGAAGGGCAAACAATGATCATTACTAGACAGAGCTGTATATTTTTTCATAAAATAATAGAGGCAATTCTATATTTATAATTATGTAGCACAACCAAAAAACAACATAAATAAAAAAAAAAAGAATAAACAGTCCATACGTGATGAAAGTCAAGTCACCCATGTGCAGCATGCATATCACCTCCCATGAAGGATATCTGCTCACCTCCAGATATTAACCCCAATCTAAAAAACAAGGTCAAACTTGATTCAAGGTGCCCCTTCCCAGGCTCTATGCATAATGTATTATGGCTCCAAATGGTACATCAAACCAGCTCCCAGAAATACCTTCACTCCTCCTCTCTCCTCACACATGGAAAACACTCATGCAAAAGGAATAACACGAATGGTGCTCTCTGTATATTTCAAATATTTATTTAAAAGCTAAAACAGGACACTCACATAGAAATCCACACCAAGTGCCATGATATGCACACAGTACATATAGGCAGTGACCCTTACCCCAATGCTGTACACCACCTGGTCATTGCAATAAAACATGCCACCGTACCTCCATTCCTATATATAGCCTCTTAATTAGGCTTCCTCAGTTAGACAGGAGCAAGCCAGCTTACCACTCTTAAATATTCTTCCAGCCACCCAAATGGCCATGGTAACTGGAAGCAGAATAGAAGTGATGTTGCAGGAGACCCAGTCACACTGGAAGTGACATCTCATATATCCATGTCCTCCTACTGGATATACAGAGTAGAGAGTCCTACTGGATATATGAGACCAATGTATTGTCAACGTATGGATTAATTCAGATTTTGTCCTAAACTGTTTTGTCAGTAATGCTTAACAGGGAAAGATGTACATTAATTTATGCATATGACTGATTATGTGATTTAGGTTTTGAACTATTTGTTAATGTATTGTATGATGTCATTGATGCATGTTCTTATTAACATTAGTCTATATTAGCTTTTTTGGTTAAATGGTATTTATAAGCATTGAGATTTAATTCTTGATAACATTTATTTTGATTTGTCTGAGATATGCAGAGATTGAGTAGGAATGATTTTGCTTTTCTATTTTAGTTGTTTTTATGTGAATGCTTAAACATCACTGGAGACCCATCACAACATATTCAGTTTTCTTGGGTACCATTTTTTTGTGGGATTATGAGTCTCCTGGGAAAGATTTCTTCCAAAGTGCTTTCTGGAGTCTCAGGAAGACAGACGGCTTATGCCGACAATACTTCCGTTGTGACTAGGTCTCCTGCCACGTCACGTCTGGTTTACGTCCGACTACCATGGACAACAAGGCGGCTAGAAGAGTATTTAACCTCCCTGGCGGTATGATTATTTCAGATTTTTGGTGCTGAAAGCGGTACCATTATTTTGCATGGAAATATGTAGTTTTTTTATTGTAGGCTGTAATATTTAGGAATAACTCACTGAAATCTGTCCGAACAAGAGTCTATTAAACATCCCGGATATGATAACATTTGAAACACAAAATCATAAATTATAATTTAATAAATAATCATAAAAAATAATAATATAATAATAATACATTTAATTCAATAATATAATCAAACCAAAAACACAGAAATTTGAAATATAGCGCCAAGTTCGCACATCGCTGAGCAAAGTCGCAGAATCGTTATCAGTGTCTGATGATGAATTTCTCCACGAATCATTATCACTCAATTCTGCAAGTGGTTCTGATTTACTATCGCTGTTCTCTAGCTGGTCTAAAACCGCTTTTGACCTAAAGGGACACTTTTTGGACGCCATGGACGTTTCTCAGTTTCCAGGCAGAAAGAACAGACAAAATGCAGGCAGGGCGCAGGACAAAGCACTAGGGACAAAATGTATGTGAAATTGGTTGCGACAGCAATATTTTACTATGTAAAATGTAAAAAAAAAAATGACATTATTTAAAATTTTTAAATTTCCCGCCGCCGCCGGCGCCCGTACGTCCCGACGTCACAGGGACAGGACGCTGAAGCCGGATGCCGGCATCCGCCGAAGGAGATGGCCGGGGACGCTGCAGGGGACACATCGTGGGAGCGCGGGGTAAGGTAAGTGAAGAACACATGCCGGAGGAGTGCCGCATGGTATTCCCGAGTGTAGCTCGGGGTTACCGTTTGTGGTACTGAAATGTTACCCCAAGCTACACTCGGGAATACCGCCAAGGAGGTTAAGGGTGGTATGCTGGCCTGCTCCAGTCCTACTGAGGAAGCGTAATTAAGAGTCGTAACATATATAGGAACTGAGCTACCCCAGCACGTTTTATTGCAGTGACCGGGTGGTGTACAACATTGTGGTGAGAGGCACTGACCATATGTACTATGCACATATCATGGCACTTAGTGTGCATTTTAATGTGAGTGCCCTGGTTTAGCTTTTTAACCACTCACCTACTGGGCACTTTTACCCCCTTCCTGCCCAGGCTAATTTTCAGCTTTCAGTTTTGTACCATTTTGAATTACGATTGCATGGTCATCGTGGTCATGCAACACTGTACCTTTATGACATTTTTATAACTTTTTTCACACAAATAGAGCTTTCTTTTGATGGTATTTAATCACCACTTGTTTTTTTATTTTTGCACTATAAACGAAAAAAGACTGAAAATTTTGAAAAAAGAAAGTTTTTCTTTGTTTTCTACGCTACCTCATTATACATATAGAATTATTTGAGGGGTGGAGTGGAAATGCTTGACGATGTTTACCAGCAACTTGGGGTGTATTGATAACCTGTATACATAGGGTACTATTATTTGTTTGCTTTCTTTATTATTATTCACACGTGTAATAGTATCACATTGTAAGGGTGACTGCGCTGATTGCTACTCATTGTATAAATAGTAGCGGCACTCTAAATGCACACTGCTCCATTCAGCTGAGGGTAACTGAGCCAGGGAGCTAGTCTTTGCTTCATGTACTCAATCCCAGAGAAACAAACAGTTGCGATGAGGTCGCTTCTTCATAAAAGCTTTCTTGAACAAGCTAGAGAACATATTGTCTTCCTTGCCAGAAGACCACCATGCTAATTCATTTCAGCATTACAGGCTTAGTCATAGAGAAAGGCTACTAAGACAAAACCTGTAAGGGTGAAACATGTCGGAAGAATTGTCTTCTGCTTTAAAATGGCAACCAAAACCTGAAAGACGTGGAAGAAAGTGAAAAACTACCATTTGAATGGATAGAAGAATAGCCAAAATGGCAAGGACTCAGCCAACAATCAGCTCCAGGAAGATCAAAGAAGGTCTAAAGTTACCTGTGAGTACTGTTACAATTAGAAGACACCTATGTGAAGCCAAGCTATCTGCAAAAAGCCCCCGCAAAGTCCCACTGTTGAAAAAAAGACATGCGCTGAAGAGGTTACAATTTGCCAAAGAGCACATTGACTGGCCTAAAGAGAAATGGCGCAACATTTTGTGGACTGATGAAAGTAAGATTGTTCTTTTTGGGTCTAGTGGCCAGAGACAGTTTGTCAGATGATCCCCAAACACTGAAATCAAGCCACAGTACACTGTGAAGACAGTGAAGCATGGTTGCACAAGCATCATGATATGGGGATGTTTCTCATACTATGGTGTTGGGTCTATTTATAGCATACCAGGGATCATGGATCAGTTTGAATACATCAGAATACTTGAAGAGGTCATGCTGCCTTATGCTGAAGAGGAAATGCCCTTGAAATGGGTGTTCCAACAAGACAATGACCCCAAACACACCAGTAAACGTGCAACATCTTGGTTCCAGACCGACAAGATTGACGTTATGGAGTGGCCATCCCAATCTCTGGATCTTAATCCAATAGAAAACTTGTGGGGTGACATCAAAAATGCAGTTTCTGAGGCAAAACCAAGAAATAGAGAAGAACTGTGGAATGTAGTCCAATCATCCTGGCCTGGAATACCTGTTCACAGGTGCCAGAAGTTGGTTGACTCCATGCAACACAGATGTACAGCAGTTCTCAGAAACAGTGCTTATACAACTAAATATTAGGTGATTCAAAGGAAAGCAAAATCTTCAAACATTTTTCAGTTTATATAGTGAATGTTTGAGTTTGTAAAGAAGAATACAAACACTGCTATTTTTTTGAACAACAATATTCACTTTTCTTCAACAAAATAAATTTGATATATTTTTCTTCATGTTTTGATTTGGAATAGAATGTGTAGTGTTCCCAGTGCATTTGTGTGTATGGAAATAAAAACTATTAGAAGGATTTTGAGCTTTATTCACTTTTTTCAACACACTGCTATTCTTTTGAACACAACTGTATATATATATATATATATATATATATATATATATATATTCTATTTATAGAGATGTTGTGAATATCTGTCCCACTTGAGTGCAATAATCTGAAGAAGCGGTTGTTTCCACATAACACATTATTATCACCAACAATTACTTGAATACCACGATTTTTCAATTTTTTTTATTATATGTAGTTTGTTTCCATATCTTATTTGAATAAATATTGTTATGACATTTTATACTATTATATTTGTATTTCTGATATGCTTGATATGCTTATACTGGCAGGTCACCCTTGAAACCCCCTTTTTTTTTTGCATGTTGGTAAGTTTTTTTTTAGGGTGGTGACCCCAGTATAGGCATCTATTTCTCACCTCACTAAAGCTGTATATATAGCCTCGCCTTTTTGTGTATTTTAATAACAGAATTTGCACTCTCCAGCTATAGTGAATCAACCCTAGTGTGTTCTCTGGCTTGATCAATAAAGCTTTTATAAAGAAGCAACCTCAATGGTGTACAACTATTTGCTTCTCTGGACCTGTATATTTTTCAGTTGCTTGTGTAACACCCTTGCTGTAATGTCAGGTGCAGAATATTAAAACTAACACAGAGAGCAGCCCCATGGACCTTGTATGCTGAATCGCAGGACTTACTTTTCCCAGAAGAGCTGGCATGTGGGCGGGGGCCTGGGAGACTGGACAGGAAGTGAGAGGGGAGAGAGCTGGAGAGAAGAAGCAGAGAGAGAGTTGTGCTGACTGCTGGAGAACCAGACCAGGCCGCAGAGCTAGAGAGAGTATAGGGAAGGAGGAGTAACTGACCGCTAGCCTTGCCACCCTGTTCAGCAAGACAGTCTGTGGTGACCTGGAGTGCGATGACTGGACAGAATGCTGCAAAAGAGGCCGGAGAAACTGTGGGGGCCCCCATCTGCTGACAGAGAAAGATATCCAGATTTTGCTGGAAACCACCAATCGGGTGAGAGAGCCCCATACCCCAGTAAGCAAGAGAACACTGACATTCTCCTCATGCAGTACCTACTAGTTTTCCTCCACACAGTAGTGGACATTGCATTCAGTTAACAAGTGTTGTGGCCTAGTTCCCATAGTCACTACTGTTGGACACATTTGCAGCACAGTCCAATCATCAGAGCTAACCACAGTGCACGCCTTCTGCAGGCCAGATCACATCAGTGCTCCCTCAACCATTGGCCTACCCTTCTAAAAGAACTTCTACCACTATTGCCATTGATTGCTTCAGCCCAGAGTGGAGTTGCCCTTTGTGAACAAGCCCTGTTGCCAGTTTAAAACCTTATTTGTCTAACGCTGCCCTTTTTCTCTGTGCCTTGAAGGGAACAACACCCAAGTCAAATGCCACTTAAAGGAAAAGTACTTGCCCTTTTCCTCTTCCTCCCCCTGAGTTAATCCTTTAAGGAACTGTTACCTACATTACCTTATACTTGTGTACCAACTGGGCCCCAGCGAGCACGCAGAAGAATCTTCACTGCATTTAAAGGGACATTGACTACCTTGACCAAAAAGATCTTTCTATCTCAGATTTAAGCCTTGCCTAGAATGCATGAAGGAAAAAAACCTTCAGCCTTTACAGCCACTTTAAATTCAGCATAACACAATGAACAGAGAAGAGTGTTAGCATGTTCAGGTTTATTAAACATTGGAGTGCAAAGAACAAATTGTATTGGTAGTGACCCATAACAAGAAAACCTATTTAGGTATACTGATATCAAACACCAGATACTTCGAATTTATGACTGGATGCCTTGGGTCACTGCACTTTGTATAAGTAGCAAGTGTTGCATACTAGATGCATCCGTCACTCCTGTGTAATGTCTGTAAAGGGAATCATGTGTCAAAAATGGAGAACTGTGACAGGCAACAATTTGTTTATAACTCATTTGCTGAGCTTAAGGCTAGGTTCACACTGCTGCAATACAATTTTGATCTGACTTCCACTGGGATTATGTAGTGCTACTTGGATACAACTTGGATGCAACTTTGATAAGGTTTGCATATTCTATGGGGCCAAAATAACACTGGAATTGCACCAAACTAATACAGAAAACATTTCCAAAATAGCTCCTTGTTGAGCTACATTGATGTGAACAGATACAATTGAAACAATTGATTTCCCTTGTCATGCAATTCTGTGCGACTCAAGTCACATCTGAAATTGCACTAGTGTGAACCAGGCCTTATAGTGTTCTAATATAATGTGTTATTCAGCATTTTACTATTCTGAATAATTATCTCTAATTTCCAGGCAAAGAACAGTGTTAAGATCAACTGGCTTCACGCTTTTATAAAATGTAACAAAAACCTTGATTTTCCATTTATAACTATTGTCAACAGAAGCATATATATATATATTAAATTTAAAAGTATATTTTTCATAATTTTATGTTTATTGTTTTATAAAACTAGTTGATGCTGTGATGCAGGTTCACATGTGACTGTTGACTGGTTGATACAAGTTGCTGCACAATGCACATCATATTGGACCCCTCATTCTCTTATGGAACAAGCCAGTATTGGGCTAGGTGCAGGACAATAATTCCAATAGTGATTTATACATTTATTCAGTCATGTTAAGGCTCACATCATGTTTTTAGTAAATACAGTAATGATGATGTGTATCTTTATTGTGTAGCAAAAGTGTGTTCAGCAGTCTTTCAGCTGTGGGCTTATGGACAAAATAAGAAAATGAGCATGCCTGGCTTAATGTTTATATGTATTAACATCTTTTTATGAGCCCTGGTTTTATCGAGCACAGTTCACTTTGTGCAATATATTAATCCGCTGTGCTCCCACAGGCTTTACAAATAAAGTTACCATAACTTCTTGTCAAAGGCTTACTAAGCATCAATGAGTGTTGCTTCGGCATTTGACAAGCATTCAAGAAGCATTAGTAGAAGCCTTCTGGATGTTTGTCATTAAGTTGGAGAGCTGGTTTTAACCCATCCTACACTTCAGTGCATATAAGGAGAACTGGCGGATAAATTAAAGGAGATGTTGTGTAATGTTGGTAGGGTTTGTGTTTGCATTTGATGGGGACAACTTTTGACTATTCCTTGATGACTTCTGCTGCACTAGATCTACTTAAAAAATTTATCATGGTCCACCCAAGGATAATACTGAGGCAAAAACAACGACAAAGAGAGAAACAGGTGCACTGATTATGTTGCGTGAATACTTTAAATTCATAATGGCTCGTAAAAGGGTCAACGATGGTGGTTTGCTCATATGCCAAAATAAAAGTTTCCTTGGCTCCAGAATAGGAATGAGCTGAGACTTCAGTTCGAACCTATGTTCAGACTAAATTTTGGCTACTCAGGCAAAATCTGAACTCTAGGGACATTTGTTGGAAGTTGCTCCATCATATAGTGCATTGCAAACAACTGTCATTTGATAAAATGGTGCAAGATGGTTTTGTACAAAGATGCACAAAGTTGTACAAAGTTGCAGCCCACACGCTATAAAAGTTTCAGTCCCAGAAGCCCTTTGTCAGTGTGTGGGAGTTTAGTGTGAGGGGTAGCTGACAGTATTGGAAGGAGAGAGAGTTGCCAGTGTAGTGTGCTACTCCAACTATGCAGTGCTATATGCAGCACTATATTCAGTGCTGTTCTTTCCACTGATACTGCAGTGCTTTTTAGGACTTTGTTGTGTTTGTCATTAGCAACATCTGTTGCTGTGGATTTCTGCTGCCCCCCCCCCATTTTGTTTCTTTTTGTCTTTTGAAGAAGTATTTATCTTTTGCTTTTATTGTATTTATCATTTACTCTTTTCTTCATTTTGCTTGTAGTGTTTTAGAGTTGCTGTTTTTGCATCTCTAGGTAGGGGGCGAGCGCGAGCTGCGTCCATGCCCTACCCGTGCTGCCATTCACGGCCACGGCTGTCAATCACCGGGTCCCGGCCAATGATTACCCACTGGCGCCTGGTGATTACCAAAGATCTCCAACTGGGAGGAGGACTGCTTTGTTTACTAACAGTCTTCCTCCCTGTCGGCTCAGGCACACTGCTCTGGATGGCTGTGCACATACCAGCCATCCAGAGCAGTGTGATTACAGTGAATCACCAACACACCACCCCCTAGTAAAACACTCCCAGCACACAGTTAACCCTTTGATCGCCCCTCATTTTAACCCCTTCCTGCCCCGTGCAATTAGTACAGTGTCAGTGTATTGGTGTCACTAGGGATGTCAGTGACACCAAGTCAGTTCCTCCCAGTGTCAGAATGCCCACTGCAATCCCGCTATAAGTTGATGATCGCCGCCATTATTAGTAAAAAAAAGAAAAATTCCAGTATTTGTACCGCCATTTGTAAATGCTATAACTTTCACGTAAACCAATTAATTTACACATATTGGGATTTTGGCGTAAATTTATGATGAAATTTGATTTTTAATTTTTTTTTACTGGACATGTTTAATAGCAAAAAGTCAAAAATATAGTTTTTTAATCAAAATTGTCAGTCTTATTTTTTTTTTTATAGTGCAAAAAATAAAAAATGCATAGGTGATCAAATACCACTGAAAGAAAGCTCAATTTATGGCAAAAAAAGGACGTAAATTTCATTTGGGTGAAATTGTCAGTTAAAGTAATGCAGCGCCATAGCGCAAAAAATAACCTGGTCAGGAAGGGGGGTAAATCCTCAGGAGGGCAAGTGGTTAATTTTGTTAGGGTATTTTATTTATGTATTTACTTAGACAGGATTAGCAGCAGTAACAACAGCATGAAGTTGCTGGGAATACCACAAAAGCTGTCTTTTGCTTGCAGTAGAGCACTACATATTATTGTGGTACAGTTTAGTCCACAAAAGCACCAAAATTTCCTGTGCACCTAAGCACCACATCTCCCCAATACAGCTCTTACCATAGCTGCTAATAAAAGTATTGAATAAGCCTCACATTAAAAACATTGTGTCTGGGAGGCCCAGTAGAAGAGGCAGAATTGGCTCTTCTGCCGCTATATTGGGCAAACAGCATCTACAAGCCAAAATGGTGTTCAGGGTCCAGCATCTAGAGTCGGGGAACGTGTGCCTTTCTTTTCTGACAGTGAGTGCGCTATACACCCAGAGCACATTCAGGAGAAAGTGAAGTGGCTAACTTAGCCTTTATCATCCTCCTCCTCTGTCTCCCAGATTATATTTTTGCTAAAGCACCCTGTTCTGCATCCTCATCCACAGCTACGTCTGGTGTTGTCTCACCAATTGGCACAGGGGATCCTGGCAAGTTATATGAGCACATCGTCAGACACTTTCTGCAAACAGAATATGCAGCAATTAACTGCATCTGAGGTTGCGGAGGAGAGCATTGAGTGCATAGGGAGGTGATGTGAGTGACAGATATATTAGAGGAAGAAAGTGAGGGAGAGGCAAAATATCTGTGAGGCAGAATTTCATCCAGGGGCAAGTTGCAGAGAAATGGAGGGCAGTGGCATCCCAAGGCAGGTGCAGTGGGTGCAGTCCGCACCAGGTGACACCGACCACACAGGGTGACACCGGACCCACTCCACAAAAATGTAAGTTGTAAAGCAAGCCGACAATCCCCGCAGGATGGATCCAATCTATCCTGCTGGGATCGCCGGCTTTCTTTACAACTTACCTTTTCTTGGAGAGAGTCCAGTGTGACCCCGTATAGGTTGCATGCGGGTGATCCTGCGGGGTGACACCGGTGTATCGGCAAGATGTGTCTCCCACATAGATATGTCCCCCTGAAGCAACTGCGCATGTCCCGGTTTCAGGCATGATCAATCGATGATAGAACTACTGCTATCATCGATTGATCGTCCCTGAAACCGGGACATGCGCAGTTGTCCCGGACCCGCTCCAAGAAAAGGTAAGTTGTAAAGAAAGCCGATGATCCCCGCAGGATGGATCGGATCTGCGGATTGAGCACAATGGATCGGAGTGCGATCCATTATGCTCAATCCGCAGATCCGATCCATTCTGCGGGGATCATCAAAGGGGGTGTCACCAAGTGTTACCGCATCAGGTGACACCAAACCTAGGGACGCCTCTGATTGAGGGAGCAATCTCTCTATTCCACCAGACTGCCAAGCTACATGGGTGCAGGACACTGTTATCCCCTGGTGCACTCCTCGGAGATCAGCTGTGTGGTCTTTTTTCAACATATAGAAATAAGATATACCTGTGCTCAATTCTCACTAGCTTGTACATGTATATAATACATCAAGTGCTAAAGGGGTGTGACCTCATGTTAACAGTAGAAATTCTGGATGAGCCCTCTGCACCCTACTATATGCCCTTTCTGGCAAACTTTGCAATGAAAAAAAAACAAGAATTTTTGGTTCACACATATTGAAATACATGTTTAAGCTGGCCAGCTGCAACAATGTAATTCCTCTATGGCCAGTCCCTAACTTGTTCTGCATAATGCAAATACTACAGTGGACATAGTGACAATATGGGGCAGATAGATACAAGTCTGGTGAATTCAGCTCTCACTCATGAATTTGGGATCTGTGCTGTATCACATAGGCAGGTGTACTCCAAAGGCCACCCTTTCTTTGCTCCTTTAGGCCAACCTTGTCCTCCACCATCATGTGGAAGGTAATGTTTCCACATCAAAACAGAAGGGTCCAACTTACCAAAGACACATAGTCCAAAAAGTATGGACAGGCATGTTATGTGTCAAACACAGCCCACTGGTTGGCAGTCAGGAAAGATGTAGGATGAGGCACTGTTGTTGGCTCGTTGTGCTACCCCACAGCTGGTGAAGGTGACAATACACTTGGCTCCATCTGCTCCGCCTCCTTAATGCCCTCTTTAAGTGAGTCCTCATCTGAACCTCAAATCCCTCACAAGTGTTCAAAAGGCTATACAACAGCTCAGACAAAACAAAGCCACACAGTATTGAAGCTAGTATGCCTAGAGGACAGGAGCACCACTGGGGAAGAGATTCTGTCAGCTCTGCAGGGGTAGCCCTAGAGGTAGTTAACCCCACACCACCTCTTACCATGAGGGTCATAAATTACATTGGCACCAACATACTATCTGCACTTCAACAGGGACAGTTCACACACATTGCTTGCCAGGCACACATCCTTAACCTGGTGCTGATCCTTGGATAGGTACCCTGGCTTACAGGATCTTCTAAGGCAGGCCAGAAGAGTTTGTATCCATTTCAGGTAGTCATATCCACCCAGTGTGTGGCTGGGTGAAAGTCATTGGGAACTTTATTTTATACCTAATATTTGATATGCCCACCCAGTGAAACTCTATCTTGGCCATGCTGAAGTGGCTGCGCATGCATCAGTGGGACAAAAATGAGTACTTGTGACAGTATGGCATGAAGAAATGCTAAAGTATGCTGGGGTTCTTATCCCCATATTAGTAGCTCCTCATAGAGGACACATCCACAGTATTGTCACCGTTTGAAGAGGAAACCAAAATGGTGAGCTGTGAAACTGCCATCAGTATCACATTTCCTGGAGTGTTCCTGCTGGAACAGACACTGTGTTGCACTATAGACAGGGTACTGGAGGCATGACAGCAGGAGGAAGAGGAGGAGTTCCTTGTGTCTCAGGGCCTGCTATATCCAAACACCAACCCTGTGAGGCCTCAGCAGGTACAGGGGGAGCACGAGGATGAATACAATTGCCATGGAGGAATTCAGGAGGAAGTCATGGGGCAGTCTTCTATGGGTGGGTTTCATCCCTCACAAACCCCAAGAGTTGTATATGGTTGAATGAAGGTGGCTGAGTGGAGGTAGCTGAAGAAAATGTGTCCTCAGCAACCCTGAGAACTCATGTTCCTCCCCCTCTGGTAACTTGTGGCAGATGAGCTCTTTTATGCTCCAGAGCCTGTGATAGGGTCCCCTGGATTTTTGGCTTCAAGAAGAGGGACCATAACTGGTTGGCAACCCTCCTGGATCCACATTACAAGGGGAAAGTCATGATAAAAAAAAATTGCCAGTGGATGATCTCCTTGATTATTGAGTAACTATAGCAGGAGAGAACTCCAGACTGTGTGTGCTATATGTCCACATCCCAGCAAATCATGTAGAACTATGAACAAAATATGTATTCATGGACTTTGTCTGGACACATAGAATAGAGTACAATAAAAATAACTTTATTATACAGTATACTAAATCTATTACACAGCATTAAAAATTACCCTCCATAATTCACATGTGGATTTAACGTGCTTTGGGAATCCTTCTGCAGGAGCCAGAATCAGTGCACTGGAACTCACTATTAATCTTTAATAGAGTAATATCAATCAGTAGGGTAGACAGGAATTCATAGCATGTTTATGTGGCTAATAGAGTTGCGTATGAGTACACCAAGGTGAAGCCACTGCCTCTCTGGTGGGAAATCAAGTACATTCAGTAAACAGTCAATGGTCTTGTATACATAATCTTAAAATAGAAGTGTGATGAACACAGGTGTTTGACCACCACCCCTTCACCAAAGTGTGACAAAAGACTGGTCAATCTCACACTGCCTTGTCACTTACGCAACAATAGCACTCTCAGCCCCACACTGTAGAAAGTTTTTCCAGCTTGTGGGACCACAATCTAGGTGTCCACAGACTGAGAGCGATTGTTATTGGGTTTAGTTAACTAAGCAATTAACTCTTTAAATTGTCACCACAAACGTTTACTGAAGAGTCTGAAACTTAAACAAGATTAGCAATTACAATTATGAAAAATAAACATGTGTACACACACTGTCACCACAAACAGGCATATTCAGTGGATTATACTACAGTAGTGCTCATCAAGAGACAGGAATTCTTTTAGTTTGCATTAGCGCATTTAGAGACTTTTCAAAATATACTTTTCAACACTTTTCAAAATATAGTTTAATAATGAAAAGGGTAAAATCGTGCATATAAAATATTTTTTAAAAACCCAAAGGTTTTACAAAGTAACAAAGAAAGCAAGCAACAGCAAGACAAATAGGTGAAAAAAGGTAAATACTTGCAAAGTCATTGGTTTTAGCAGAGTTCAGTCAACTCAGTCAATGAGCAAGGTGTTATTGGCTCTCATAAATTACAGATATTCCTTAATGGTACACAAGAGCTATCAAAATGTCCTGGCATTCACCTTTTCTGTGGTATCAAAGGGGTGTTGTCAGAGGCCATCTGACCAATTAAGCATCTAAGGAGTGGATGTCACATTGTTTATGACTATGTCCCAGATACAGTTTTCTATAGGTATTCATATCTCTGAATACCTACTGAGTACAGTCTGCTAACATGCAGATGATTATCCAGCATGAATTTAGCTTTGAAGTGAATATAGATGATATGAAAGAATTCCAAATTCCAAATTCGCCTAGGCGAGGAAATGGGCTGGTTCTGCTCCCAATACACCTAGGGTAGCAATGTTTGGGCTCAAAACGCTACAAATTAACTGAGGGAGGTACAAATGTCTACTGTATATTCTGGCTGTGCTGTCATTATTTCATGAGTTATGAAATATACTGAAGTTTTAGAGTCTTGGCTGCTAACCAGTCTATCAGGAATGTGTATTGACCAGCCCCCTTACTGAGCTATTTACAACTCTGTTAAAACTCTGGTTACTCAGCCTTGCAGAGTAACCAGAGATGTTTTTATTGGGGTTTGTAGACTAAAGTGTAGATTCAGACCAACTTCCCAATAGGGAATCATCCAGACCCAATGTGCGTAAGTCACCATAAAGACAGCATGGTAATCAAGGTAGTCAAGGCACACATATTTCAAAGAGGGAGCTCTTGATAAGTATCTTAAACAAACTCAGTTCACATCAATCCAGCCTGAATTGTAATCAGAATCTTTGCATGAAAGCCTTATGTGGAGAGTAATTTTTAATGTGTAATATATTTTTAATGGTACATAATAAAGTTGCTTTTATGGTACTCAGTTTCTCTTCTATATGTCTACACAAAGTCCACGACTAAATATTTTGTTCATAGTTGCACATGATGATTGAGTAACAAGGATGGAACACTAGCCCAATAAGCAATCAAGCTGTTGGGCTTCCCTGCATTTAGAATCCTCTCTGAATATACAGCACATTTAGTGCTGTGGAAGGCTTTGTCACAGACAAAAGAGATAACCTGCCCTCAGACATAAGATAAAAAGATATATGGAGGAGAGACCCCATAGAAAATCCCTGCTGGATGAGCCACTGAGAGTGGATTGCTCTCCTACCATACAGCCTAACTATCCACTGATGTGGTGGATTGATGGTTTCAATTGGAGACAAGTTGTTTAATCACAACCTGAATGAACATCCATGCTGGTCTGTTCAACTTTACAATCCATGTTCCTCACACAGACCTCCTTCTGTAAAATAAATCATGAATGACTACAGTTATCCACCAGAGGGCATTTTCCCCTTTGACTGGGTTGCCTGGAACACTTATCAGTCTATTGATTCCAAGTCAGGACTTTGTCCATCTGAAATTACTTATAGCACAACCTTTATGAGGGTGACAGCCCTCTGATGGTCTCTGCTGGATGAGCCACTGATTGTTTATTGCTTTCCCACTATAGAGCCTAGCTATCAGCTGATGCGGTGGATTGATGGTTTCAATTGGAGACAAGTTGATTAATTACAATCTGAGTGAACATCCATGCTGAGTCTGTTCAACTTTATAATAATCTATGTTTTTCACACAGATCTCCTCCTGCAAAATAATTTCGTGACTGACTACAGCTATCCGCCAGAGGGCATTTTCCATACTGATTGGTTTGCCTGGAACATCTATTAGTCTATTGATTCCAAGTCAGGATCTTGTCCCTCTGAAATCACTCACAGCACAACCTTTATGAGGTTGATATGACTTTTAGGTTTTTGAGTTCCTAATTGAAGTGGTGAATTTTTGCAATTATATACATGGCTGAGAATTATATAATCTCGATTAACACTAACATTGATTTATATGCATGATTTTATCTCTTTAGGATTAGTTATTCCTCTATTTGCTATGTCTATGCTCCGCCCCCACACATCTCCTTTAACCAGGTCATATGGGAAGACTTTGTAGTGATGAATGAGAGCCGTTTGATATACCATTTTGGGGATTGACATCTTACAATTTTACATCTTACCTGTGCTTTCCTAGTTTTAAGTGACAACACTGTCATATTTTAATGGTGATGGGTGGAGACTATTTTCAATTATTGTACATGCTTGTGTATATGTGTTATATGTGAATTAATAAAGGTTTTTTGTATCGTTAAAACTACCTGGGTCACATGAGAGTACCTTCTTTTCTATGGGGGCTCTCCTCCATATATCTTTTTATCTAATGTCTTCTGGGTACTGTGATCCGCACCTTGATTTTTGGTGAGCTAGTTAACACAATAATATTTAATTCCTCTGTGTGGTGTTACAGTGGTTTCCTCTGTATCGCCCCCTTTTTCTTTTAGATTTCATTAGTACCCTCAGACATAGTTGAGGGCTGGAATTTGTTAAAATTGATAAGTCCTGAATCAGCAACAACTACCAGGTCCCTGCTCTAGATGCTGCAGATTTGTTGGGGGGGAATCTGCCACCCAAAGTATTTATTTTCTGTACATCCAAGGCAGTTGCAGGACAAGGGAGGGGCAAAAGGGACACATGGCCCTATGTGCTGGGAGCTCCAGCAGCTCCATTCTCCCTGTTTCTCACTGACAGGAATGAGTGCAGTGTCACTCCTCTTAGCAGGGCTTTTTTCATCTGGAGCTCAGTGGTACTCTGTACCACCACTTCTGAATCTAGTCCTGTTCTCCTCACTGGCTGCTGTCACTTGTTGTAAACACAGAAATGGCTTCCTGTGCAGATTAAGTTTTTAAAACACAGTTTAGGAAGAGCAGATGCCAGGAGGATGGGAATGGAGCACTCTGCAGGCAAAAGCTGGAGGTGAATGTTAAAGTGCTGGGGGAAGGGCTAAAGGGTGGGGAAAGCCCTGTACTGGGGGTGGGAGGAAGAGGTATCTCTGTACTAGGGTCAAGAGGGTGGGAGGAACTCATTACTGGGGGTGGGAAGAGGGGGGAGTTCGGTACTGGGTGTGGGGAAAGAACTTTGTAGTGGTATTTCTCCCAGTGAAGCCACCAACACAGGGACAATTTTTTCCTTTCAGTGTCACCACCAACCAGGGAGGATTTGTTTCTTTCCAGTGACAACACCGGCTCACATATTTTTTCAGTGTCATTACTGATGCAGTGACATTTTTTATTATTCCAGAACTTTTTTACATCACAAACTCATGGACATTTTTTAATTTTAGTGACACCACCAGCCCAGGGACATTTTTTCCTTTGCCGCATATTTGTGCACCTATTTTAAACTTTTTACTAGTACTATTTATGCCACAAACATAACAAAAGCTCACCACTGATGGCCCTATCCCCTTCATCCACCCAACAAGGGGGGTGCAGTTTACCATCTTCGCCTTGGGCACTGATTTACCCTAGCACTAAGCTTAAGCCTCTCCTTTCATCACTGCAGAGCTGAAAGAAATCCCACATTCTACCACCATTGCCATCTTTTGACTCCATGAGCACACCCATTAACCATTAAGACCTTCTTCTACAGCTGTTAGCCTAGCACTGTTAACAGCTACAGTCAGAGCTGCATGCCTAACACTATTACCATCTATTGTTTATTGCAACAACACTTTTTTTGGCACACCCAATTTTTTCACAGTTTCAAACATTCAATAATTATCTGACAGGTAACAATCTGTGCTGTTCATGAAATGTTTGTAGGGTTACAGTGTTTTAGCACCACTAACAACCCAAACCCAATTTTCCACAGATGTTTCAAAGTTGCAAAGATTTTTTTTCTCTTTGGCCAGATAACATCATATGCTATGCGCAAATATTTCTATAGGGTTTTGGAGTTTTTGCACCAGTAACACGCCAAACATATTTTTTTCTGCAGATTTTTCATGGTTGTAAAGAATTTAATTATTTTGCCAGGTAACATCCTGTGCTCTGCAAGAATATTTGTGTTGGTTTACATTATGACATTGTGCTGGCACTAATCATACTTTAAATAATTTCTTTTAGGCAGCTGTTTCTAAAAGATACAAATTGTACATATTTTTTTGGCTGGCTGTGTTAGCCATTATTGATTGCATTTCATTATAATGCATCCTCATTAAAAATGGACAACACATGTTCCCAGATCATTTACAGTTTGGAAAATTGGCTTTCATGCAGGCATTATCATGCCATTTGGCACCAACCAGAATTACTTTGGATACATACTCTTTAAAGTAAAGAAACCACTCATTCTCATTCCTTATATTCAGAATTTTGGGGCCAAAAATATATACTTTACATTTTGGCAGCTAATCTGTACTCATTTTTTCTTCCCTTGCCACAAGAGAAATACAATTTTTTACATATAGATAGTCTGCCTGCTCTCTTACTCTTCAGTTGCCTCATATGGAAAGTAATTCGATTGTGTGCAGATAATACAGTATGTATAACTTAGAAATTATTTATTTCTATTTAAAAGCAAAATATTCTGTGCATGAAATCTTTACAATTTTAACCTGTGTATTTGAAAAATAACATTGCTTATTTCTGACTTTAGCCTGCTTCTGAAATTTCCTTGGATTAAAAATCATGTGATTCTGTGCATCCAATCTGTTCAATTTTAGAGGAACAAAATGTTCATATCTTATTTCTACCTGAATAATTCCCTTCCCATATCTCCTAAATTGCCTCCTATTAAAAAGGATGACATTCTGTGCCTCAAATGTGTACAATGTTTATACAAACCAAAAAATAATGATAATATTGTGTTAAGAAAATCTTTACAAATTTCATGTGGTGTCTTATAAAGAACAGTTTCATTTAATTTTTCCTGCTGAAAGAGAATTAATCCTTTTCTCCAACATTTTCTCCTGTTTAAATGGATGAGATTCTTTTTAGCTAATTCATATGATGTGATTCTAAAAAATAAATTTGTTATTCATATTTATGACTGAAAGAAGCTAACTTTCTACTTCCAAATGTACCTCCTATTAACAGTGTGAGATGCTGTTATGTACTGTAAATATGTGCAATTTGTAAAACTTGAGACTAAAACAATGTAGTTTCAGATAATATTTCTAGCTGAAATAGGCATCATCTCTGCTTCAAAGTTATTATGCCATTAATAATGATTAAATTCTCTGCAGCAAATCTGTACAATATTTATTGTATATTATACATATGCAATTACATTAGTTGTATAGTTTTTGCTGAATCCCTCAAAAATAGTGGTCTATCCAAAAAGGCTTTAAAACTGTACTTAAAATCACTAACATTTTTGTTTTAATTTTCAAATAAAAATAGATAATTTATTTTTTTGCCAAGTGCAATCTGCCTGCTCTCTGTCTCACCACTACCCTCTAATAGGGTATAAATGCTGTGCTGCAATTCTTTGTGGTATTTCTCTCTTCTGACTGGGAAGAAATAACCCCTTTTTTTTTAAGATGTTATATGCTTATTGCATTTTCAACATCGAATAACCTGTCCAAACAAGCTTAAAAGCTGTGATGCTAATCTTTTAACATGTACAATCTTGATTAATTCTTGGAAAAAACAGCCTGGCCAAAAATAACTATACTCTTAGCCGCAAGTCTGTCAAAGCTTTCTTTATTTGGTCTGTGAAAAAGAAGCCAGTTTTTTGCTTGCAAATGCAATCTGCCTGTGGATGTGACGTCATTACGTTCCCGAGCTGTCAGTGTCTGCGCATGCGGGACGAGGCTGGGTTCAGTATATTGATTACTATCACGCTGTTTTTGCTGGTGTCGGCTGGGACACCATGCTGTGTAAGTGCAAAGTATTTTAAATAAATAAGATACTTTTAAGGAACTGCACCTTTGTTTTCTTATGTCCCGAGTGTTGGCCTGAGCATCTAAAGGAAGAGGTGGCTATTGATTAAGTGGATCTATACTTTCAAGCATTCCCTGCAGAATATTGCTTCCTGATTATTGGATATCAAGCTTCGGTGTTATCTCATCATCCTGCAGAGTATTGCTCCCAGAGCAGAAAGCGCTTATGCTGATTTATAACTTGATCAGCATATTGCTCTGGTGAGTTCATTTAATTTATTTGGTGGTGGATTGGCACAAGGTAGATTTTGTTGGACACAAATTAATTAGTTTCTTCATTTGCAACGGAATATTTGGACTTTGAGTTTATATATTATACACGAATATTTATTTTGGTCTTTTGATAATTAGCACAACCTATTTGGTTTATTACTTTATGCATCCTTATATAGGTTAGGTTTGCAGCTATTTATTATGTATATATATGTTCACAATTTATTTATTTTATATATATTTTTGTTCTTTGGCGCTATCCTAGTATTGCTTTGCTCTAAATGAAATATACCTGCTCAGTTCCAAATAAATTGTGTCCTGCCTAGAAAGATATGATAGCTGCAGTGCTAAACAGCAACATTTTCCATCTTCTAACAAATAGAACTCTATTTTTTTATTTATAGATGCAATAAGACCTCTCATTCACTTAGAAGAGGAAGCTTGTTGATACAGGCTTGAGAACTGTGACAAAAATTTGTAAAATTGTTCCATCTTCAGTCTCCTGAAAAATACATTATTTTTTTCTTTCCAGATGTAATGTGGTTTCTCTCTCCCTTAGAAATTGTGACCTATCCAATAAAAGCTTATTAGCTGTGGTGCTATACTGTAAACTTCTTCTTTCGTCAGTCTACCCAACAAATCCCTTATTTTTTCATTTACAGATAAACTATGCTTGTCTAGTTGCTTCAAAACTGGAGCTTCTCTATATAGGCCTAAGATCTATGGGGCAAATCTGTACTATCATTCTGTCTTCAGTCTCTTAAAAAATACATAGATTTTCTATTTCCAAATGCAATGTGCTTACACTCAGAAAATGTGGCCTATCCAATAAAGGTTTTAAAGGTGTGCTACAATAATATGCAGGTTTTTTTTACATTTGCAGATGTAATATGCCCACTTAAATCAGTAATAAACCCCTAACAAAGATGTATTCTGTGGCGGTTTTTAATTCTTAGATGTGGTGGCTGCAATAGTTTTCTTTTTTTATGCTTTTTTTTTCTTTAATTTTCACTAAAAAGATGCATGCATCATACATTCGAGGAAAACAGCTGGGGGAGTCAATGGTGGAGAAGGATCATAGACGTAATAATAGAATACAATGTCATGCTGCAGTTTCTAAAGCTAGCAAAATACTTTGTTGTATTAAAAGAGGTATGGACTTAAAAGAGAGAGAGAGAAACTTACTTTTGCCCCTGTACAAATACCCCTAGAACCACCTTGTCCCCGTCCTGACACACCTCCTAGCACTGCCACTTTAGAGAATAGGGATCAAAGTACAATTTGGGGGCAATACAAGTAATTTGTATGGAATGTGTTAATAAAAAATAATGCAGGAAAATGTACAAAACATGTATCTATCAATTTTAACATTCTTGTCATGTGAATCATCTCTGCTTCTCTCCTTGCTTCTCACATCAGAGATATCTCCCATATGCAGCAAAGAGACATCCTTATATCCAGCAAAGAGACAGCCCAATCCAGCAAAGAGACACCTTCAAATCCAGCAAACGGACATCCCCCATATCCAGATAAGAGAAATCCCCATCCAGCAAATAGACAGCCTAATCCAGAAAAAATACATCCCATATCAAGCAAAGAAATGGTCAAATCCAGCAAAGAGACAGCCACATGTCCACATCCAAACATCATTAAGAGACACAGACCCCATTCCCAGCAAAGCGACTGTCCAATCTAGCAGAGAGACAGCCCCATCCAGCAAAGAGACATCCTCAATATCTAGCAAGGAGACATCCCATCTAGCAAAAAGGCATCCTCCATATCCAGAAAAGAGAAATCCCCTATATCCAACAAAGAAACATCCCCTATATCCAGCAGAGAGATACCTCCCATATCCAGCAAAGAGTCAGCCCTCTTATCCAGCAAAGAGAAATCCCTCATATCCAGCAAAGAGACATCCTCCATATCCAGAAAAGAGACATCCCCCATATCCAGAAAAAAGACAACCCAATCCAGCAAAGAGACAGCCCAAACCAGCAAAGAGACAGCCCCCATATCAAGCAAAGAAACAGCCCAATCCAGCAAAGAGAGGTTTAGAGTTATCTATTTTCAGGTCATTACAGAGGACAAGGAGGCATGTTTTATTTCTGGAGGAAAAGAGATGTAACCACCAATTACAGAAAAGCTTATTTAAAGTAAGAACTCTGAAAATATGCGATAGACTCCCTGAAGATCTAGTTATTGACAGCTCAAAAGATTGTTTCTTAAAAAAAGAGCTAGATGCATTCCTATATGCACAAAATATAACTGAATATTAACACTTATACAGTAGGTAATAACACCAGGGATTGTTGATAAAGGGAATATACAATTGCCACAAAAGGGCAAACAGCAGTCTCATCCTCAAAACTTTATTAAGTACAAAAATAAAGTATCAAGTACAAGCATAGAATAACCAAGTTGCCTCTACCACTCACCATGAAAACCAAATGACAACGCTGTCACATATAAAACCAATGCCAGGACTCATGGTCACACATTTACCGACTAAAGATGATGCTATATCGATAAGGACATGAGGTCTGGCAGAACTGCAGGATATAAATTAAATCTGGATAAGAGCTGGGAATGGTTACAATTACCTGAACCTTAAATGAGGGCTTACCTACAGCAACACCCAACTCTTATTCAGCAAATCTTTAGTTAATGTTATATACCAACTGTAGTACTGTGCCGTTACAAGGGATTTTTTTTTTACCAAAGTCCCATATAATCCAAATTATGTGGCATGATTCACCACATTGATGAAGGACAGACACTTGTCCGGGATGGTGTTAAGCCCTTATATAATGCAGCATGTATAAAATAAGGAATATTCCCGCTGGGTTCCAGTAAGTATAGCAGTTGACAGCCAAATGCACATACAGCAACAGTTTCTTGCAGGCAGATAATGATCAGTAAAAGTGCAGCAGACATACATACAGTAAACATGTATACAGTAGACCTTATGTCCCTGTTAGTTATTTTGCATAGCTTTTTGTTCTGAGGACACCAGTGTGTGTATTTAATGGTGACTCTTTACCTCTCTTTACTTTGGATATTACTCTAAATATTTCTAATTCCCATGCTAGGATCCTGTGGTTTTATGCAATATTTAATATAAAATTGCCTCCTGGGGGATCAGGAATGAGATTTTTCCCATGATGTAGTAAATTGGATCATGCTGTACTGGATTTTTGCCTTCCTCTGGATCCACTGTGCATATAGGATTGTGTATATGGAGGTTTTCTGTTTGTTTATTTTTTTATTTGTTGAACTAGCTGAACTCGTGTCTTTATCAACCTGTATGTAACTTGGTGGTCAGGCCAAAAGTCTGGTATTTTTTTCAACCTCTAATAACATATCAACCTGTCCATCAAAAATGGCAGTTACTGTGTTGAGACAACCAATTTACCACTGGCAGGGGGCATACAATAATCAGCTTTTTTCATTTATGTAAAACATATATCCCAAAAGATAGACAAATTGTTGCTGTAACTGCTTAAAAAGTGGTAGTTGGAGTATCTGCTAGTGATTCTTACACTACTCTCTCCCCAGTTTGACAATGCTGCTGTCCAAGGGTGGCTCAATTACTCCCAAATCCAGACTGAGCCCACCTTAAGATAGGAAGTGTGTTACTTACAAAATCACCATGTGAAAATAAGGAAACATGCTTAAAAAAGAAAACGAATGCAGGCATCACAACTTAGCACTGGTAGGCTACAGTATATCAATTTTTTATGGGTTTAATTCCACTTTGATATTTGTCATGCTAAGCTAAAATGTTGGCTTCACCAACTAATGTTTTATTTCTGGATGTAACATTTAATTTACTCACTTTGAAATTGAAGCCTGTCCAATTTGTGGTGCAAATTCATATCAGTTTCCCATTTTCAGTGTCCTAAAAAACAGATATTTTTTATTTCCAGTTGAAAGGTGCTTGCTCTCTCCCCTAAACATTGCAACCTATCCAAAAAAGCTTAAAAGATGTGCTGATAATCTGTACACTTTTTCATTTTCACTCCTGGGAAAAAGACAATCATCTGTTTTGAACATGAAGCTTTCTCCTTGTGAAATTTCAGACTATCAAAAGGGCTTCAACAAAATTGGCCTCGAATATGTACTTTCCTCTGGTCTTCAGTTGCATTCCTGTTATGTTTAATGAAAATGAAATCTGCATGTTCTCTCCCTATGCCTAAGCAAAGATAAATAGGAGTACACTGCAAATCAGTTTTTCTTGTTTGTCAATTTGAAAAAAATTCACTTGATTTAGTTATATATAACATGTGCCAAATTTCACCATCTTCCATTGTGGCCTAGTAAAAACACTTACATGGCATGCAATATGTCCATGAAATATTTCTGGCTCCTAACTATGACATAACAACTTTTTTCTTTTCAGAATTGCACATGCCTCATCTCTTTCTCTAACATAGTTGTCAAGTACAAATGTGTGCATATTGAGTCTATCCAATATTTATGGCTGCTATCTTTGAAATATCATACTCATTTCTTTAAAAATGGCTGTTATTTCTAAAACAGTGCATTGTTTTGGGGGGGGGGGTTGTGTTGTTGGAATGATGACTTGTGGGTTTGAGGTGTTTTGGTGCACTTTGGGTGGACATTTGTTAAACATTATACACAATGCAGTGTGGTGCTGAAAAGAAATTTGGAAACTTTTATGAAGTTGATAACATTACAGTTATATTTTTAAAGTATATACTTTGCAATAAATGTTAGCTATATTGTCCCAGCACTGTTATTTTTTTTTTTAAGTATACACTTTGCCATAGAGTTTAGTAATATTTTCCCAACTACTTCCAGCCCCATATTGGGTTGTTCCTCCTGTATGTAAACCAATAAGTAATGTAACAGTAAATGTGTAACACACTCAGTTTATATAATGCCACAATATGGTGTTGCTGATATTGTCCCTGAAAATGTAAATGTTCCTTCAATCCATGTAAAGCTTTAAGGCATCCCCTAAGCATGTAACTTGAAGGATTTTTTATTTTCATTGTTGCCCTTTAAACCATCTGAAAAGACCCTGTCCCAGCATGCCTTATCAATTTTACACCAGTACAGAATTTAAATGTTTGTTTTCTCATTGGCATGTATCCCCCTGGCTTCTGACCAGTTCCACATGCTCTTTGACAATTCCTTGGCTATTAACCAAGAAAATGTAAATTACTGAATTTTAAGATTCATCTCCTATTGATTTTAATAGAACTTGGAATCAGGATCCGAACTTTGGTAATGTTTGCAGAACCTGCGTTGAACTGAACCTGGGTAAGTTCAAATCATCCCTACTCCTGAAGAATGACAAGCGTTCATGGAAGCCTTCTGGATGTTTGTCTTCAGTCTGGACAGCTGGTTTTAGCTCATCTTATTTATGCAGTATGTATATAAAGGAGACTGGCAGGTAAATAAGGTGGCAGGTGTTCTATATTTTTTAATATAATTTCAATCACAATACAAAAAATATCATACATCCAACATTTAATATTATTAAACACAGACATGACACGAGACATTATACCTTATTTAATCCAAACAACACTACTTATTGACCTTTTACTTCATTTTCCTTCCTTTCTTTTTCATGTTCGATCCTCATCTTCCTTGTACCTCTAATTTAATAACCACGATTTTACTTATTAAACTCCCCTGCCTTTCACCATCGTCTCTTCCCATATCTGCCCCTCTCCCTTTGTAATCTAGATGTCCACTTACTCACCTTATTTTGTCATCTTATTCTGTTCCATTTTAAAATCATTCCAAATATAAATGTGTGCTATTGTGCTCAAAAACACCAGGTCCCAACAGTGGCTCCCAGGCACATTCCACATATCATCATTTGTTATGCACCCCAGTAACTTCTGATTGGTAGTAACATAGGCTTGTCAGATGATGTCAGGACACATAGGAAAACACAACAGAGTTAAGTTACTAAAACTGGAGACCACAAAATCTGGTGCAGCTGTGCACTGTAGCCAATCAGCTTCAAATTTTTCTTTTGTTAAAGCTTAATTGAGCAAGCTGAGGTTAAATGCTGATTGGCTTCCATGCACAGCTGCACCAGATTTTGCACACTCTAGTAAATCAACCCCCCAATATGCAAGAAGTATCCCTAGAGAGAAGTGGCAAAAGGTGATAAGCACTTAGCCCCAGTTCACATATATGCGGCCGTGCGTGCCGCGTTTTGCACAGGTGCTCATTCATTTGAATGGACTCCCATGCCATGCAGGGAAGAAGTCCCTGCACTTCTTCCAAAACTGCAGCCCGCATGGGAACCTCGGTTCCCAGAACAGTTGTGTTTTCCACTGCAGGCAGTGTGCACTAATGCACTAATGGCACCCGCCCGCAAGTTCGCATTTCACTGTGCGGGTGGTGCAGATGCACAGATTCTCCTGCACGGTCTTGATCCACAGCAGCACCCGCACAGATGTGAACCTAGGCTTAGGGAAGCATTGTGGCTAAGAATTTAAAGCAACCTGGCATAGGGATATGCAGGCAGGTACAGTTCACAAAACCCAGTACAAATCATTGTATATGTCAGTGTGCGTGGTTGAAAATCAGGACTGCATGTTGTAAAATGGTACAGTTGGAAGATCTGTAATAGCTTTCTACACAACTAGTTTGAGACTATAATTAAAATTTATGCTGTCTTTTCACCACTATAAAAAACGCCCATCATTATAGATTTCCAAGCCTTCCAGTTTAATATTTTAACTCTAGTTGGGAAAAGAGTTCACCTACTTCCACCATCTGTTTAATAGCTTCTGTCCAACGTACGTATTTATACAGTATGTGCTGGAAGGGAAGCGATTATACTAGGATCATGGCTGCAGCTCCAACCATGATACTGGTGTTGTTTTTTTAAAGCCAGTGATCAGCTTTAATGTAAAAGTGATCCAGCAACTTTGCAGCTGGCCAGTCACTTTTACAGAGTTTGGAAGGGGCCCCCTCTGCCACCCTCTGCCGTTCCCAGACTGTCACATACCTGGGTAATGAGCCTGACATGAAGAGGCAGACCTCTCGTACAACCCCGGCTCAAGGACTGCTGGGAATGGGACAGCGGTCGCAGGAGCACGGTGGGGTATGAGGGCCTGAGATCTGTCCGGAGATAGCAGTTGGATTGAAGAGTAGCAGACCAGAGCAGGGTGCAGATGTATCCATGCCGGATGGATGGATGCGGGAGCACCGTGTAGAGAAGCGGAGTCAGACGAGCCGGGTTCAGTATTAGATGAGACAGATCAGGCTTAGACGGCAGGCAGGAGAATAGTCGGGTCACAGGCCAGGTTCAATAACAGGAGGTCAATCAAGTGGGAGCAGGCAGAAGAGCAATCCAAGGACAGGCCGGTAGTCAGGGCAGGAGGCAATCAATCAGAAGTCAGGAAACAGGCTGCTTTTGGCAACAGGGAACAATCACAGAAGGTCAGGAACAAGAGCAGGGGAAAAGACCACACGGCAACGAGGTAGCCACAGTAGCCAGTTTAAATAGCCCTCTTGGCGCCAGTATTAGTGATAAGCACGCATCCGTGTGTGCGAGTGCGCATGCGTGAGCGCAGCCACGAGCGCCTCTGTCCAGGCGCCCGCACATCTGTTCGGCTCACCAAAACCCTGCGCATGTGCATATTTGTGCACCGCAGAGCTTCTCCTGGACTACTGGCAGGCATTTCCTGACATTGCCCCCCTCTTATGGGCAGCCTCCGGATGCCCAATTGGCTCCGCTTTTGTGGGTGGCCAAGAAAAAATTCATGAATTAGGTCTGTGGCATGTACGTGTCAGGAATGGACTTGCCAGTGGTGGTGGGACTCACCTGCCTTGTGGGCTGCAGTACCAGGGCTGGCCAGCGGGTGCTCTCAGCAACCAGAGGCTCACTCCTGCAATGAGCCATCAACTGAAGCTGATTACAACAGGTGTATTTAAGGAATGGCCAGGCCTGTGACCAGGGCCTTGGTGTATGTTTCCCATGGGCCCCTGTACCTGCATCCTGTCTGCTTTCTGCCTGATCCAGATTCTGCTTCGATCCCTGACTCTGCATGAACTCCACCTGTCTTGACCTCAGCTATTCCTGACTACTCTTCCGCCTGCTCCTTGTGCCCTGCCTGCCCGTTTGCTACCGACCCGGCCTGCCCGACTACGCGTTGTATTGTTTCTATTGTTATCTGTTGGAGGTTTGGGTTGGTTTGTTTGCACTGTGTTGTTGTTTAGTCTTGCACTGCGTCTATGTTTTGTTTAGTCTTAATAAATTGTCTTATTAACACTATACCTGAAGTCTGCGTTTCCCTGTGTCAGTCCACACATTTCTGGTCATACCCGGATCCCTAACAGTACGTTCTGTGCCGGCTCCCATGAGTTTTCCTCTGGACCATACCCCTTCCATTTGATAAGGTACTGTGTCTGACCCCTCCTTTTTCTACAGTCCACAACAGCCTCGACCTCAAATTCCTCCTCCCCGTCAATATTTATAGGCTCAGGGGGCCTTGACCTTCGGTTAGGAAACGGATCAGGTACTGCAGGCTTTAATAGTGACACATGAAAGACTGGGTGCACTCTAAGGGATTCCGGAAGTGTTAACGCATATGAGACATTATTAATCTTGCGTCTTACTGGGAATGGTCCCACAAACTTTGGTGCCAATTTCCTCGACGGGCATGCCATCTTTAGGTTAGTCATAGCCAGCCAAACCTGGTCTTCTGGGTGCAGAATCAATTCTCCCCTCCTCCTTCTGTAGAAAACCCTCTTGTTATCCTCCTGGGCTTTTGTGACCGTCTCCTGCAACAATTTATTGTTAGTGACAAAGAAATTTAACGTATCTTGGGCAGCAGGGACAGAAGTCTCTGGCACCAGGTCAGGTAAGAAGGTAGGGTGGAACCCATAATTAGAAAAAATCTGACTGGTGTTTAGTCATCTTGAACAAAGGACGTGTAACACCGGATATACTGCTCCAGAGTCTGATTGGTCCGCTCGGTCTGCCCATTTGTTTGTGGATGGTAGGCAGAGGAAAAAGACAACTCAATCTCCAGGGTCTAACATAGTGATCTCCAAAATCTTGACGTGAATTGTACCCCCCGATCAGAGACAATGTTCATAGGAATCCCATGGAGTCTAACAATTTCTTTAATGAAGATCCGAGCAGTCTCAGAAGCTGAAGGTGTATTCTTTAGTGGTAGAAAATGGGCCATTTTTGATAGTCGGTCCACTACTACATAGCGGTATATCCTTGGGAAGGCAGAAGTTCCTCTATAAAGTCCATTGCTATCATCTTCCATGGCCTGTCAGGTACCGGCAGGGGTTTAAGCAATCCCCAGGCTTTATTTCGGGTGGTCTTGTTTCGGTTACAGATGGTGTATGTTCTTACATATGTTTTACAATCCTTAGCCATATCTGGTCACCAGAACGTGCGCTGAGCTAGCTCCAGCGTTTCGGAGACCCCGAAGTGACCCGCTAATGAGTGATCATGGCAGTAACCCAGGACAAGAGTTTGTGTTTCCTCGGGTACCAAAATTTGCTCCCCTTTCCATAGAAGCCCCTCCTTGCTCTGTGTTGTGATTCCAGATGGACTGGATACTCCTGCTGATGCCTGCTGTAATTGGGACAAGAGTTTAGTCTGAAGTAACAGAAAATTCCCAGCTGGTAAGATGGTATCTGGTTTTGGGGTATCTGTTGGATCCTTGAACATGCGTGAGAGCTCATCGGGTTTGGTGTTCTTGAATTCTGGCCTGTAGGTGATATGGAAGGCAAATCTGGAGAAGAACAGTGCCCACCTGGCCTGACGTGGTTTGAGGCATTTAGCAGTTCTTAGGTATTCCAGATTCTTATGGTCTGTGTAAATTAGAATTGGATGTGTAGCCCCCTCTAACAAGTATCTCCATTCTTCCAGAGCTACTTTAATTGCCTGAAACTCTCGATCCCCTACATCGTAGTTCCTTTCAGCTGAGGAGAGTTTCCGGGAAAAGAAAGCTACCGGATGCATCAATTCTTTTAGTTCTTTCCTCTGTGACAGAACTGCCCCCACTGCATTTTCAGATGTATCTACTTCCAGGATGTATGGTAGTAAAGGGTCCGGATGGCTTAAGATAGGAGCCGATGTAAATAATTCTTTTAGAGTCTCAAAAGCAGCCTGCGCCTCAGGGGTCTAGCGGAAACGAACCCCTAGCTTGGTGAGTTGAGTAATGGGTGATACGAGGTTTGAAAAATTCTTGATGAACTTCCGATAGAAATTAGCGAACCCAATGAATCGCTGGACTCCCTTTCTGTCTAAGGGTACCGGCCATTCCAGAATGGCTGTAACCTTTTGGGGACCCATTTTTATTCCTGCTGTAGAGATGATCAGACCCAGCAATGGAATGCTCTGCTGCTCAAAATTACACTTTTCCGCTTTGGCATATAGTCCGTGCTGGCGAAGTCGTCCCAGGACATTTTTAACATGCTCCCGGTGTATTTCCAAAGATGTGGAGAAGATTAAGATGTCGTCCAGGTAGATTACGATGAAAATGTCAAGGTATTCTCTAAAGACATCATTGATGAAGTGTCAGAAGGTAGCAGGTGCGTTGCAAAATCCAAATGGCATGACCAGATATTCGAAATGACTGAATCGGGTATGAAAAGCCATCTTCCATTCGTCCCCTTCCCGGATGCGAACCAAGTTATATGCCCCTCTTAGATCTAGCTTGGTAAAAATAGTAGCAGTCTTGAGTCTCTGGAAGAGTTCAGGAACCAGAGGAAGGGGGTACCGGTTTTTAACCATAACTTTATTTAACTCCCGATAGTCCACACAGGGTCGTAAGGATTTGTCCTTCTTTTCCACAAAAAATATTCCGGCTCCTGCCGGGGATGTGGAGGGATGAATAAATCCCTTTTGAAGGTTTTCATCAATATATTCCCTCAGAACTCCTAGTCCCTGTTTGGATAGGGGAAAGATGCGCCAGAAGGAGATCTCGGATCCTGGAAGGAGATCGATAGGACAATCGTAGGACCGATGAGGGGGAAGAGTATCTGCTCCTCGTTTACTAAAAACTTCCAGGTAGCCATGGTAGACTGGAGGAATTATTTGGGTGAGTTCAGTATCAGAGTCCATGCAGAGTAATGTAGGTGTGGCTGAGGGTATCATAGATAAGCAATGTCTTTTGCAATATGAAGAAGGAAACTGGATCTTTCCGGTCCCCCAGTTGATTTGTGGGTCATGCACCCGTAGCTAGGGTAGGCCCAGAATAACAGGGAATAGAGGAGAGGTGATTGTGTCTAAACGTAGGAATTCTTGATGATGATCAGTTACAGTAGTCAGGATTGATGGGCTTGTTTACTAGCCCGGCCTTGATACGAGACCCGTCAGCAAGGAATATGTTCAACCCATGCTCTTTTAACTGTAGTGGAATGTGTTGTTGGGCTGCAAAGTTAAGGTCGATGAAGCAGCTGCAGGCCCCAAAGTCAATAATCGCGGTTACCGCTACGGTTCGTCCGGGAAGCTGGAAGGAAATGGGTACAGGTGAGTTGTGCTGTAGAACATGGTGGAGGAGCAGCAGAAGAGATAGACATGTACTTACGCCATTTAGCTGGGCAGGAATGCACATAGTGACCGGACTCTCCACAGTATAAGCAGAGGTTATTGACTCGACGGCGTTGGCGTTCCTCTGGAGTAAGTGAGGGGCGCATCATCCCAAGTTGCATAGGTTCAGATGTGTCTGTTGTTTTAGGATCAGGACTCCTAACAGGATGGTTAGGCTGGACTGGAAACTTAGGCAGCATCCATGTGGGCCTAGGAGGTTGGTTGGACCTTTCTAACATGTGTTCGCGCAGGTGACGATCGATCTGGATGGATAATGCGATTAGGTCTTCTAGAGTGTCGGGTATGCCAACCCGAGCTAGTTCGTCCTTGAGGGGTTCGGCCAGACCCAAGCAGAACTGGTGACGTAGGGCTGCGTCATTCCAGTTTGTATCCCCACTCCAGCGTCTAAATTCAGTGACATAGTCGTCGGCTGCCCGGCGACCTTGTTGAAGCGCATGTAATGCTGCTTCAGCGGTGGTGGTCCGCTTTGGGTCGTCATACAGTTGGGCCATTGCGTTGAAGAGTGTAGTCATGGTATTAAGATGAGGGTGGTGGCTCTCTAACAGACGATAGGCCCAACTTTGTGGTTCCCCTAGAAGCAAGGAAATGATGAACCCCACCTTGACAGTCTCTGTGGAAAAAGTCCTTTGCTGGAGATTGAAATACAGTTGGCATGCATTACGAAATGCTCTAAACTTGCTTCGGTCTCCATTGAACCGCTCAGGAGTAGGCACACAGGGTTAAGGTGGAGGCATCGTCACAACCGTATTAGCGTGAGACTCTGTGGAATCTCTGGTCGTGGCTGGAGCAGCAGGATCCACCGATACAGATGCAGGTGTGGCTGGTGTTTGCATGCGTTCCTCCAATTGCGCATAACCATCCTGCAGGGTCTTGATGGCTTGAGTGAGCACTGCCAGGTGGTGACAGATCTCATCCAATGGAGAGGGTCCTCTCACAGGCTCAGACATGGCCATATGGTACTGTCATGTACATGGGTAATGAGCCTTACGTGAAGAGACAGACCTCTCGTACAACCCCGGCTCAAGGACTGCTGGGAATGGGACAGCGGTCGCAGGAATACGGTGGGGTATGAGGGCCTGAGATCTGTCCGGAGATAGCAGTTGGACTGAAAAGTAGCAGACCAGAGCAGGGTGCAGATGTATCCGTGCCGGATGGATGGATGTGGGAGCACCGTGTAGAAAAGCGGAGTCAGACGAGCCGGGTTCGGTATTAGATAAGACAGATCAGGCTTAGACGGCAGGCAGGAGAATAGTCGGGTCACAGGCCACGTTCAATAACAGGAGGTCAATCAAGTGGGAGCAGGCAGAAGAGCAATCCAAGGACAGGCCGGTAGTCAGGGCAGGAGGCGATCAATCAGAAGTCAGGAAACAGGCTGCTTTTGGCAAAAGGGAACAATCACAGAAGGTCAGGAACAAGAGCAGGGGAAAAGACCATACGGCAATGAGGTAACCACAGTAGCCAGTTTAAATAGCCCTCTTGGCGCCAGTATTAGTGACAGGCGCGCACACGCGCGTGCGAGTGTGCGTGCAAGTGCGCATGCACGAGCACAGCCGCGCACGCCTCTGTCCAGGCGCCCGCCCATCTGTTCGGCTCACCAGAACCCTACGCATGTGCATATTTGTGCGCCGCGGAGCTTCTCCTGGACTACTGGCAGGCATTTCCTGACAAAGACTCAGAAAGCCCAGAACCGCTGTAAATGGTTGGGTTGGCTGCCCACAGAGGATATGGAAGAACATTTATTTAAGTGTATATTTTCCTGAAAATTTGAGTTTGATATTCAGGGCACAAATATCATGCAATATAAAACATTGCAACAATCAACATTTTATTCTCCAGGGCTTCTGCTTTCAGAAATTATATAATTGCCCAGTACTGCAAGTGGTTAAAGGTGGTATACTAATATCTCTGTGGTCACATCGGATGCATTCTGGAATATTCTTCCTTAGTAAACAATTCCTTTGAAAGAATAACATGCCAATGAAAAAACTTGTATCAATGTTTATAAATAGAGATGAGCGAATTATTCAAAAATTCGATTCGGCTGATTCGCCGAATTTGAGGAAGAAATTACGAATTTAACTTATAAAAAGGGTTTCTAGGCTTCAGAGAGCCTTTATATTAGTGCAGAACACTGTACCTTTAATTTAAATGCCCTTGGAGATGAGGAAGGAGAAGGATGAGAAGAAGGAGAAGGAGAAGGATGAGAAGAAGGAGAAGGAGAAGGATGAGAAGAAGGAGAAGGATGAGAAGAAGGAGAAGGATGAGAAGAAGGAGAAGGATGAGAAGAAGGAGAAGGATGAGAAGAAGGAGAAGGAGAAGGATGAGAAGAAGGAGAAGGATGAGAAGAAGGAGAAGGATGAGAAGAAGGAGAAGGAGAAGGATGAGAAGAAGGAGAAGGAGAAGGATGAGAAGAAGGAGAAGGATGAGAAGAAGGAGAAGGAGAAGGATGAGAAGAAGGAGAAGGATGAGAAGAAGGAGAAGGATGAGAAGAAGGAGAAGGATGAGAAGAAGGATGAGAAGAAGGAGAAGGATGAGAAGAAGAAGGATGAGAAGAAGAAGAAGGATGAGAAGAAGGAGAAGGATGAGAAGAAGAAGAAGGATGAGAAGAAGAAGAAGGATGAGAAGAAGAAGAAGGATGAGAAGAAGGAGAAGGATGAGAAGAAGAAGAAGGATGAGAAGAAGAAGAAGGATGAGAAGAAGGAGAAGGATGAGAAGAAGAAGGATGAGAAGAAGAAGAAGGATGAGAAGAAGAAGAAGGATGAGAAGAAGAAGAAGGATGAGAAGAAGAAGAAGGATGAGAAGAAGGAGAAGGATGAGAAGAAGAAGAAGGATGAGAAGAAGAAGAAGAAGAAGGATGAGAAGAAGGAGAAGGATGAGAAGAAGAAGAAGGATGAGAAGAAGAAGAAGGATGAGAAGAAGGAGAATTCCAAGCCGGCAAAAAGTGTATCTGCAGAGCTCCGCTATTTCTTAGCGGAGCTCTGCAGATACACTTAGCGGAGCTCTGCAGATACACTTTTTGCCGGCTTGGAATTCTTCTTATTTTCATCCTACTTCTTCTTCATCCTCATCCTCTTCTTCTTCTTCTGAGGATGAGGATGAGGATGAAGAAGAAGAAGAAGAAGTAGGATGAAAATAAGAAGAATTCCAAGCCGGCAAAAAGTGTATCTGCAGAGCTCCGCTAAGTGTATCTGCAGAGCTCGGCTATTTCTGACAGTTCTCTGACATTCACTCCATACAGCGGTTGAAACATTGTATCTATTTGTTTCCATAAATGGAAACAAATAGATACAATGTTTCAACCGCTGTATGGAGTGAATGTCAGAGAACTGTCAGAAATAGCGGAGCTCTGCAGATACACTTAGCGGAGCTCTGCAGATACACTTTTTGCCAGCTTGGAATTCTTCTTATTTTCATCCTACTTCTTCTTCTTCTTCTTCTTCTTCTTCATCCTCATCCTCTTCTTCTTCTTCTGAGGATGAGGATGAAGAAGAAGAAGAAGAAGAAGTAGGATGAAAATAAGAAGAATTCCAAGCCGGCAAAAAGTGTATCTGCAGAGCTCCGCTAAGTGTATCTGCAGAGCTCCGCTATTTCTGACAGTTCTCTGACATTCACTCCATACAGCGGTTGAAACATTGTATCTATTTGTTTCCATTTATGGAAACAAATAGATACAATGTTTCAACCGCTGTATGGAGTGAATGTCAGAGAACTGTCAGAAATAGGCTATTTCTGACAGTTCTCTGACATTCACTCCATACAGCGGATGAAACATTGTATCTATTTGTTTCCATTTATGGAAACAAATAGATACAATGTTTCAACCGCTGTATGGAGTGAATGCCAGAGAACTGTCAGAAATAGCGGAGCTCTGCAGATACACTTAGCGGAGCTCTGCAGATACACTTTTTGCCGGCTTGGAATTCTTCTTATTTTCATCCTACTCCTTCTTCTTCTTCTTCTTCTTCTTCTTCTTCATCCTCATCCTCATCCTCTTCTTCTTCTTCTGAGGATGAGGATGAGGATGAAGAAGAAGAAGAAGTAGGATGAAAATAAGAAGAATTCCAAGCCGGCAAAAAGTGTATCTGCAGAGCTCCACTAAGTGTATCTGCAGAGCTCCGCTATTTCTGACAGTTCTCTGACATTCACTCCATACAGCGGTTGAAACATTGTATCTATTTGTTTCCATTTATGGAAACAAATAGATACAATGTTTCAACCGCTGTAAATGTGAATGTCAGAGAACTGTCAGAAATAGAGGAGCTCTGCAGATACACTTTTTGCCGGCTTGGAATTCTTCTTATTTTCATCCTACTTCTTCTTCTTCTTCTTCTTCATCCTCATCCTCAGAAGAAGAAGAAGAATGAAAAGAAGAAGAAGAAGAATGAGAAGAAGAATGAAAAGAAGAAGAAGAATGAACAGAAGATGAAGAAGAATGAAAAGAAGAATGAGAAGAATGAAAAGATTCTTCTTCGTCTTCTTTTCATTCTTCTTTTCATTCTTCTTCTTCTTTTCATTCTTCTTTTCATTCTTCTTTTCATTCTTCTCATTCTTCTTTTCATTCTTCTTTTCATTCTTCTTCTCATTCTTCTTTTCATTCTTCTTCTTCTTTTCATTCTTCTTTTCATTCTTCTTTTCATTCTTCTCATTCTTCTTTTCATTCTTCTTCTCATTCTTCTTTTCATGAAGAAGAAAAGAAGAATGATAAGAATGAAAAGAAGAATGAAAAGAAGAAGAAGAAGAATGAAAAGAAGAATGAGAAGAAGAATGAAAAGAAGAATGAGAAGAAAGAAAAGAAGAAGGAAAAGAAGAATGAAAAGAAGAAGAAGAAGAATGAAAAGAAGAAGAAGAATGAAAAGAAGAATGAAAAGAAGAAGAAGAATGAAAAGAAGAAGAAGAAGAATGAAAAGAAGAATGAAAAGAAGAAGAAGAAGAATGAAAAGAAGAAGAATGAAAAGAAGAATGAAAAGAAGAAGAAGAATGAAAAGAAGAAGAAGAAGAATGAAAAGAAGAAGGAGAAGAATGAAAAGAAGAATGATAAGAATGAAAAGAAGAAGAAGAAGAATGAAAAGAAGAAGAAGAATAAAAAGAAGAAGAAGAATGAAAAGAAGAATGAAAAGAAGAAGAAGAATGAAAAGAAGAAGAATAAGAATGAAAAGAAGAATAAAAAGAAGAATGAGAAGAATGAAAAGATTCTTCTTCTTCTTCTTTTCATTCTTCTTTTCATTCTTCTTCTTCTTTTCATTCTTCTTCTTCTTCTTTTCATTCTTCTTTTCATTCTTCTCATTCTTCTTTTCATTCTTCTCATTCTTCTTCTCATTCTTCTTTTCATTCTTCTTCTCATTCTTCTTTTCATTCTTCTTTTCATTCTTCTCATTCTTCTTTTCATTCTTCTTTTCATTCTTCTTCTCATTCTTCTTTTCATTCTTCTTCTTCTTTTCATTCTTCTTTTCATTCTTCTTCTCATTCTTCTTTTCATGAAGAAGAAAAGAAGAATGAGAAGAATGAAAAGAAGAATGAAAAGAAGAAGAATGAAAAGAAGAATGAGAAGAAGAATGAAAAGAAGAATGAAAAGAAGAATGAGGAGAATGAAAAGAAGAATGAGAAGAATGAAAAGAAGAATGAAAAGAAGAAGAAGAAGAAGAATGAAAAGAAGAAGAAGAATGAAAAGAAGAATGAAAAGAAGAAGAAGAATGAAAAGAAGAAGAAGAAGAATGAAAAGAAGAAGAATGAAAAGAAGAAGGAGAAGAATGAAAAGAAGAATGAGAAGAATGAAAAGAAGAAGAAGAAGAATGAAAAGAAGAATGAAAAGAAGAAGAAGAATGAAAAGAAGAAGAAGAAGAAGAATGAAAAGAAGAATGAAAAGAAGAAGAAGAATGAAAAGAAGAAGAAGAAGAATGAAAAGAAGAATGAAAAGAAGAATGAGAAGAATGAAAAGATTCTTCTTCTTCTTCTTTTCATTCTTCTTTTCATTCTTCTTCTTCTTTTCATTCTTCTTCTTCTTCTTTTCATTCTTCTTTTCATTCTTCTCATTCTTCTTTTCATTCTTCTTCTCATTCTTCTTTTCATTCTTCTTCTCATTCTTCTTTTCATTCTTCTTCTTCTTTTCATTCTTCTTTTCATTCTTCTCATTCTTCTTTTCATTCTTCTTTTCATTCTTCTTCTCATTCTTCTTTTCATTCTTCTTCTTCTTTTCATTCTTCTTTTCATTCTTCTTCTTCTTTTCATTCTTCTTTTCATTCTTCTCATTCTTCTTCTCATTCTTCTTTTCATTCTTCTTCTCATTCTTCTTCTCATTCTTCTTCTTCTTTTCATTCTTCTTTTCATTCTTCTCATTCTTCTTTTCATTCTTCTTTTCATTCTTCTTCTCATTCTTCTTTTCATGAAGAAGAAAAGAAGAATGAGAAGAATGAAAAGAAGAATGAAAAGAAGAAGAAGAATGAAAAGAAGAATGAGAAGAAGAATGAAAAGAAGAATGAAAAGAAGAATGAGAAGAATGAAAAGAAGAATGAAAAGAAGAAGTATTCCAGTACAGCAAAAAGTGTATCTGCAGAGAGCTCCGCTATTTCTGACAGTTCTCTGACAGTTCCTTCACATTTACAGCGGTTGAAACATTGTATCTATTTCCGAATAAAAACATCTGTATCCTAAATGGAAACAAATAGATACAATGTTTCAACCGCAGTACATGTGAAGGAACTGTCAGAGAACTGTCAGAAATAGCGGAGCTCTCTGCAGGGACACTTTTGCCAGCTGATCGGGAAAAATCCGATTCGCGCACCCGAAGTATGCTAATATTCGGATTCGCCGCGAATCGAATTTTTCCTGAAATTCGAAACGAATTCCACTTCGCCTGGTTTGATTCGCTCATCTCTATTTATAAATCACACAAAGAAATCCTGTGAGTATGATCACATTCACTTATACTGGGCGTGATGTTATTATAACATGTTGCTGGCCTCTGAGGCCAGGCAAACCTTGTAACATGTATTTTAAAGCCAAGAAACACAATGCAACGAGAAC
Organism: Staurois parvus; assembly: GCF_062004578.1. Lineage (NCBI taxonomy): Eukaryota > Metazoa > Chordata > Amphibia > Anura > Ranidae > Staurois > Staurois parvus. Next base: position 35,354,735 of record NW_028318083.1, on the reverse strand, counting down.
ACAAAAGACAAATGCCATTTGATATACTGTGCTCAAGATCCTATAATTACTTATAGCACATTTTAGCCAGGATGCATGAGCTTTGCTGTAAACACAGGTATAAATTATACAAATTACTAATTCTGAAAAAGGAATTTTTATTTTATTTTAATCAAATGGAATTTTAAATGTTCTACTGTCATTTTATTCTTTCAATTTTCTCAACAGCAGCACATTTAGGATTTTATGCTTCTCCAGTGGAACATTTCATTTGTCAAGCATTAAATGTCAATGCTGTCATCTAAGTAAATGACCTTGAAAGAGATTATTCATTATACCATTTTATTTTCATGTTTCTGCTTCTAAATTTTTGTAATGGTCTTTACTTTGTAGATAGCACCTAAGAATTATTCTGCTATCCCAAATGTCTATGTTAAAATATTACGGGCTAGCATGATAAAATATTACAAGCTAGCAGTAACACGGTTGTACAGTTTACTCACAAACATAGATTAATCAGGTACATCAGATACCTTGGTGCTAAAACCAAGAGACTACACACAGTAAAAATGTAGGATTGACGGCGCTATATAAGTACCTGAAATAAATAAATAAATACATTTAATAATAAAGCTCAAGTTTATTCCCTTGTGTGCTGTATGTTTAACATGTGTGTATATATATATATATATATATATATATATATATATATATATATTATCTCACAGAAGTGAGTACACCCCTCACATTCTTGTAAATATTTTATTATTTATTTTCATGTGACTACACTGAAGAAATGACACTTTGCTACAATGTAAAGTAGTGAGTGTACAGCTTGTATAACAGTGTAAATTTACTGTCCCCTCAAAATAACCCAACACACAGCCATTAATGTGTAAACCGCTGGCGACAAAACTGCTGGCAACAAAAGTGAGTACACCGTTATGGGAAAATGTCCAAAATGTCCAAATTGGGCCCAATTAGCCATTTTCCCTCCCCAGTGTCATATGACTCGTTAGTGTTACAAGGTCTTAGATGTGAATGGGGAGCACTGAAAGTTCAGCATGGCACCTCATGGCAAAGAACTCTCTGAGGATCTGAAAAAAAAGAATTGTTGATCTACATAAAGATGGCCTAGGCTATAAGAAGATTGCCAAGACCCTGAAACTGAGCTGCAGAAGAATGGCCAAGACCATACAGCGGTTTAACAGGACAGGTTCCACTCAGACAGGCCTCGTCATGGTCGACCAAAGAAGTTGAGTGCACGTGCTCAGCATCATATCCAGAGTTTGTCTTTGGGAAATAGACGTATGAGTGCTGCCAGCATTGCTGCAGAGGTTGAAGGGGTAGGGGTCAGCCTGTCAGTGCTCAGACCATATGCCACACAATGCATCAAATTGGTCTGCATGGCTGTCGTCCCAGAAGGAAGCCTCTTCTAAAGATGGTGCACAAGAAAGCCCGCAAACAGTTTGCTGAAGATGAGCAGACTAAGGACATGGATTACTGGAACCATGTCCTGTGGTCTGATGAGACCAAGATAAACTTATTTGGTTCAGATGGTGTCAAGCGTGTGGGGTGGCAACCAGGTGAGGAGTACAAAAACAAGTGTGTCTTGCCTACAGTCAAGCATGGTGGTGGGAGTGTCATGGTCTGGGTCTGCATGAGTACTGCCAGCACTGTGGAGCTACAGTTCATTGAGAGAACAATGAATCAGAACATGATCCCCTCCCTTCAGAGACTGGGCCGCAGGGTAGTATTCCAACATAATAACGACCCCAAACACACCTCCAAGACGACCACTGCCTTGCTAAAGAAGCTGAGGGTAAAGGTGATGGACTGGCCAAATATGTCTCCAGACCTAAACCCTATTGAGCATCTGTAGGGCATCTTCAAACGGAAGGTGGAGGAGCGCAAGGTCTCTAACATCCACCAGCTCCGTGATGTCGTCATGGAGGAGTGGAAGAGGACTCCAGTGGCAACCTGTGAATCTCTGGTGAACTCTATGCCCAAGAGTGTTAAGGCAGTGCTGGAAAATAATTGTGGCCACACAAAATATTGACACTTTGGGACCAATTTGGACATTTTCACATAACGGTGTACTCACATTTGTTACCAGCAGTTTATACATTAATGGCTGTATGTTGAGTTATTTTGAGGAGACAGCAAATTTACACTGTTATACAAGCTGTACACTCACTACTTAACATTGTTGTCACATGAAAAGATATAATAAGTAAGTTTGTTACTCCCTGTTCTTTGAGTTACTTTATTAATGTTCACCTTTTGAGGAAATAGCCTCTGCAGACATGGATCTCCTATAGGTAACATGTGGTTTCATTAAAAGTGGTTCTAAAGGGTTTTTTTTTTTTACCTTAATGCATTCTCTGCATTTATTATCTGAAATCTAAAAGATATTTTATGTGTTTGAATAAGTCCTAGGAGTTGGGTATGGGCTAAGAATACGTTTCCGGTTCAGCTAAGTTCCAGGGATAGGGTAGAAGTCAAGGAGATGCATGTGCACCCTTGTATTTTTACTTATATTTGGCTTGAAAGGCCTATAGTAAAAACTATGTAAATTGGCTTCTAGCTCTGAAAACTAAGGTGCCAGCATGTTTTGGGCACTTTGTGTTTGCTTTTATAAGACATCTTAAAATACTAGAATAGCTTACTGCCACCACAAGACATAAATGGCTTTTCCACAAATACAGGACTGAGCCCAGCGTTTTATCTGCCATCTCGCTTTATTTAGCAACAAAAACAATTTTAAAAAAGTGTCAATTTGAGATTTCCACCGAACAATTCTACATTTTTAAATTTAGACAATATTGGAATCCCTATAAATGTCTGTATCAGCCCTCAAAGTTAGGGATTTAGCACATGCTTCACTAGTATTGTTCATCTCTGGATTGTAAGGAATCTTGTATTGTATCTTGCTTGTGCTGTATTCATTTTCTTGTGTGCATTTATTTATCTGTATTGTTTTCCCTTGGTTGTAAAGTTTAATACAGCACCATGAAAAATGATAGCATTGTACAAATTATTAATAATTTTTGAAAACAGAGTGAGCCACAGAATAGCTAATTGTTTGAAACAATAACTCAAGCAGTATTCCTTTCAGAGCTATTACTTGCAGCTATTAAATCACAACTGCCGAAACTTACGGGTACACAAATGCAAAATGTGCTTATTACTCTATTAACGAAATTCAACAATCACATCACTTTTCTGGCAACTGAAAATTTTTGGACAAAGCAATTTAGCTAAAATAAACACAATCTCGGTTCCATTTTCCACTCCATTGCAGGTACTCTCTGAGATATAGCTTATGCACTTTATGTATATACGCAATAAAACTAAAGAAAGAAGTTGATTCCTATGGGAAAGACCAGCCAAAGTGTTGTTAGACAGAACAACAAAACTTCAGTGCTAAGTATGCATTCATTACTGATATGCTTGGCTGATGCTTATTATCTGAAATTCATATGGACAGGAATCTATCATTACCTGGAGAATCCATATATTAAAATAAACTAGGTATGTGGGTCATCATAAATCCATGTAGAACATTAAAGAGTAATCTTTAATTTATTATGACAATATCACCATTAAAAGATGACATGGCTCCTGTACCGTAGAAGGTTTCTGTAAGCTAAATTCTGGGCAGATATAAAAGACAAAAATGAATGCAGTTCTGTACTTTTTAATCTATCATTTAATGCATTTTTTAAAAATAAAACCAGGGAATTGCCAGAATTTGATTTGGTATCAGTTTTTTGCAGAGCTTATATGGTAGAGCTCAGACTAAGGGAGGGGGAAGAAGCACCTGAAGCAGTTGTGTTGCAGTGCAAGAAACATGCTGATCGGAAGAACAGAGTGGCAAAAAAGATGAGCTCTTCAGGATGCTGCTTCTCTATTTACTGTCCAATCATAGGGTGGGGGTGAAGAGGAGATCTGTAAGTGTTACTGAACTTCAGCAGAGAAGAATCGGGTATCTTACCTTGTCAGAAAGCCTTGTGGGAAGGTGAAATGCGCTGACGTAACTTCTGGTTCCAACCCTGAACGTGTGACGTCATATCCGGGGAGTGGAGCGCATGCTGATGCGGCGTTCCGTGGCCAGCTTTAGTGTGGGCAAAACGATCTGAATTCTACACTTTTGCCAGTTCTTCACTGCCAATGCTGATCAACTGTGTCTGCCTAGCTGGAATTGTCAGCTTGTTCCAAGGGCTATCGGAAAAAGTTTAAAGGAGTCCTGATTTATTTATAAAAAGGCTTTATATTCAGTTTTAAAATGTGAGTGCATTTAGAGCATCGCTTGATTATTAAAAGATTTTATACAGTGTTACACTATTTTGGTATCCTTTCTTTTGCATTTTCCATCCATCCATGAGAGTGAATTTGGAAAAAATTAAGGAGGAATCATTAGTGGCGCCTTGGGAGTTACAAGCTGGTCACAAATCCATCGAATTACCCTTATTTGTCATACAAGCTGGTTACAAATCCATCAACTTACCCTTATCTGTCCATCCATAAGTGAGAGCTTGGAGGAAGTTAAGGAGTGATCATCATTGGTGATTTGGGAGGCATGTGAATTTATGGAAATTGGTTTTTAACCACCTTATGTGAGTGTAAGGAAAGTTTTTTCTTGAAATTTTCATTTGGTCATCATACAGTATTATACTATTGGCATTTTTCTTTTATATTTTATATCATCCTATGTGGAAATATCTGGGAAGGAAAGTCAGTTTAAGAGTGAAACAACATCTGAGGATACCACACTTCACCTGCAGTCTTGTTTTTTGTCTCTTAAAGCTATATTAGCTCGAGAATTCACAGTATTTGGTGAGTGTGGAACAAATGTTTTTTCACTGAGGACATGAGCATTACGTCAGCTGTTTTCATCCATCCAACGGATGGAAAACAGACATCAATGCATTTCTATTGAAAAATGGATGTAAACGGATGATCATCCATTTGCATACGCTTTTGAAACTTTCTGTTCCGTTAAAAAACACAATGGACAAAAAAAAGATGTAAATGGACAAACGGTCCATTTTTGCACTGCTAGTGGATGTAAAAACCTGATGTAAAACTGATGTAAATTGAATCCAAGTGACTGAACTGATGAAACAAATGGAACACCCATGTGAAAGGACCCTTCAAATCAGGCTTGCACAGAAACTTGCCACATGTTCCTGTGCAATTCTTGTGTTTTCCTTTGATTTTGCAGCCTACTCAATTGAATTGGCTGAAATCACACTAGAACGTAGAGAAAAATTGTAGATTATTGCAGTACTGTGCATTTTAGTGTCCTCAAATGCACTGCATTTGCAATCTGTGTAATGAAATGGGACATGATAAGAACTTCCCATGTATTGGATATTCTCCCATTGTTACTCAGATCAGACATCATGCTGATTCCAGCACCTGTTTGTTTCGGCGTAGACTGGCCTGGAGATGCACTCCCAGCATCTCCTTTGCAAATCAGTGTCTCACGCATAAGCCCTGATTATGTGCCAGCACTTCTTATGTGCAACCCTACCTTTCCTTAATTAGATACCTCCACTGGGGTACCTATTCTAAGCTCCAAGACACCCTTTCTATACAACACTTGGCTCTCCAGGGCTTGTGTCATTTGGGTTTTGTTCCCATTGGATGGATTTTTCCCATACAAGTCTATTGGAATGAAAAATCTGCTTAAAGGAAGGTCAAATGCAGACCAGAAGGAGGTCTAATGTAGGCCAAATGTGCATATTAATGAATTCTGAATGATCTCAGAAGCATCTAAAAATAATGTCAAACTGATGCCATCCTAGTGACATTCAGGGCTTGTTTTGATTGGGTTTTGTTTTCCGTTGGATGGATTTTCCCCCTACAAGTCTATTGGAATGAAAAACCCGCTTAAAGGAAGGTCAAATGCAGACCAGAAGGAGGTCAAATGTAGGCCAAATATACATGTTAATGAATTTTGAATGATCTCAGAAGCATCTAAAAATAATGTCAAACTGATGCCATCCTAATGTCATACAGGGCTTGTTTTGTTTGGGTTTTGTTCCCGTTGGATGGATTTTTCCCATACAAGTCTATTGGAATGAAAAATCCACTTAAAGGAAGGTCAAATGCAGGCCAGAAGGAGGTCAAATGTAGGCCAAATGTACATGTCAATGCATTCTGAAAGATCTCAGAAGCATCTAAAAATAATGTCAAACTGATGCCATGGACATAAGTCTGTCACATCACTAATTTCTATTTTAGGTAACTTTTTTTTCAAACAATGGAATAATAAACCTAGATGAGAGATCACACATTTGGCAATGCTGCTTGTTGTATGCTTACTGCTTACCTTGACAAGATTTTCTAATAATGCTGCTTCATTCATGTTGTACAGCAAAATGATAAGTGAATGCTTAGCAGTGCCTTAGGAAATATTTTGTTTGACTTTTCTTGTTCTTTTCAAGGACTTTATATTTTAATCCCAAGATCACTTTCAAAATTCTGAGTGGCATTCATGTGAAACTTAAACTTGACATCTGCTTCATAAACACACAGGATCTCTTGCTTTGCGCTAAAGGCAGGCGGTACCTAGCTGCTTCCTGAGAGTCTCAGAGCCTCTGAGGGATTAGTCCACCGTGTTCAAGCTATTAACTTGAATAAATCCAACAGGGCCTGTTGGACTGTAACATTTTTATAAGGATCGCTATTATTCCATCAATTAAAATGTAAATGTGGACCTAGCTACTGCTGATTGACAGCAATTTTAATCAGAGGCCATTTTCATTTTACGGTGAAAAACCTGAGGAAACATTTGATCACATCTCACTTTTAATAATTTGTATATTTAAGTTAGATTTCATTAGGGATTTTCCTGGCTTATTGTATTTAGTTTTTAATATGTCTCCATAGTAGCTCTGTACAAAGCTGGGAATTTGTGAATTTTGTTGTTACTCCTACTCCTGTTTTTATTTTCTAGTGGGAAATAAAACTATTTGCCAGTTTTATTTACACATATAATATGTAGTATAATAGGTCATTTTTCTTTCAATAACATATATCAATGGTAATCCACAAAGTAAAAAAGGTATAAGTGAGCGCTAAACTGTGAGCTACTGTACACCGAAAAGGTACCAAAGAACCTTTTAAAACAAACAACAAAGGCGCAGCGCTAATCTGAAATCAATCATCCAATAATGGATATAGATAAAAAGAAAATACGTTCTGTGGTCACAATAGCAAGTGATAAGTAAGCATAAAAATACCACTGGTAGTGTGAAGGTACAGTAATGTTTATAACTAGTGACTGATAAAGGTGCCAAAGTCTATGGATATAGATAGATGAAGTAAATCATCCACTGTGCGTCTTCTGGTGATAAAATATTCGAATTACACACTCACCAGATGCATAATTCCAATATGCATGTAGAAACATAAATCATCTCCATGGTTCAGTGAAGTCGTCATATAGGCACGTCTACCATCTCTGGATTTCCCTCTGGACATGTCTATCCTTTGGGGGACCTTCTGGATCATCCGGTTGGATACAGCACCTCTGGACGTCCTCCTCTGAGGACTCAAGTCTGCAAGGAAGCACAAAAAAAAAGGGTACGATAGGGAACAGATCCACCAAATCCCAAATCATCAGAGTGACACACAAACAACCTATGAGTCAGAAGACCAGGGATTTATGTTTCTACATGCATATTGAAATTATGCATCTGGTGAGTGTGTAATTCGAAGGCTGTTCACTTTACAAGAGAAGTTGCACTTTTCAAAGGAATTTGCCCCAGAGATTAGTAAGTGTGGTCAAATTTCACTTTGCAAATAATACCCAATCACGTGCAAGGAAAAAAAAATATAAACAAAACTCACTTGGGTGTCCTAGTTTGTTAATGCTGCTGTTATGTAAAACAATTCATTTTGTTTTTTACATTTTGGAATGGGGTGCCTTGAGATCATTTTAAAGGGTGATATGACTGAAAAAAGGTTGAGAAACACTGGCACAATGGCATAGGCAGATAGGGCTGGTGATTGAAAGAGGAATTTTGCAGTAGGCCCAGTTTACTATTTCAAGTTTTCCTTTTTTTTTTTTTTTTTTTACTGAATGATAGAAAATTAATGAATAACCACATACTATACCTAATACTGTATATGGTTTGGGTAATAGAAATAAGGATACATTTGCATTTAAAAATGTTTACAAATGAATGTGAAACAATCATCCTTGCAATATACTATATTAGAGACAATAGCACTTTCAGTACAGAACCTCTTTTATTTTGGCTTTTGCTCCTATTACCTGGAAAAAGGTAAATGAGATGCGGTACCTCTAATGAAAACATTGTGCGTACATTTTTGCACACATTACAGCCTGAATAATTTTGGTATTGCTGCTTTGATTCACTCCTAGCTGCTGGACGACAGGAGACAGGTACCCGACCTCTGGTCCCCAGCATCTCGCTCTGGTGGTAAACAGGATGCAATAAATAAGGGAATACATTGATGTCAGGAGGCTGCAGGCCACTGTGCACAATGTATGAAACACACATTTTTCTTTTTTTGTTGTTTTATTTAACAAACTGCACAGACAAGGACAAAATAGATTTGGACTAAAAATGTAATTGTTATTTAATGGCTAACTCAACATTTAAGACCATGTTAAACCTATATTTATGTGGGAGTAACATAATGACATGCAAACCCTCATTGACAGTGTAGGGGGGTTCTTCTACAATGCAGAAGCTGTCAGATTTAAATTAGCACAGCTGTGCATTGTTGCATCCACAAGGCCATATCATTTATTCATAGAGATCTGTGAATGAATAAACTACAAAGTGAGAAGGATGTCAGGAGCACACCAAGGATCTCCTGAACCAGTCCAAAGCTTTTTTCGACAATCACAAAATAGTTACAAAAGTGACATATCGGAGACTCACAGGACTTTTTCATCAGGCATGTGAAAGCTTTGGACCAGTTCTGGAGATCCTCGGTGTGCTGGTGACATACTTCTCGCTTTAAATGACTTTGGTTTCCAGTTGGTGGTCGCTGCAGTGCCCACTTACATTTACAGCCACTTTCAGGAATGTGTGCATTTGTAATATTGTGCTTGAATAAGTCCCATCTGATCACCACATTTATATTCCACTGACACTTCCACCAGCGTTCTTACTGAAATCTCATACTTCTGTGCTGGAGGAAGAATCTGCAGGAGCCTGGCATTGCACCCGCAATACTTTGCAGGTTCCTTTTGCAAAAAAAAGGAATAAATGCACATTGTTTTTTCTGCAAATACATTTTCATTTATTATTTTTTCTCCAAAAGATGGACTTGGCCTTTAAGGTTAAACTCCAAGAAAACATTTTATTTAATTTGGATAGAGCAAGAAATAATTTAATTCTCTCTCAGGTTTTTTTTTATTGTCATCTATATCTACTGGGGAGATTTCCCCTCTTTTCCTGTCAACATACTAAACCATATTACTAGAAAAATGAGAAGATTTAGGCCTGGTTCACTCTAGTGTGATTTCATATGTGACTTGAGTTACACAGAATTGCATGACAAGGGAAATCACATTCAATGGGGTCTATTCACATCAATGCAACTCAGCAAGGAGCAAATTTGGAAAAGATTCCTGTACTACTTTGGGGATGATTCCAGTGACAATTTTGGCCCCATAGAATATACAAACCTTATCAAATTTGTATCCAGATTGCATCCAAGTAGCACTGCATAATTACACTGAAAGGCAAATCAAAATAGTATAGCAGAAGTGTGACCTGAGACTTAGAAGTTACATAGTTACATAATTAGTCTGGCTGAAAAGAGACAAAAGTCCATTCAGTTCAACCATCAAAAGTTATAATCCTATACCCACAGTTGATCCAGAGGAAGACAAAAAAACCCAGCAAAGCATGCTCCTGTAGGGAAAAAAATGCCTTCTTGATCCCCCAAGAGGCAATCGGATATTCCCAGGATCAACTTTACCTATAAATGTTAGGATCCAGTTATATTCTGTGTATCTAAGAAAGAATCCAGGCCTTTTTTTAAAGCAATCCACTCATCTGGCCAGAACCAACTCTTGATTCTTGAACTCTTGACATTTTCACAGCTCTCACTGTAAAGAAACCTTTCCGAGTTTGGAGATTAAATTTCTTTTCCTCCAGACTTAAAGCGTGCCCCCTTGTCCTCTGTGATGACCTCATGGTGAATAGCTCTACACCGAGTTCACTATATGAACCACTGATGTATTTATACATGTTGAACATATCCCCCCTTAATCTCCTCTTCTCAAGAGAGAATAAATTCAGTTCCTCTAATCATTCCTCATATCTGAGCTCCTCCATGCCTCTTATCAGTTTGGTTGTCCTTCTCTGTACTTTCTCCAGTTCCACAATGTTCTTTTTGTGAATTGGTGCCCAAAATTGAAATGCATATTCCAGATGAGGTCTTACTAATGATTAGTACAGGAGTAGAATGATATCTCCCTCTCTGGAGTCTATACCTCTTTTAATACAGGAGAGGATTTTGCTCGTTTTAGAAACCGCAGCTTGGCATTGCATGCCATTATTAAAGTGGAGTTCCACTCACCCTGTCAAAAAAAAAAAAGTCAGCAGCTACAAAAACTGTAGCTGCTGACTTTTAAAACACAGTCACTTACCTGTCCCTTGATCTCGTGGTGTGTCCCCCGCAGGCCAGCATCTTCATTATGGGCACTAAGCTTGTGACAGCTTGCGGCTTCACAGCTGGGTACCCACTGTCCATGCGCGAGTAGCGCTGTGCTTCCTGAATGGCCCCGTCATCTTCTGGGACCTGTCACGTGTGCCAAAAGACTACAGGGAGGGAGGGAGGACACCTTTTGTTTCCGATCGCCTAGGCAATCAGACCAAAAGTGGGAGAGGGTACCTGTCAAATTCGGGTACCCGCTGCACCCCCAAAATATGCCAATCCTTAATGGGGAGAGGGGGAGCAGTCCTTAAAGTGGAACTTCCCCTTTTGGGTGCAGCTCCGCTTTAAGCTTGTGAACTATCAGATCTCCTAGATCCTTCTCCACCATTGATTCCCCCAGTAGTACTCCCCCTAGTATGTATGATGTATGAATATTCTTAGCCCCTAGTTGCATAACCTTACATTTATCAACATTAAACCTCATTTGCCACACAGTTGCCAAAATATGCTAAAACATTTTATTATTGCAGTCTCAGTTACAAACACTCACTTCATTACTTGGATAGACGTCACAGGGCAGGAAGTGAGTGAATATGAAAAAACCTGATAGAAATTGCCACTTTATCCAAACTAAAAAACGTTTTTTGGCACTTCATAGACAATTGTTATATCCAGACAGCTCCACATTTTAAACATTTTAAATTGTCCACAATGGCTATTTTAAAGCTTACAAGTAAATTACAGAACAAAGTCAATAATGCATTTTACTACCAAAGTTTATCATTTGAATGCATTGTTTACTTTTTTTTTGTCAGAGATGGGAGCTTAAATTATTATGTCTGTGAAAAGGTCACTGTTTTTTGTTTTTTTTTAACCAGCAGACAATAGCATAATTCAGTAAGAAGAGTTTTCGTTGTATGTGTTTCACACAAGTAGATAACACACTTCCATTTAATGCTATGGTATAGTGCATTGCTCAGCACTATACAGCAGAAAATTGATCCCATTTATGCAGTATTACACATCCTGAAGCAATGCAGATATAATAATTGCTTTGTTGTGCACCTTGATTATACCCTTCTAGCCAAAGATGCCTTATAAAATGCATGGAGTCTGACTTCTTCCTGCACAAGCGCATATTTTGCATGATTATGACCGCCAGCTAATTACCGCGCTCAAAGATTATCACACGTGCTGTGAATCTTTTACCGGGCAGCAATCCAAATGTACTATAGAGGAGATAAATCCAATCCGTTATTTTCCCACATGACTAAGAAAAACACCAGCCTTATTTCTTCATGAAAGGTTTAAAAGAATGAGAAAATATTTTGTCTAATAATGTGTGACATTTACATGCAGTGAAAGAGAGCAAGGCACAGTAAAATTATTAATAGGATGGAAACTGTAGGCTTACATGTTGAAAACAAAGCAGTTTACAGCCGTAATGGTGCTTTACTGTACAGAGAAATATGGGAGCTGTCATTGCTGACTGCTTGTCTTGCTGTCTCTGGCTTCAGTGATTTCTGAGTGATTTCTGAGTAGTGATGAGTGAATCGGTCTGGATTCGGTTCGCAGGTGTATCTGAGAGCTCAGCCTGAAATTCACAAATTTCAAACATAACAGAAAAATAAATATCCTTACATAGGAAGTCACGTTAAAAAATAAGACACTAGCCCAACTGGATCAACCAATCAAAAACAAAACAAAGAAGAACAAACAGAAAACCTCCAAGTACACAATCCTTTACCCACAGATAATCCACAGGAAGGCAACAGAACGAAATAAAGCATGATCCAATTTGTTCCAGTGTGGCAAAAAATGTTTTCCTTGATCGCTCAATTAGATATAGTCTTGATCAACTACCCCTGGTGTTATTACCTCTAAATTATTATTACAGGTACTTGTAATAGTACTCAACACTTTATATAAATATTGTACATTCACATCAGTCCCTGCCCTCAAGGAGCTTACCATCTAAAGTCCCTAACTCACATTCATACATACACATACATGGGCCAATTAATCTACCAACTTGTCCTTGGGAGGAAGCTGGAGTACCCAGAAGAAATGCAGGCACAGGGAGAACATGTAAACTCCAGGCAGGTAGTGCCATGGTTGGAATTCGAACCAACAACCACTAGTACAGCCAGGTGGAAGTGCTAACCACTCAGCCACTGTGCTGTCCCATTAGTAATTATATTTTGTGCATTTAAAGCGTTACAAAACCCACAACAGTAAAATCAGTCTGTATATGCATGCTAGTTATACTCACTGTGGAACCTAAGGGGTTAATCCTCTGCATTGTGTAAAAAGGCTGTTTGATCCTGACTTCTCTGATCCTCCCCTTCTTCCAGTGTTCCCCTCATATCTCCTGATAAGACATATCATGTGGAGTCAGTCTGAACATGCTTAGTTTGGTGTGTATTGCTAGAGATCAGCACAGGGCCAATCAACACTGTCCAGACATAGGTCAGGGGTTCTGCATCTTCGTAGAGCAGAATGTAAACTGCTCCTACAAACTTTAACCAGTGCTCGGCTGGATACTGATAGAAGTCACAAGACTGCTCTAACTGCTGATGACAAAAGGTATTGAGCAGTTTATATTTACTAAAATAATTGCATTTCCATGTTCTGTGTACTGTGGGAGACCAGATAGAGTGAATGCAGGGTCCTGGGTTTAGCAACACTTTAAGAATGTATCACGCTCTTTCTAAAATCAATCTACTGAGCTGGAAGAGCTCATACAATAAATCTTGTAATATTTTCTCTGGCCTTTATCAAGACCAATTTGCAAGTTTTTGGTAAAAAAAAGGCATGGGTAGCTGGTCACTGCCATTGGAGGCATTTACCAATTGAGTATAAAAAAAAAAGAAACTACTCGTTTACCTAAAACTCCTATTTACAATTTAGTTACCACAGGTACAGCTAAATATAATTTAGTCATGGATTGAAGCTTATTCCTCCCTGAGTTCTTGAGCAGCTGAGGTTGATGTCTATCCATAATGGCGTTTCGACTATCGCTACCAATAAGTGAGAAATTTTATCGAGAATATCCAACCTTCTAAAGAGATGCTGCTCAGGAAGAGGTCCTTAGGAGGACAACTCAATGGATATATTTAAAGTGGTTGTAAAGGCTCAAGGCTTTTAACCTTCATACATTCTATGCATGAAGGTAAAAAAAACACCTGTGTGGAGCAATGCCCCCAACCCCCTCAATATTCACCTGAGCCTCATTGAGATCCAGCCTCGGCTATCCCTGGTCTCTGGCTCCTCATTGGCTGAGACAGGAAGCGGGAGCCATTGGCTCCCGCTGCTGTCAATCACAGCCAGTCAGCCAATGAGGAGAGAGAGGAGGCGGTGCCAAGAAGCTGTTTCATGTGTGAATGGACACAAGGAGCAGTGCGTGCCCCCATAGCAAGCTGCTTGCTGTGGAGGCACTTGACAGGAGAGAGGGGCCAGGGGAGCTTGAGGGGGACCCGAAAAGAGGTGGATCCAGGCTTCTCTGTGCAAAACCCCTGTACACAGCAGGTAAGTATAGACATGTTTGTTATTTAAAAAAAAAAACAAAACAGGGAGACTGCCTCCCACCAGAACACACTAAGCAGTGCTCGCAGCCATTGGTTCCTGCTGAACCGGGCGATATTCGGACCCAGTTTAACAAGCTCACACACTAACAGAGAAAAGTGCAGCAATCAATTATAAGCAATAATAGGGTACTGCAGTGCACTCTCTACTCTCTTAGGAGGGTAGTACTGCACTGCTTTTCCAATCACCCCACTACAATTGAATAACGAGCCTGTGCACATCCACAGCCAAACTCTCCTTTTTAAAGTGTTACTAAAACCAGGACCCTGCATCCACTCCCTGTGGTCTCCCACAGTACACGGAACATGGAAGTGCAATTATTTTAAGAAATATAAGCTGCTAAATACCTTTTCTCATCAGCAGTTAGAGCAGTTTTGTGACTTCTATCAGTGTCCAGCAGAGCCCTGGTTACAGCTTGTAGGAGGAGTTTTCATTCTCCTGTAGGAGTATGCAGGACCCTGACCTATGTCTGGACAGTGCTGATTGGCCCTGTGCTGATCACATGCACTCTCTCAAGAAAAAGAAAACTTTCTAGCAATGCACACCAAACTGAGCATGTGCAGCTTGCCCCCGAGCCTCCATTCTATTAGGAGATGTTTAGGAGACACTGGAAGAAGGGGAGGATCAGGGAAGACAGGATCAAACACCATTTTTACACAATGCAGGATTAACCCCTTAGGCTCCACAGTGAGTATAACAAGAATGCTTTACTGCATATACAAACTGATTTTACTGTTGGGGGTTTATTAACACTTTAGTTTTTCGATAGGGTAAGAAAGGGTTCATAGTGCTATCTGCGATGTGACTGTGATCAAGCACAGAAAACTCATATGATGGGTTTATGCATTGATAAAATATGCTGCTATTATCTATCATAATTAATTAACTTCTCTAAAGTTCATGCATGTGTGTTTGCGTACCTAGCCTTTATCAGTAATGTGTCTGTATAGTACATAACTATTGTTTTAGAAATATCAGTGTTGAAGACAGTTTTTTAATGTTCAAATCTGTTTTGTACAATTGAAAATACCTGAAGCTGAAATAAGCTCACAAGATCACAGCAAAGCCCTGGCAGCACTCACAGCTTAGGCGTCCATTTCATTAAAATGTCCAAGTTTTTCATTAAGAAAGCATCTCCTCTCCCCCTAGAGTCCATGTAATGCGATTCTTGGAAAATAAACTAAATCTCAGCATAAGGTCCTTCATCCCATACATAAATTGTACACAAATTCCTAGCCTGAGAAAGAGATTCAAGATCTCCAGCACAATACCCTGCTACAGTTCATCTAAGGTCACCATTTAAAAAGAAAGCTTGCAATATCTTGATCTACAGCTATCAGTTTGGCTTTGACACATACACTATACAATATTTATATACAGTGCTCAGCATAAATGAGTACACCCCTTTTGAAAAGTAAGATTTTAATCAATATTGCAATTAACACAAAAACAATTTCCAAAATTTTGACAAAGATGAGTTCTATAGAACATTTGTTTAGCTCATTACATAAAAGTAAGGTTAATAATATAACTTATAGTACAAAATCTGCAGTTTTACCTAAATAGTTGATGCAAAAATGAATACACCTCACAAAAACTTCTACATCTACTATTTTGTATGACCTCCATGATTTGTAAGAACAGCACCAAGTCTTCTGGGCATGGAGTGAATACGTTGGTGACATATTGCAACATCTATCTTTTTCCATTCTTCTAGAACAATCTCTTTTAGAGCCTGGTTGCTGGATGGAGCGTGATGCTCAACTTGTCTCCTCAGAATCCCCCATAGGTGTTCGATTGGGTTCAGATCAGGAGACATACTTGGCCACTGAATCCCTTTCACCCTGTTCTTCAGAAATGCAACAGCAGCCTTAGATGTGTGTTTTGGATCATTGTCATGTTGGAAAAATGCATTACAACCAAGGGTACGCAGTGATGGTAGCACCTACTCTTTCAATATAGAGCAGTACATCTGTGAATTCATGATATCATCTATGAAATGCATCTCCCTGACACCAGCAATCCTCATGTATCAGTTCCAAAAACATTTATCTTGGTCACATCACTCCAGAGTACAGAGTCGCAGTAGTCTTCTTTTTCAGCATGGGCCCTGGCATATTCTAGGCGGGCTTTTTTGTGCATGGGCTTTAGGAGGGGCTTACACCCCTGCATGCCATTCCTCTGCCGTGCACACCATATTGTGTCACGGGAAACAATCACCCCAGTTTGTCTTTCTAGTTCTTTAGCTAACTGCAGTGAACCTTCATGGCGATTTTCTTCAACCCTTCTCATCAGAAGATGCTCCTGTCGAGGTGTTAACCTCTGTGGAAGGCCTGGACATCTCTGTTAGATGGTTGCAGTTCCATCTTTGTTAAATTTTTGTATCACTTTTGCTACTGTATTCTGACAGATAAGTAAAACTTTGCTGATCTTCTTGTAGCCTTCACCTTTCTTGTGTAAAGAAATTATTTTCTTTCTCAGGCTTGTGACATTTCTCTTCCATGTGGTGCCATTGCTTACAGCAACCCCCTTTAATAAACAACTTTCTGCTGGACACCTCTTTAACAAGAATTCAACTACAGGTGAGTCTAATTATTCATTAATTAGGATTTTGTTGTCTAAAATTTAGCTTTGCTCCTAAGACTTTTATTGTGCTGTATTCATTTTTGCAACATGGTCTTGAATGAATTTGTTAGGAAAAATAATTTGTGTGTGCAAATTAACAAATCTTGTTTGCAATCAATGGCCTGCATTTGTGGGAATATTTTGTAGTATAGTATCCCATGGAAAATGTTGATTCTAAAAGGAAAGTAAAAGGTTTTCTGACAAATCTGTTGGGGGTGTGCTTTGTACACTGATGAAAAGTCATGTTTGAACCGGTAGGGGCCATCCCCAAACTGTTCCCACAAAGTTGGAAGCATGAAATAGCCCAAAATGTCTGGGTTAGCTGAAAGCTAGTTTCCTTCACTGGAACTAAGGGGCTAAGCCCAACCCCCAAAAAAAGAGCCCCACACAATAACCCCCCCCCCCCCCACCAAACTTTACACTTGGCACAATGCTGTCAGGAAAGTATTGTTCTCCTGGCAATTGCGAAATCCAGACACGTCCATCAGATTGCCAGACAGAGAAGCGTGATTCATCTCTCCAGAGAGCACATCTCCACTGCTCTAGAGTCCAGTGGCGGATTGCTTTACCCCACTGCATCTAACGCTTTGCATTGAACATGGTGATTTAAGGCTTAAATGCAGCTGCTCGGCCATGGAAACCCATTCCATGTAGCTTTCTATGCATTGTTGTGCTAATCTGAAGTCCACATGAAGTTTGGAGGCCTTTAGCTATTGACTTTGCAGACAGTTGGTGACTTCTACGCACTGTGTGCTTCAGCATGCGCTGACCTCACTATTTTACGTGGCCTACCACTTCATGGCTGAGTTGCTGTTGTTTATAGTTGCTTCGATGTTGGTATAATAGAACTAAAAGTTAACCGTGGAATATTTAGTAGTGTAGCGCTATTTTTACACTCTTTGTGGCTACTGGGGTATGATGGCACCACCTGTATAGTATTTAGGAGCAGAGTCCTTATAATCTGTGTGATCAGGACAAGATCTCTAATCAAGCGCTAGTGCCTCCACTTAATTGGGGCTTGTGGATAGCAAGTGAAATCCCAAATGAGAAATGTATTGTCCTCATAGACAGTAATCCACACAGCATTGTATATGAAAGTCCATGTATTGAAGAAATCACATTCAGTGAACCATCCAACATAAAGTATCTTCCAAACAGGAACATTAAAGCATTAACAGTTTTCTTTTTGCACGT
The DNA here is from genome assembly GCF_062004578.1 of Staurois parvus. Taxonomy (NCBI): domain Eukaryota; kingdom Metazoa; phylum Chordata; class Amphibia; order Anura; family Ranidae; genus Staurois; species Staurois parvus. The sequence goes on along the minus strand of NW_028318083.1, from coordinate 35,336,696 downwards.
CTCAGTGAGGGGAAGCTGCAACACTTACAGTCTGAGCTCTCTCTCTCTCAGCAGGAAAATCCACACCCCTCTCTTTTCCACAAGTGCTCCCTCTGATGACCTCATCCTCAGTGACCAGAGAGCATAGCAGCCATATTGGAAAAGGGCAAAACAAACACTGCATAAAACTATACACTGGAAAATGGGCAAATAAATTATCACATCACTACATTCTCCACCTGCTGAAAATCCTTCCGACCCAGCAAGGATATACACGTAAGACAACAACAAAACATAGCAAGTTAACATTGTTGTCGCCTTCTGCTGACCACTTCTCCAGAAGCATTCTATTACAGAGATTAGCTGCAAAGAAAACATGGTTAGTAATAAATAGGCATCATGCTAACCAGTCTAGAATGGGCTGTAATCATGTCCATCAGAACATGAGGCTGTACAGCATAGTTCTGCACAGCATAGCAGGGTCCTCCCAAGGTGTCATAAGTAAACATTGGTGGAGGTCCTCGAACACGATCTCCTCTCCTCAAGCCCTCAGGCATTAGTCCAGATAAATCTGAAAATAAGGAGAGAAACCAATTGACTCATGTCTGGTACAATTATAGGCATGTACCATAGCTCCAACATATTGGTTCCAGGTTTGTTTAGCACCATTAGTGAGGGTACCCAACTTATGCAACAAGGTACGATTGAAACGTTCAGGGAGAGCATCACCCTCTAAATAATAAGGTGTGGTTTGGCTCTTGTCGATGTTAAGCAATGTTAACAGTTCTTTAATTAGGGGACTTTCAAAGTCCCATCCCTGGTCAGAGTGAAGTCGATTTGGCAGTCCATAATGAACAAAAAACTTCTCCCACAACACTTTGGCCACAGTTACTGCTGTTTGATCTTTGGTGGGATACTTTGAGCATATCGAGTGTAGTGATCAGTCACAATCAAAACATTTCCCACACCACTACTGTCATTATCAATACACAAAAAGTCCATGCACACTAAATCCATTGGACCAAAACTTTTCAAGTGTTCCATAGGAGCAGCTCAAGTAGGCAGAGTTTTCTGTTGCAGACATCTCACACAACGGCAGCAATAGTCCACAACAACTTCCCTCATTGGTGGCCAAAAGAAACGGTCTTGGATTAATCCATATGTTTTTTTAAATCCTAGATGCCCATGTTGGTCATGCAAACTTTTCTGTAGACTTGAGGGAGCACTAGCTGTCTCCTTCCAGGATGATCATGGAACAAATTATACCAAGCCAACTACAGGTAGACCAAGAAGAATTGCAGCCGCAACTGCCAGATAAATTGTTCGGGACACAAAGGGAAACCCATAGGTAACCACAAGAAAAATACAGGCTGCTCTGGAAAAAGACAGCTTGGTTGTTTTGAAGGAGCACAATATGATGACACTTGAACAAAAATTAGCTGCATGGTCGAGGTGCCAGAAAGAGGCCTTTACTACATCAATGACACAAAAAAGCCTGGTCAGGCATGTAAACGTGTTGTCGGGCATATTGTAACCGGGCTTTTTTCTGGCATTGGTGCAGTAAAAGTTTCTTTCTGGCACCTTGACCATTGTTGTTCAAGTATAACCGTATTGTATTCCTTAAAAATAACCACACCATCTTTTTCCAGAGCAGCCTGTATTTCTTTTGAGGTTGCCTGTGGGTTTTTCTTTGAATCCCAGACAATTCTTCTGTCAGTTATGGCTGCAATCTTTCTTGGTCTACCTGACCTTGGCTTGGTATCAAGAGATCACCGAACTTTCCACTTCTTAATAGGTGATTTAACAGTGCTAATTGGCATATTCAAGGCTTTGGACATCTTTTTATGTCCTTTTCCATCTTTATAAAGTTCCATTACCTTGTTACGCAGGACTTTTGACAGTTTTTTTCTGATCCCCATGGCTCAGAATCTAGCCTAGCCAGTTCTTCCACGTAAGAGCTAACAAACACATACTATTTATACACTGACACTAACTGCAATTTAAAAAGCCACAGATGTGGGACATTAACCTCTAATTGCCATTTTAACCCTTGTGTGTCACCTTGTGTGTCTGTACCAAGGCCAAACATTCCAGGGTATGTAAACTTTTGATCATGGCCGTTTGGGTGATTTCTGTTATCATTATGATTTAAAAAGGAGCCAAACAACTATTTGATATAAAAAAATGGCTTCATATGATCGTCATCCTTTAATAAAAGAGCATTTTTTGGCATGATCTTTCATATTTCCAATATCAATGCCAAAATTTCACAATATCTGCCAGGGTATGTATATATGTATCTTATACACAGCTAGAAAGTATGTGTCCATTCATACACATAGTAATACATGAAATTTCACACACCTTTTAACATAAATCAAATAAAAACTTGAAAGGACTGTGTGTTTAAGGATATTTTCATACCTCAGTCTTGGGTAAGAACCAGAGAATTGAATCCACTGTATTTTAATGCATCTCAATAATTCAAGCGGCACCATTTTTCCCATTTATTATATTTGTATATGCCTAATGTTATAAGGCAATGGCAAAGGTTTCACAGCTTACAGGATAACCAAACCCAATTACAAAAATGCAATATGTTGTATTTTACAGACCTTAGATGTGCTGGATGCTTTTGTTTTCTTTGTTTTTTTTCAAGGTAAGAACATTTTCAGCAAATACAGTTAGTTCTTGCCACAGATGCAGTATTCTTGTCATATCCTGTAATCTGCACTGAAGAATATTTTCTTTCATAGCTATCATCTGAAGAAAGAAGAAAAATAGCTACGCCTCCAAAGGTGACCAAAAGGTGTTAGATAAACACAAAATTTATTACAACATCTTTATTTTACAGAGTTAAAATAATTAAAAAAAAAAAGGAGTTGTCATTCTCAAAGATCATAAAAACATTCAACTACATCAAATTCTCCACAAGAATAGACATGAGCAATCTGCATAGGTCGACACTTTTCGTGGAATTGTCCGCATCTTCAGGACCTTTGACCCAGGGTAGGAATACAATTGAAGCTAAAATAGTATTCATACAAAAACATTATATATCGGGAATAAAAAGTAAAAATAAATAGGAAAATGTTATATATATATACAGTGGGACAAAAAAATATTAGTCAGCCACTAATTGTGCAAGTTCTCCCACTTAAAAAGATGAGAGAGGACTGTAATTGGCATCATAGGTAGACCTCAACTATGAGAGACAAAATGAGAAAAAAATCCAGACAATCACATTGGCTGATTTGGAAAGAATTTATTTGCAAATTATGGTGGAAAATAAGTATTTGGTCAATATTAAAAGTTCATCTCAATACTTTGTTATATATCCTTTGTTGGCAATGACAGAGGTCAAACGTTTCCTGTAAGTCTTCACAAGGTTGGCACACACTGTTGCTGGTATGTTGGCCCATTCCTCCATGCAGATCTCCTCTAGAGCAGTGATGTTTTGGGGCTGTTGCTGGGCAACACGGACTTTCAACTCCCTCCAAAGGTTTTCTATGGGGTTGAGATCTGAAGACTGGCTAGGCCACTCCAGGACTTTGAAATGCTTTTTACGAAGCCACTCCTTCGTTGCCCGGGCAGTATGTTTTGGATCATTGTCATGTTGGAAGACCCAGCCACGTTTCATCTTCAATGCCCTTGCTGATGGAAGGAGCTTTGCACTCAAAATCTCACGATACATAGTCCCATTCATCCTGTACATGGATTAGTCATCCTGGTCCCTTTGCGGAGAAACAGCCCGAAAGCATGATGTTGCCACCCCATGCTTCACAGTAAGTATGGTGTTCTTTGGATGCAACTCAGCATTCTCTCTCCTCCAAACATGACGAGTTGTGTTTCTACCAAACAGTTCTATTTTGGTTTCATCTGACCATATGACATTCTCCCAATCCTCTTCTGGATCATCCAAATGCTCTCTAGCAAACTTCAGACGGGCCCAGACATGTACTGGCTTAAGCAGGGGGACACGTCTGGCACTGCAGGATCTGAGTCCCTAGTGTGTTACTGATGGTAGCCTTTGTTACGTTGGTCCCAGCTTTCTGCAGGTCATTCACTAGGTCCCCCCGTGTGGTCCTGGGATTTTTGCTCACCGTTCTTGTGATCATTTGGCCCCCACGGGGTGAGATCTTGCGTGGAGCCCCAGATCGAGGGAGATTATCATTGGTCTTGTATGTCTTCCATTTTCTAATTATTGCTCCTACAGTTGATTTGTTCACACCAAGCTGCTTGCCTATTGCAGATTCAGTCTTCCCAGCCTGGTGCAGATCTATAATTTTGTTTCTGGTGTCCTTCGACAGCTCTTTGGTCTTCACCATAGTGGAGTTTGGAGTGTGACTGTTTGAGGTTGTGGACAGGTGTCTTTTACACTGATAACAAGTTCAAACAGGTGCCATTGATACAGGTAATGAGTGCAGGACAGAGGAGCCTCTTAAAGAAGAAGGTACAGGTGTGTGAGAGCCAGAAATCTTGCTTGTTTGTAGGTGACCAAATACTTATTTTCCACCATAATTTGCAAATAAATTCTTTCCAAATCAGCCAATGTGATTGTCTGGATTTTTTTTCTCATTTTGTCTCTCATAGTTGAGGTCTACCTATGATGCCAATTACAGGCCTCTCTCATCTTTTTAAGTGGGAGAACTTACACAATTGGTGGCTGACTAAATACTTTTTTGCCTCACTGTATATATATATATATATATATATATATATATACAGTATATATGTATAAATATATATATATAACCAATATACAAAAATATACACATGCTATGCCTGCTGGGGAAGGGAAAGAGGGAGAACATTTTTTCTATATATTATATTTATGTACATGGATATGCACATGCACGCACAAATGTACAAAAAATTATAATATAGAATATACCTTTACTTCCACAAAATATAACATACAGGGAAACGGCACCAGATAAATCCCCCCAGCCCATGGAGAGAAAAATGCCAATGAAATCTGCAAAATCAAGACAAAATAAATGTGTATGTAATCCACAAGAGGCAGTTATACACCGCATTAAATAAAGCACAAAAACAATATAAACAGAAAAAATTATAGAATAAATAATATAAGGTGTCTTACCTAGACTTCCTATCGATAAAAAAATCTCCGCTTGGAAAGTACTCCTCGCAAACAGAAGTCTCAAACAAGAAAAAAATGAGAAATCCCCATAAAAGAAGCAAAAGCGATGACAGTCAAACAGTAATAGAGAGACACATAGGGGTTTATTTACTAAAGCTGGAGAGTCCAAAATCAGACTCCCTTCTGCATAGAAACCAATCAGCTTCTAACCTCAGCTTGTTCAATGAAACCTGGAAGCTGATTGGTTTCTATGCAGAAGGGAGTCTGATTTTGGACTCTCCAGCTTTAGTAAGTAAACCCCATAGAGTTCACAAACCGATATGAAGACCATAATAATGCAACTCTGTGACATAACCAAATCAAAACCATACTCCAAGACAGCAAAAGGACTAGTAAGCTGCAATATGTTACATATATAAATATAGTCCAATTATTATCAGGGTGCCACATCCCTGGATAATTGGTACAAAAATGAAAAAACATGGACTGGGATTTTTAAAGCATTCACCTTTCATAACAAGTTACATGCTACACCCATATTCAGGGTGTAACATGTAAATGATCAGACTGGCCCCCACACCTCCCCGATCCCCGCTTTGACAGCTAGCAGGGAATCTTCTCCCCCCTCTCTCTTCTAGCCATCAAATTTTGAAAAAACCTGGCCTTGCGACCCACACGGCCGTGCTACTCATTTCACGGTCATCTGTGAATGAGTGCCTACAAGTCCTGATAGCCTTAGCGGCATAGTCCTCAATGAACTACCACGGCGCTGTGAGGTACTGTGGTACCGGTGACAGTATTTTAAAGATAAAAAGTTGTGGGAAAAAACATTTTTAAGAAAATGTCTTCATTTTCCAAAAAATTATGACAAAAAATTACATCCTCAAAAAACTCGCCATGCCTCTTACTAAATACCTTGGACTACAGTTCCACCTAAAAAATCTTCCTTTTTCAGGCTCTTACAGGTTATTTTACATGTAGAAAATGCACTGTATGTAAATTTAATGCACACAAATGTAGGAAATGTGATTACTTTCAGTCTATGGCCACCCAGAAATCTTATAAAATTAAAGACTTTATGACTTGTACTAGTAAGAATGTGGTCTATTTAATTCAATGTCCACGCGGGTTCCAATATGTTGGACGTACTGTGTACACATTACAAACTAGATTAAAAGAGCATATTGCTAACTTTAAGAAAGGTTTTCCCAATCATAGTGTTTCTAAGCACTACGCTTTATATCATGATAAGAACCCTGAAGGAACCCTCTTTTTAGCTATTGACAAATTTACTAAGAACTGGAGAGGTAGCCATACTAAACGCGAGATCTCGAAACTCGAGACATGTGGACATACACTTTAAAATCATATGCTCCTTATGGCCTTAATATAGAGTGGGTTATAAATGCCTTTATAAACAATAGTTAAATTAAATTTAGGGATACATTTATTTTTATTTTATTTGTTTTTTGGGGAATATCCATACCGTAGTTTGCAGACTTTTTAACTTTCCTACAGACTAATTAGTATACACTGATTTGGGTTATTTTCACAAAAGAATTGTAGCATTTTGGCCTAACTTTATGAACATTATTTATTTACAAAATGTTATAACACAAATTAACTGCTTTCCCTCTGCCCTATAGCAGAAGTACTGCTACAGGGCGGCACAGCTGCGCAAAATCACGTATATATACGTGAATTGTATTTCCGGGTAGGGGGTATGCACGCGCTGCCCCATCCACGCCGCCATTGGAGGCTACAGATGTCAATCACCGGGCCGGCACCCGGCGATCGCCGAGTAACACTGACAGGGGAGAGACCTCTGTCAATTATGTACAGAGTTGCATGGACGTGCAATTGTCACCTAAAGTAATGCAGCGCCGTAATGCAAAAAATGGCCTGGTCAGGAAGAGGGGTAATTCCTCTGGAGGACAAATGGTTAAGAAAATTTTTTTTCTTCAAAATGTTTTTTTTTTTAAATTTATTTAGCAACAAATAAAAAACCTAGTGGTGATTAAATACCACCAATAGAAGGATCTATTTGTGTGGAAAAAAATGATAAAATTTTCATTTGAGTACAATGTTGCATGACATTGCATATTGTCATTTAAAGTGTGACAGTGCTGAAAGCTGAAAATTGTCCTGGGTGGGAAGGGGATGAGAGCGCCTGGTATTGAAGCAAGTTAACAAAGTTCAGACGAGCTAGCTCATGGATACCTAAACATAGCTAAATGAAGATAACACAGGGTTTTATAAATACATTTTAGCCTTTTAACAGGTTCATGTTTTGTTTAAAATTTTGGGGAATATCTATCTAAACTTGAAACTTCTAGCATAGTTAATGTTCTAGATTCTAGAGAAACTTTGATTTGGTCAACATAGTATCAGTGGCATTTTTTCATCCTTTTATTCTTTAAGGTTAAATCTTGGTATTTGTGAACGACTGTTATATACAGCTTTGACATTTTTATTTCAACTTTCTGAGAAACCCACATAAACAGTTGCATTTCTTGCTCAATATGACACACACTTTCCTATATAAAACAGTGTGATGTGATTTTGTGTCATGAATATGACTGGAGGGAGAAGTTTTACTGTCTATAAATAACTTACTCCATATTTTACTATAATTATCCCTATGGAAACAAATCTATAATGTATCATTTGCCAGTGCTGTGCTTTGCCAAGTACTGAGAATACTGTTATATATGAACAAGAATTTTATCAAAGAAACCAACAGCTTTTCAGTAAAAGTGATAGTATACCAAATACGAATGCCTTGGTAAATTCTGGACCTTCATAATCTGTTGCACCCATTAGCTTCTGTTATCACTCAGGTACAAAAAAAATAAGGCTTTCCTGAGTCATTCCTTATCTTTCCTTAGATTCAGAGTCTAGTGAACCCCAATGGTTCATACCTTGAGGCAAAGGGGGTGTTGATTTATGAAAGGCAAATAGACTGTGAACTTTGCAAGAAATTTACATTTTACAAAGAAATTTGCCCCAAAGCACAATGAATGAGCTTAAAGGGCAACTCTACTGTGTGGGGTAACTTCCACTTGTGGAAAAAATATAGCAACAAAAAAATGACTATATCATTGCTACACAAGCCATTTTGTAATTGAATGTTGTTAAAATTACTTTTCCTTTTCAAACTGCAGCACTGTCATTTTTTCTCTAAGATGTAATGCAATATGGCACCATGGAGGCATTCTGTACACAGCTGGTCCAGAGATGTTGTTTCCTGTTTGAGAGGAAGAACTCTGAACTAAGATGCAAGTCAGTTTTTAGGCATCCTCTGCAACAGAAATGTCATTAGGGGTTAATCGCTTCTAAAAGGATACAAACACTGCAACTTTTCTCACCAGAACACTAAGCCTAGGTTCACACATATGCGGTGTGGTATATCACATGTGATTCGCACAGGAACCGCACCGCATTCCTGTGCAAATCACATACAAATTGTGTGTGGTGCAATTGGCTGCAACCACACCAAAAAGGTGCAGGACCCTTTTTTTGGTCTGCACTAGAATCGTATTCACACCCATGCGATCCGATTCTGCACATCGCACTGTGTTTTGTGGACCAGTTTCGGGGTATTGTTAACTTAACCTCTTCACGCCGGCAGAACACTAATGTGTGGCCTCCCGGCGTCTGGGCCTAGACACCGAGCTGCCGCACATTTGCGTTCTATTACAAAAAAACATATGTGCTGTCCGGTACTCACAGAAAGGTCCCTATCTCCTCTTTTGATCGGGACCTTTCCCGATCATGTGATCGCCATGACGGTGTGTCACGGTGGTCACATGACCCTAAACCCCGTCCCGCCTCCAGGCTTCTGAAACCCTTAAAGGGCCGGGAGGCGCCTGCACCAATGGGTTAACATACACACCTGCAGTGGTTCGCATGAACGGGGTGCGATTCTGATGCGGTGTGGAATTTGCACAGAAAACACTGCAAATTATGCACCACATCATTATCCAAAAGACATAATGGAACAAACAGTTTTTTCTTCAGAGTAGAAACAGGTACAAGTCTGCAACAAAATTTATTAAAATCCTTGCAATGCACAGTATATTGACCACCCAGATGTGATTGTTTTTTTTTTTTTCAACAAAAGTACAGTTGCTCTTTAAGATCTGCTGACTTCCATCATCCAATTATGTGCAAGCAAAAAATGTTTTCATTATTTTACTTGCACATGATCAGGTATTCTTTGCATTTGGGGATAAATTCCCTTGTAAAGCTCAACTTCCCTTGCAAAATAAAGAGCCTATTTACCTTAGATTGTATGCCCCTTGAGGGTTAGGGACTGATGTGAATGTACAATATATATGTAAAGCGCTGCATAAATTGACAGCGCTATATAAGTACCTGAAATAAATAAATTTGTCTTTACTACTTAAAAGCAAAAAATCATTTTTTAATTCTGTGCAGTTTGCTTCTTTTTCAACAAAATAGATAGTAGACAGAAAACTATTTTAATTTAATTTGACTGGTTTCCGAAAGGGTTCATTAACAAAAGCAGTTACAGATCTTGGTGCACATAATGCACACTAGTGTATGAATTTGGTTTTTTTGCTTTAAACTTTATTCACTTACAGCTAAATTAATTTTATGTGTGGCACTGCTTTTGTTAATGCATTATAGCATGTTGCAATGTGCTGTGCAAAAATGATACACGTCCTATTTTTGTCAGTGCATACCAATGCAACACATTGGTGTGAAATGAAGCATTGGACATAAGGCAAATTGCTATATCTATGCAACGGACAACACTGCCCAATGCAGCCCTATGGGACTGGGATGGACAAACAATAGAACCCTTAGAGTGATGTGATCTAATTAATTAATAATTTTTTTGATGTATTTTTTGTGTTGATACACTATATACGGTGTGTGTGTGTGTATATATATATATATATATATATATATATATATATAAATTTTATTTTTATTCAAAGGTTGTACATGAACCATAAAACCATTATGGTGATGTGATTTAGTATATTTTAAGTATGTAATGTTATATATATATTTATGTCATGTTTTAAAGGTTGATGTGTGATTGTTTGTGTTATGTTCTGTGTAGCGCTATGCTTTATTTTTATTATATGATATGTGATTGTATACTGAGAAAACATTGTTTAATCCTTTGGAATCCTTGAGAACTCTTTAATGAAAGCAACTTTCAGAAACGCCTTCTGTGCATATATTGTGTTCCTTGAATAATTTTTTTCTTTTAAACATTTTTTCTTTCTTGTGTGTGTGTCTAAGGTCTCTTTATTGTACAAAATAGCAGCTCTAGTTTACAATAGTTGGCTTTTCCTCCTGGTGACTTGATTGTTGCCTTTGGGATAAAATATGCTTAGCCTGAAGGAAGGAATACAATAAAGTGTATTCTTTAATGTATTACTAAACCCACAACAGTAAAATCAGTCTGTATATTCAGTAAAGCATGCTTTTTATACTCACTGTGGAACCTAAGGGGTTAATCCTCTGCATTGTGTAAAAAGGCCATTTGATCCTGACTCTTCTGCCCCTCCTCTTGTTCAAATGTCCATATCTTATCTCCTGATAAGACGGACTGAACCCGTAGCCCTTCTGCACATGCTCAGTGTGGTGTGAATTGCTAGAGAGGGTTTTTTTTTTGGGAGCGTGCATGTGATCAGCACAGGGCCAATCAGCACTATCCAGACAGAGGGTCAGGACTTCCACATCCTCCTAGAGCAGAAAGAAAACTCCTCCTACAAGCTTTGACCAGTGCACTGCTGAAGTCAAAAGATTGCTCTAACTGCTGATGAGAAAAGGTATTTAGCAGTTTATATTTACTAAAATAATAGCATTTCCATGTAGTGTGTACTGTAAGAGACCAGATATAGTGGATTCAGGGTCCTGAGTTTAGTAACACTTTAATATATTTATCTCTAGGGAAATGCTCCAATGGCATTTGGACAGTTTTAAATTTGTGGTATACTGACCAGGAAGGTTTATTAACCCCTTGGCGCCGGTGCCTCCTGGCCCTTTAAGGGTTTCAGAAGCCGAGAGGCGGGGCGGGGTTTAGGGTCATGTGACTGCTGTGACACGCTGTCATATGATCAGGAAAGGTCCAGATCAAAAGAGGAGATTGGGACCTTTCCGTGAGTACCAGAAATGTGTGCTGGGAGCGTGCAGGGTGCACACTCTCAGCACATATGTTTTTTTTAATAGAACGCAAATGTGCAGCTGCCCAGTGTCTAGGCCCAGACGCCGGGAGGCCACACATTTGTGTTCAGCCAGCGCCAAGAGGTTAAACTCTAAACCTTAAGAATATTACTTGCATTTGGTTAGAAAGTTGTTAATTTAAATTGTGTTTTGTTTTTAGCTGATAGAGCACAGTGTAGTGACACCTTATATGGATATGGTCATTTGAATGGTGCAGGTACACAACTTGACCAACAACCAGGTAATGTTTTTAGAATGATGAAATATTCCAATGTATGTCAATATTGAAATGACCCCCCTAAGCAAAGTGGAAAGATACTGTACTTTCACTCAACCTATGCTAAACCCTAAAGTGCTAGTTCACCTTTTAAGAAAAATGTAAAAGGTGAACAAACACCCCTCACCATCTGGCCCCTGCTGTACTTGCCTCCAGGGAAGCTGAATTGAAATCCCTGCTCTTTTCCCTCTTCTCAGGCAATAGAAAGGATGCATGGTGTTAGTCCTCCTTTTTATATTTTCTGAAAAGTTGAACTAACACTTTATAGTCCCACAAGTCAGAATAAACTGTCAAGATAGTAACCCCAGTAAGAGCAGATAGACCAAGTACCTGTTCTGTACATCTAAGCCTATGCAATTTGGGAGAATCTCAGGCTCTACAATGTATTCAAAATCTTTATTCAGGGTTGTTGGGAATTTCTGCAAAATTACTCTCAGGAGATTAATCTTGAATACTTAAAATAGAAAACAAAGATTGGGCAATGATCAATCATCTCATCCATTCACTGCAATGCAAGCAATTAATCTCATATAGTTTCCCTGGTGTGACTGAACATCAACATTGAACTATCAATCACATGTCCTGGAAACAACAAATCTCCCAGGTGTGAGATGTCATTTACAGAAATGCTTTTAACTGCTCCTGATCATTCTAGCAATTTCTAATGTGCAATAGTCCCTAAAGAGTCAAAAGTTCAACATCCCGCTGTAATCCCGCTGTAATGTATTCAAAGCATATGTTTCATGTTAACAACAATATATATGTATCCCCTTCTCTGATAGAGAAAAAAATTGAAAGCAAAATAAAATGTGAAAAAATCTCCCAAAAATCACTGCTGCTACTTTAACCCCTCTTTAAACAAACACCATAAAGTAATCAAACAATATAGTGCTCAAAACACTAGTAGCGCTGTGAAAAACATATTCCTTTGGACTGCACTGCACAGGACTCTTATGCTGTGTTTAAAAAAAATTCCTTCATTTTCTCACAGTAGACTTTATTTTATATATTTGTTTTTTATATTTTTCCATATGTTTTTGGTTATTTGTTTGTTTTTCACAGCACTACTAGTGATTTGAGCACTATTACTTTATGGTATATGTTTCATGTTATATACATTTTGCTCCTATTCACATAAGATACCCATGTAACAAAATCATTAATTAGGTCAGTTATCCTTTTAATGACAAGAAAACATAAATAATATGCTATAACAAAGTAACACAATGTTGTTGCCTGCAGAGAGTTTCCATGTCCTTTTCCTGTTTCTGCAGGGGGACATATACTGCATATTGTCCATACAGGTAACCCATTAGGAGATTAGCCGGGGGTCAGGATGGAGCAAAGATCTCTCTTCTGCTGCTGAGCATTTGACTCCCTTCTCAGTAGAGGTAGATAATCCCAAAAGGTTGCTTAAATGTTACCCTTCCCCAACATACACTTACCTTTTTGATTGCTCCCTTGCCAAAATAAATACACAGTACTAGGGGCGGACTGACAACTCATGGGGCCCCCGGGCAATAGGGGATCATGGGGCCCCTGTGTCCTTGCCGAAACTCAAAAAAGCCTATGAAAAAACGTACCAGGGGCATCCCTACTGACCCGGGCCCTCGGGCAGCGCCCGAGTTTCCAAATGGTCAGTCTGCCCCTGCCCAGTACTTCTATGTATTTAGGTGCTTCTGATTCACTCAGTGTGACCATGCAGGGCCAATCAGCAGTGCCATATGGGGAGCAGATAACCCTGTGTAAGATACAACTTGGTTGAGGCAAAAATCATTACTTTTGCTCCTACCTCTCCACCTTGGTCAGTCAGAAGATGCCTTGTATCCACTTGCCCTCCAGAGAATTTACCCCCTTCCTGACCAGGCCATTTTTTGTGTTACAGCGCTGTGTTACTTTAATTGCATGGTCATGCAACGCTGTACCCAAATTAAATTTACGTCCCTTTTTTTCCCACAAATTGAGCTTTCTTTCAGTGGTACTTGATCGCCTGTGCATTTTTATTTTTTTTGCTATAAAAACAATGACCGACAATTTTGAGAAAAAAATAATATTTTGGACTTTTTGCTATTAAACATGTCCAGTAAAAAAATTAAAAAACTCAAATACATTTCAAATATGCTGTATGTCTTAAAAAATACAAATTTATTTTTTTGGAATGCATTTACAAATATATGTAAAAATATATGTTAAAATGACTTTTTTATATGTTAAAAAAAATCTGAAGAATATATTTTTTAAAAATTTATTTTTTTAAAATATATTTTTTTAAATATAATCTTCAGATTTTTTTAAACATATATTTTTACATATATTTGTAAATGCATTCCAAAAATGTAGATTTGTATTTTTAAAGACATATAGTATATCTGAAATGTATTTTTAAAAATATTTTTCATATATTTTGTAATAAAAACACATTTCATCATGCAGTGTGTGTATGTGTATGTATATGTATATACAGTCAGGTCCATAAATATTGGGACATTGACACAATTCTAACATTCTTGGCTCTATACACCACCACAATGGATTTGAAATGAAACGAACAAGATGTGCTTTAACTGCAGACTGTCAGCTTTAATTTGAGGGTATTTACATCCAAATCAGGTGAACGGTGTAGGAATTA